>NC_089660.1:2703750-3025625 GCF_037042795.1 Molothrus aeneus
AAAGCTGCAAGGAATCCGCTGAGGTTAAAACCACCATTTGGTTTCCCTCGCCAGAGGGACACCCATCAATATCTCCCTCTGTTAACAGCACAGGGTTAAAGCCTTGGCAGGGTTCTCAGCCACCAGATGCAGGCAGAGGTTTTTTTGTGAAAGGAGATTTCATTGCTGCTGGGTTAAAGCTCCGATTTTGCCTGACGCTGCAAAAGCAGGAAAGGAGTGCACAGGCTGCTGGCTTGTCCCCTTTGTACGTGTCCTGGGGATGAACTGGCCTCCTTTTCATCCCAGTCAGGACAGATTTCTCCACAATTCACTCCCCACTTGGCATCACGTGGAATCTTGGATGCCCTGAGGTGAGGGGCTGGTGTACCTCTGGACAGTGCCCAGCTCTCCACAGTCACTGCTGGAGGAGCTGGCAGAGCAGTTCTGAGTGCAGCTTCATCATTTTCCTCATGCCTGCCAGCTGAGCTGATCTCAGAGGAGGGTCCTTACTCAACCTTGAGCTTTCTCCTGTGTCAGGCTTAGAAGCAACCTTAGCACTGCTGCATCACATTTCTTTCCCTAACACCTCTGTAATAAGAAATCACATTTTCTCTCTCTGCCTGACAAAGGACACTCCCTCCCAGAGCAGATTTCTTCAGCACAGACCCACTGTGCTGCTCAACTCTGCCTCTTAAAAACTTAACTTATAAACACTTCCCCCACTTCCCCGAGGTTACACAGCAACTCCTTGGCTTCACCAAGTGACTGAGACAGCCCTGATGGAGTGGTGGTTGTATTCCCATCTCCTCAGTGAGGAATTTGCTCTGTCTGACACCCCCAGTCCCCTCCAGCTGCCCGAGGGGCTGCACAGCACAGCTGGGGACACCTGGCCCTGCTCCTTGGGGGCTCTGCAGCGCAAGCAGGGACATCTGCTCCGAGCTGAGAGCTGGCACCAGGAGGGGTTTGGCCTTGGAAGGAAGATATTTACTTTGTACAGCTTCTCTGTAAACCAGCACTGGCTGGAGAAGCCCAGCAATCTATTTAGTCTAGGAACAGCAGAGCATGCCAGTTCCTCTGGAACAGCCCCCCCTCAGTCCAGCTGGTTACTTGGACAATACTTTCCTACAGGAGGGAAAAAAAGATGTTTTATTCATCTCTCTTGGTCATCCTGACTCCTCAGCACTGTACAGTTGTCTGTGGCTCACAGGTCAGGGTGGGGATGGAGAAAAACCCATTCAGTTCTGTGGAAATGAAGGAATTTCCATACAGGAGGAAGCTCTCCTCAGGATAATTTCTGCTCTTCTCAGCAGGACCTGCTGCAGAAATCTCTCAAAGCTGCTGCCTTGTGCCAGCCATGGCTAAACTCAAGTGGATCCTGCTGAAGGCTCTGCTCTTCCACAGTGAGGTTCAGCCAGCTGGTCCTGATGGCAGAGCAAGGGTTGGGATCGAGTGTGAGGAGGAAAAGTTTATATGAGACATTTAATAAGGAAAAGCACAGCTCTGTGTGTGTGTGAGTGGGAGACCTTTAATGAGGAAAAGCACAGCTCTGTGTGTGTGTGAGTGGTCCTGGTGACAGGAATGTGCCTGTGCCAGGGTGCTGGAGCCAAGGCAGGGATCCCTCATCAGCCAGGGAAGGACCAGCCCAGGTGCTCCATGGAACCTCCATCCTCTGTCAGGAGCCCAGGGCAAATCTCCCAGGAGTTATGATGTCCCAGTGCCATGGGAATTCCATGCTCTGGGTTGGAAGAGACCTTAAAACTCATCTCATTTCCAATCTTCTTTTATTTTCCCATCCATTTCTGCAGTGGCCTCTCACCCCTGTGTCTAAATCACCACTTCTAAGGCTTCTCTTCAAATCTGCAATTTCCAAGATAAGAAAAGGGGGCTGGAGCATCCTTTAGCCAGCCATCCTTGTGTGCCCTGTCCCAGGGCAGCCACTGATCCCAGAGGGAGCTGCTGGCCTGTGCTGCCCAGAGCAAAGGGGGTGCCAAGGGCAGTGCCAGAGCTGGCAGGGACTGGAGAACAGTCCCTGAATGGGGAGCACAGAGCCAGAGGGGTGCTCTGGACAGGGACACTCAGGAGACGGAGCTCAAAGCCCTGAATGGTGACCAAGTTTCATTATCTCATGTCTCCAGGAGGAATTTTGGGGATTTCACAAGGCTGGGCACAGGCAGGAGCAGGGTGTGGGTGTCCTGCCAGGATGCCCTGAGGACACAGTGCTGGCCAGGGCACCTCAGGGCTGTGCTTGGACTTCCTCAATTCACAGCACACCTGCCTGGCTTGAAATCCTGACTCTGCAGGCTGGGGAGTGTCCAGGAGAGGCTGAGACCCACTGCAGCTCTGCCACCTGCTTCAAACCCTCTGGATGGCAGCATGAAGGGTTCTCCTGTATTGTAGCTCTGGGAGCCCCCACAAAGGAGGAATGATGAGGAGGACTCCACTGATATCAGAAGGCTAATTAATTACTTTATTATACTATATTATCCTATAAATCTAAAACTGAACCTGCCAAGCACTCAACCCTGCACACAACTGCTCAGAACTCGTGACTGTCACCTGACAGTCCTGACACAAACACACACACACACACACTGGGCCCTGACAGGCCAAGGAACCAAAACACCATCACTGTGGGTAAACAAAACACCATCACTGTGGGTAAACAATCTCCATGTTGCATTCTACTTTTGCACAAACACAGGCACAGCAAATGATAAGAATTGTGGTTTCTTTCTCTGAGGTTCAGAGAATGTGAATCCCAGAAATATTCTTGGGAAGAATTGTGCCTTGCTTTTCTCTGTGAACAGAAATGTGGGGCTACCCTCCTGTGAGGGCACAGCTTTGCCCTGGGCTGTGCTGCTGCTCCAGGGGGTGACCTGGGGCACAGGGACGTGCCTGGTGCTCCTGGGATGGGGCCAGGAGGAGCAGCACAGGGCTTGGCTGCCCTGTGGGGACCGTGCAGTGCCTGCCTGTGCTCAGTTTGGCTCTGCACAGAGCTGACGTCTCCTGGTTTGTGTCACATTATGCATTATGTGATAATTATAAAAATGTGAAAATAGAACTCGCAGTACCAGGCAGGCAGCACGCAGCTCTGAGTGGTGCCATGTGTGTTTTCCTGCTTCCCCTCTGAGGATAAATGGCTCTTTTAGAAAAGAGCCTCGTGTTTGGTTTAAGTTTCTCATTACTCCATAGGGGTTCTTCCTTGTAGGGCTCTTGGAGCAGGATTAGCTGGCAATGGGTGGCACAGTTCCCTTGGTACATAGTGATCCAGCTCTGCTTCCCAAAGGGCTCAGGGCTGCTGCAGTTGCCTCTTAACTCCTGCCAAGAGCCCAGGGGGGTTGATGTGAGCCAGTGGAAATGCTGGGTCCATCCTGGGATGGATGTGAGGGGATGAACTGTGGTTTGCCATTTGCTGCTCCCAATTATCCACACAAAGCCAGGTCCCCTCTGAGCCAGCTCCTTGGGGAAATTGTTCATTTTCTCTTACTGGGTGGCACTGGTTTGTGTTTCAGCGCGGGTTTCCTGTTTTGCTGGCAGCTTCCAAGGCCAGTGTGGAGCAGGAGAAGCAGCTTGGGATGTGCTGAGAGGGGGCTGAACCTTCCTGTGGTGCCAGCAGACAATGGATGTGCTGCTCTGTGTCACCAGGGCAGAGGGGGAGCAGCAGGTGCTGCAGACACCCCCAGTGCCCTGGGGGCTCCTCTCCTGCCCCTTAGAAATCACTGAATGGTTCATGTGAGAAGAGACCTTAAAACTCATCTCACTCCCAATCTTCTTTTATTTTCCCATCCATTTCTCTCTCAGACTGACCAAGAAGCCCCTGTTACATTTTTATTCAAGAACATCAGAAATGAGAGGAGGAGGAGGGCAGATATTCCCAGTGCTGCTGCTCAGGCTCTTGTGCCTTTGGGATCTCTCTGATTTTTGCTTCCCTCTGTGGACTCCTCCTTTCACCCAGAGCCTGCAGCACCCATCACGTCCTGAACCTCATCCCAAAGGCAAACAGCTGCATGGAGAAGCTTTGGGTGTGACACTTGGAGAGTCACAATTTAGTTTATTCTAAAAACTGGGAAAAAATTTGCCCTTTATTCAGAATCTCACTTTGTATTGGGAGGTTTCTGTTCCACACAGGCCCCGTGTGCCTTTGCAGTATTGGGAGGAGTATTCCAGGTACAGATCTGTTCAATAAATATACTCCCTGGTTTTTATTTTTTTTTAGATTTCCTAAAATACAGGCAATATGTCATTGTCAGGAGACAGCGATTCTCTTCAGATCTGTGGGCTGAGTGATTACCTGAAAGGGGTTTTTTTTGAAATAAAAAAAATTATTTGAGAGAAGGAGAAGCAGCATTATAAAGGATTTTAAAGCAGTTATGACCTTCCTACCCACTGATGTAGGAAGCTGATATGTCAGATGTGTGAAAACAAATGAGAACTTAACAAGGGGAGGGGATAATGACTCAAGAGAAGTTTTTGCTTGTTACGCAACCAGAAATCCCAGGACCTCAGAAATATTTGAAAGTATCACATTTTGCCCTATTCTTAAAAAAAAAAAAAAAGCAATCCTTCCTTTTTAGCATCCAGTCCAGAGGTAATCCAGTGCTGACTTGCAATTTGAAACTGCAGCTTGTGTGTCATATGGGCTGAAATAGTTGTGTTGCACAATTTTCAAGTAAGTTGAAGGGAGGGAAATAAAATGCTGAGATTTTTATTGGTTTTTTTTTTTTTTTTTTTTTAAGAAATATCATTCCCTGGTAGTGTTCACAGTCTTTGCACTTTCGGATTTGTTGCCATCCCCAGGATGTGTGAGGTCCAGGAGAAAAGGCACACGTGGGGCTTTGTGATGGGTAAAAGGTGGAATTTCCTCTTCCTAATGGAGCAGAGAGTGCTGAGAGGAGTGAAGGGAGGAAAAAGGGTTATTGATAAACTTATTGATAACGCTGATAGAGTGTTATTGATAAACTGTTATTGATAATATTATAAAAGTGCTATTGATACACTGTTATTGATAACACTGATAAAGTGCTGTTGATAAACTGTTACTGATAACACTGATAAAGTGTTATTGATAAAGTGTTATTGATAACACTGATAAAGTGTTATTGATAAATGTTATTGATAGCATTGATAAAGTGCTATTGATAAGTTGTTATTGGTAATACTGATAGAGTGTTATTGATAAACTGTTACTGATAACACTGATAAAGTGCTATTGATAAAGTGTTATTGATAACACTGATAAGATGGTATTGATAAATTTTTACTGATAACACTGATAAAGTGCTGTTGATAAACTGTTATCAATAACAATGATAAAGTGCTATTGATAAAGTGTTATTGGTAACACTATAAAGTGCTATTAATAAATTGTTACTGATAACACTGATAAAGTGCTGTTGATAAGCTGTTATCAATAACAATGATAAAGTGCTATTGATAAAGTGTTATTGGTAACACTATAAAGTGCTATTAATAAATTGTTACTGATAACACTGATAAAGTGCTGTTGATAAGCTGTTATCAATAACAGTGATAAAGTGCTGTTGATAACCTGCCCTTACACACCATCCCTTTAAGGGGCTGCAGCCCCTCTGCTGTGACAGTAGACACAAGGGATGTGACACCATTTTCCCAGGATGATAACTTTGGCTTGAAAGAACCCAGCACTGTGAGGAGTGCAGGGGGTGGCTCTGAGATAAGGACCCGTGGGCAGGGAAGCTGCTGAAAGCGACGGTGCAGGGTGGGGCCAGACCTGCCAGAGCAGGCTCTGACTCCCATCTCCACTTCCTTCTGGGTGAAACCCTTCAGCCCAAGTGCCAAAGTGAGCTCTCACTTCCAGGCACAGCCGAGGGTGGTCACTCAAGCTGTCATCGGGTGTGCCAGCAGGGCAGGAGAAGGTTTTCAAGGCATTGCTGCCTCCAAGCACAGGGTAGCACAAGATGCTTGCTCTGTTCTGCTGCAAGTTATGTTTAGCCTCTTGGAAATATTCCCAGCCCACCAGGAGTCATTTCTGACTAACAGGCACCCCTTAATCTGTCTCTAATCCCCCCTATAATTTTACACCTATTTAGCCTTATCCAAATAAAAGCCCTCAGTTGCTTAAGTAACGATTGACGAGGCTTTGCATCTCTCCTGGGAAATAATATTATAATCTCCTTTTCTAAACAAGCAAACTGGCTCTTGATGAGGCAAATAACTTCTCAAGTGAGGGAGGAGCAGGTCTGACAACAGATGCTCTGCCAGTGCCCTGAACCACCCATAAAACCCCCAGTGAGGACAGACACCAGCCCTTCCCCAGAGAGCTCATCCCCATGGGCTGCCTGGGGACACTGCAGGGCCAGCTCTGGAAGGGGACAAACACCCCCAAATCCTAAATGTGAACATTCCTTGTGCATTCCTGGCACTGTGTTGGGAAATGCTTGCAAAAACAGAACCCTCTAGGGCTGCCCTGATGTCTGCAGAAGGCGGCATTGCCAGCAAGCTGTAAAACACCCCTGGCTCATTTGCAATGTGATTTAAAGCCCCAAAGGTACAGAAAGCTCAGGGCTGATGGCAGAGCACCTTGTGTGTGTTGGGAGCCAGGGCAGGAGGGCCCAGCTCGGCTCCACCAGGGCCGTTCTGCCCAGCAGCTCTGCCAAGAGGTCTCTTTCCATCAGATCATCACAGGGTGGCCCCTTCCCTTGGCATGGGGAAACAACAGCTCAAGTTCTTCCTTCTTCTTCATCCTGGAATGAGGGATGAGCCTTTTTTTGGTGGGATTGTTTTACCTGGAGCTCACATGGAAGCTGGGCCCAGTTTTCACCCAGTGTGGAAAACTCCAGGAAAAGTTGCAAGGTGTTGTATTTGTGCGGTGCCCCATGGCAGGAAGGAATGATGAGTCTGACTCCATGTTCTCAGAAGGCTAATTTATTATTTTAAGATCCTATATTCTATTAAGAATACTATACTAAAGAATACAGAAAGCTAAAAAATAATAATGAAAACTCGAGACTCTCTCGAGTCCAAAAACAGCTTGGCCCCAATTGGCCAATGAGTGAAAACAACTCACACCAGAATCCAATGAAACAATCACTTGTGGGTAAACAATCTCCAAACACATTCCACATGTGAGCACAACACAGGGGAAGCAAATGAGATAAGAATTTGTTCTCCTTTTTTTCTGAGGCTTCTCAGCTTCCCAGGAGAAAAATCCTGGGCAAAGGGATTTTTCAGAAAATGTGACAGTGACAGCAAAGGAAATCCCCAAGCTGTGTTTCCTGTACACCAGAGAGCTGCAGCCTTGGAAGGAGAGGAGAGAATCCATGGGCACTCCCTGTGAATGGCTGAGTGTGGATGGGAGCAGCAGGAGCTGCTGGACACAGTCACCATTCCCAAATGGTGAAATTCACTATTCCCAAATCTGGGAATAACTAAGGAGGTCTCAAAGCTGCACATTTCCATTTTGTTTGCCTTGATTGCCCAGCAGAACAAACAGCACTGAGCAGGAAAGGGACAGGTTTGGAGGCTGTCAAACCAAATTTTCCCTCCTGGTTTTATCACCTGAACCCCTAGGTCCAAAAGCTGCTTGTGTACAGCTGGGGGAAGAATTCAGACTCCTTGCACAGAAGTTTGCTGCTGTGGTGGCTTCCTTTGTGCAGCACAGTGGGGCTGGAAGGAAAATCAGGTGTTAAATCAATGGCTGTGGCTGGCAAACCTCTCTCCAGTGCAGGAGAGAGGATCAGGATCTGGGAATCAGCTGCTTGATCTGGCTGATCCTTGGGGATGATCCCTGAACCCTTGGGGATGATCCCTGAACCCTTGGGGATGATCCCTGAACCCTTGGGGGTGATCTCTGCATCCTTGGGGACGATCCCTGCATCCTTGGGGATGGTCTCTGCATACTTGGGTATGATCTCTGCATCCTTGGGGACAATCCCTGCTCCCTTGGGGACTATCCCTGAACCCTTGGGGATGCTCAGCTCCCAGAAAACACAGCAAAGAGGACATAGCACCCCAAAAAGGGCCACTCTGAGAGGAGTTGTGCCCTTCTTTGGCAGTGCCCAGCATGGGGGTGATGAGATGAGGCAGAGGTGGACGTGCCCCTGAGCATGCAGGGAGCAGAGCAAGCAAATCCCAGGGGCGAGCTGCCAGTGCCTGCCCTATTCAGAGGGGCTGCCTGTTTAATCAGTGACTTCAGTGATTTATGGAGGGCTGGTTAAACGTTCCTTGAAGTCAACAGGAGCCTTTTGGTGTCAGGAGGCTTCAGCTGGAGCCACAGCCCGGCCATTCTTGCAGCAGCTGGGTGGTGCTGAGCAGAGAGCAGCAATGATAAAGCAGGGACTGAGCAAGACAGGGCTGAAAGGGAAAAGCCTCCCTGGGACAAAAGCCTGGCTCGAGGGTACAGCGTTTCTCAGAGCCCTGAAATGCACAAA
The DNA here is from genome assembly GCF_037042795.1 of Molothrus aeneus. Taxonomy (NCBI): domain Eukaryota; kingdom Metazoa; phylum Chordata; class Aves; order Passeriformes; family Icteridae; genus Molothrus; species Molothrus aeneus. Next base: position 2,712,138 of record NC_089660.1, read on the forward strand.
CTGTTGCTTTCTTTGGGGGCTTTTCAGGGTTGTGTTTTGTTTTTTAATGGACAGTCTGTCCTGGGGGCTGTTCTTACCCCTGAGTGCTGCAGCCCCCTTGGAGGGGGTGTCACAGCAGTAGCTTCATTAGCATTTATTTAGATGTCTGCCTTGGAAGCAGCTCTCATTGATGAGCCCATTGTCTGCCCTTCCCAATTGACTCACTGGCTCTCCTTATCTCCATTGTGCCGTTCAGTTTTAAGCAACTGTGATGGGTTTGGGGTGAGTGTTGGGGCTGGATTCAATCTTCAGGACATCCTTCTAACCTTAATTCTCACAAAGTTGGGCTGGATTTAGTCTTCAGAACATCCTTCTAACCTTGGTTCTCACAAAGTTGGGCTGGATTTAACCTTCAGAACATCCTTCTAACCTTGGTTCTCACAAAGTTGGGCTGGGTTTAACCTTCAGAACATCCTTCTAACCTTGGTTCTCACAAAGTTGGGCTGGGTTTAATCTTCAGAACATCCTTCTAACCTTGGTTCTCACAAAGTTGGGCTGGGTTTAATCTTCAGGACATCCTTCTAACCTTGGTTCTCACAAAGTTGGGCTGGGTTTAATCTTCAGAACATCCTTCTAACCTTGGTTCTCACAAAGTTCTCAGTTTGGAGAGGTGAGGGTGGGTAGATTATTGCTGCTTTTCCTAAGCTGGGGTGATGCTGTAGGGACCCTACAAGCGTTACCCCAAATGAAGCATGGGATCCCAGCTGGAGCTGGGATGGGAACAGAGGAGATCCTGACTCCATCCCCGGATGTGACTCTGTGCTTTCCTTCTGTTCCCTTTGGGCCTGATGGAGCAGTTGCTGGGTGCCATGTGGACAAAGGATGAGCCAGGTGAGACAACAGCTGGCTGTGTGCACTCACACCCACACTGTCAAAAGGCCAAAAAAATCCCTTTTCCATCAGCAACATGTGAATGTTTGGAATATCTGCATCCACAGCCCAGTAACAGCTACTTGGAGATGAGGCAGTGGAGACAGACCAGGCAGCTGTGAAATTTGTGTCATTTAGGGGCAAAGGCCTATACAGAGGTGACATTTTGCACAAGCCAGGCCTATTTCAGCATCTGCAATAACTCTGAGAGGGTTTTTCTACCTCTGAGTTGTTAAAGCCTAAAAAAAATCATTTTATTGTGCTGCTCTTTAAATAATAGCAGCGATAATTCTATACCCAGATACTTCATTTTCAAAACTCTTTGGTCTTTAAAAAATCACCCCTTGCTTGAAAACAGGTGATGGCAAGAAAATAAACTTGAAAGGCATTTTCCTGCCTCTCCTGGTGCTGGTGAAGCTCTGGACTTCACCTTTTGTAGCCATTTAGAAAATGGCTAAATTTTCCACAAGGATACCAGACAGGGGAGGAGGGATCAGCTCCCAGCTCCTGTGAGTTTTGGTGTCAGGAATTATCTCCCTCTTCCACCTTTGTGGGATGGATGCTCAGGTGATACTCTGATCCCAGAGGGGCAGGATTTCCATGAAGGCTGAGGCAAATCCCACAAAGGTGGTGAAATTCTGCAAAATGCTTCCTGCCTGGATTTCTGTGGGTGACAGAGCTGCTCAGCACCTTGCAAGTGTGGAGCCGCTGTGGGGTGTTGGCTGGAAAAGCTGGAAAATGGAAAAAACATCTTCCTTATCTAGTTATTTGTAGAAATGAGTGCAGGATTAGTACCTAGAGAGGCAAACAGGAGAAAGGGAGTGGGTGAGAAGCACCTTACATCAGAGTCATGTGGCATAGGCTGTTTGTTTCCCAGGGGATGGGACAGCTGAAAATTCCTGCTCCTTCCTGTGGCTGGATCGGATTCCTTTGGTGGAAAGAGGGCAAGGTGCCCTGGGGAAATATCTGCAGAGCCCCAGGCCCCTCTGACATCAGGTCAGACATTCTGGGTCACATAACTGGAGGCTGCAGCATGAAATTTAATATTTCAATGGATCAAGTGCTCCTGGCACATGGAGCTCCTGCCTGGATGGGCTTGGTGAGCTCAGCACGGGGAGAGCAGAGGGCCTGGAGTGGGAATGATGGAGCTGAGGGATGGATAAACCCAGTGCTGGTGGGAGATGGAACTTGGCTGGTGTGGGAGTGGGACAGGGGAATTATGTTTTATGTTGTGGTTTTCTTTGTTCTAAAAGGAATAAGGAAAAAAAAAAAGAGAGCCTTGACATGCCCAAAAGGAGGAAGCACCACTTTCATCCACTAGGAAAGCCTAAAATTAAAGCTAAATAATATCTAGGTCCAGAGAGTGGAAAAGTTAAATATTGCACATATTTAAATATGACTGACAGGCATTAGAGTGGAGAGACTGATCCTGTGCCAAGAATCTCAGGTGGTCTGGCCCCCTTTCTAGAAAAAACAAAGCCCAGTGAGTTGCCTCCAAACCCCATTTTCAAAGCTGAAATCACTTTAAATCAATTTCTGCTGCAGGTGTCCAAATAAGCTCCCATTTCTACGTCTCTTTTTGGTAAAAATAGCTTATCCTCTGACATCTGGGAGAGGTGAAGGTGTTACCAAGCACTGAGCTGTCAGAATCCCTGTTATCATTTTATTTCTGGCTGTTGAAAGTCCCATTAGTTGGATTTTTGTTCTTCTTTTGTGCTCATTTCCATCTTGTGCTGGGAACGAGAGCGCGTGGCTGATGGGGAGGACTCCCAGATCCTGCAGAAGAGGCAGGGAATGTTCCACAAATGCATCCCCTGCCTGCAGTGCAGGCTGAGCCCTTCAGAGCTCCAAGAAATGTGGAAAAGTAAAATTGAACATCAAATCCCAAAGCAATTTTTTTCCTGCAGATTTGCTGGTTCACCTAATAAAAGGCTCAGAATTCCCAGAATTTTTAAGAAAAGGCTCAGAATTCCCAGAACTTCTAAGACCTTCTGGAACTTTACTGCCACTTAGACTTGCCCTCTGGTTTTTTGTGTGAGTAAAATCCAGATCTTCAGGATGATACAGTGTGAGCAGAGTTAATTGGTGCCTTTCTGCAGAGTGGGAAGTGCTGGATGTGAGCAGAGGGAATCACAGTGGAATATCCTGAGTTAGAAGGGACCCACAAGAACAGGACACCCCAAGAATTCACCCTGGACCAGCAGTGCTGCTGCTGCATTTGCAGTTTAAATCTCATTTTCTGTCTCTTCCTCCTCATACTCATCAAACCTTTTTCTGAAGAACCTTTCAGTTTAGAGTATCTGTACCCAGTCAGACTCTCTGCCCTCTGCTGAAACACTCTAAAGGCTCTCCAGTTTTTTAAAATTTCTGATTATAACCATAAAGATTTCGACCAATTCTTTGCTGTGCATCAGCTGCTTTTCAGTGAGGTCAATTTAATTCCTATTATGAGCCAGTATCTCATAAACTCGTTTCTTTTGGAGCCTTTTTCCAGTCCCCAAGAACATTATTTCCATGCCTTTATTTCTCTTGGATGGGCTCTCACATTGCAACTGCCCTTGGTTGATGCCTGCAGAATTCTGAACTGCTGCTTTGGCTGGAATATTCTGCATGGATCACCTCCCAGTAACTCCCAGTGCCTCTGTGTCCTGCAGGCTGGTGTCTGAGCTCTGCCTTCAGCTCAGTTTCTTCACTTTCCCTTTGATTTCACTCTCTGCAGAGAAGTCAAAAGCTCTCACAGAGGTAAGGGATGTCATACATATTACATCTACCAAAATTACAAATTATTCATCACAGCTCGATTCAAAGGCAGCTCTGTCATCTCTCCTACTGCTTCTCAGAGATCCTGAAGCCTCCAGAGTAAAACTCTTCTGCTGGGAGAGGTTTTTCTTTTAGGCAATGGCAAAAGGAGCTGAGCTTGAGAAGGACAGATGGAACCTCTTGATCTGATCTGGCAGGAGCAGTGGTCAGGGCAGCAAATCATCCCACAAATGCTTCTCATGGTGAGATGACTGAAAATCAAAGCAGAAACTAGATTTCTCCTTAGACTTGGAATAATCCTGCTCAGGAAATCCTCCAGGACCACATTTCTTTATTATGAGCTTGGAATATTTCCCTGCCCTTGGGATAGAGGGCACTTCTCTCAGGTGTCTGTTCAGTGGGGATGGACAAAGTGCAAAGGAATCTAATATTTAATCTAAACCCCACCCAAACAGCTGCTTCCCTCAATTTCTCCTGTCGGCAGCATTGTCCAAAAAATCAATTGCCTCTTTATACTTTTCCATGCAGGCTTCCAGGGCTGTGTGGTGGTGCAGACCTGCCAGCCCCTGTCCCTAAGGGTCCCCTGCCATCAAGATGGTTCCTGCACACGTGGCAGAACTTCCTTCATCTGCTCCCTTGGTTGTCCTGCCCAAATTCCCACTGTAACTCACTTCAGGCTGCTCCCTCTTTGGGAAGGATGTGCACAGCCATGAAATCCTGAGAGCAAACCTTGCCTTGATGCAAAAACTGTAACAAATGCCTTAATTGACAGGGACCATAGTGAAGTTTACCCACCAAACTTCACTCTTTTCCCTTGTGCGAAGGAGTCTGTTTTCCTAAAGCACAGAAAACTTCTTTTGAGACCCAGTGAGTCTCATAACCAGATAAAAATTTTACATCTCACCCCAAGAGCCCTGCAGCCTGTGGGTGAGCTGTGTTTTGGGGTCACCAGCCCCGTTTCAGCCCCACAGCGAGAGCGACACCAAACAACAAAATCGCATCGCTTGGGGACGGAATTTGGGCTTGATCTAAAAACTCTGATTTCCTGTCTCGAAAACCCCCAAAACGCAGAAGTCTCATATCTCAAATCCTGCCTGGGGTTGCCTTTTCTGACTCAACTCCTTCCCTCCTGTCTCGCTGTCCCTGCAGCCCCGCACGTCGGCAGTGGCGGCGGGGCTGGGGGACAAGGGGGGCTCGGGATGGGCCGTGCTGTTGTCACAGCAACCCCTGCCCTGCCCTGCAGACCCCTGGGGCTCCCCGGCAGCCTCGGGGGCTGGCAGGGCTCCTGTCAGTCGGCAGGGGATGGAGCCGCATCCCGGTACCCGCCCCGCTGCCCTCCCGCTACCGCAGCTGGGTGAAAAAGGGGATTTGTCCCCAAAAGGACCCACTGGGGGTGGCTGCTGGACACCCCCAGCCCTCGAGTGCCCGTGACATCCCTGGAGGGAGAGGGTGGGATGTTCTGGGAGCAGTGTCAGCCTGGGGGAACTGACAGGTGTCACCTGTGGGGCTGGCAGCTGCCAAAATCCACTTTTCCAAAGCGTTTTGGGAAAGATGGGTTATTGCACAAGAGATCCTGGCTGTGTCCAGGTGGGTTTTTACACGAGATCCTGGCTCTGTCCAGGTGGGGTTGTGCACAAGATTCTGGCTCTGTTCAGGTGGGGTTTTTGCACAAGATTCTGGCTCTGTTCAGGTGGGGTTTTTGCACAAGATTCTGGCTGTGTTCAGGTGAGTTTTTGCACAAGATCCTGGCTGTGTTCAGGTGAGTTTTTGAGTGAGATCCTGGCTGTGTCCAGGTGGGTTTTTGCACAAGATTCTGGCTCTGTTCAGGTGGGTTTTTGCACAAGATCCTGGCTGTGTTCAGGTGGGTTTTTGCACAAGATTCTGGCTGTGTTCAGGTGGGTTTTTGCACAAGATTCTGGCTCTGTTCAGGTGGGTTTTTGCACAAGATTCTGGCTCTGTTCAGGTGGGTTTTTGCACAAGATTCTGGCTGTGTTCAGGTGGGTTTTTGCACAAGATCCTGGCTGTGTTCAGGTGGGTTTTTGCACAAGATCCTGGCTGTGTTCAGGTGGGTTTTTACACAAGATTCTGTATGGAGAGGTTTGACAGTTGGCTTGTAAGCAAAGCTGAGTTAATAGAAGAAATAACAATTGATGATTTTTCAGTGTATTTATGGTAAGGAAGAAGACAAGGCCATCAGCATAGAAACAAATTAGAAAAGATACATGAAAATATTTGTAAACTAGACTACATGCATAAGTAGATGTGTATACATGCCTTATTAAATTTCTGTAAAACTTTTGCCAATTATATTGACACTAATTGCTTTGCACCAATGAATATAATAAGTTATTGTAATGTAATTAATGACTTAAGGTCACAATTAGTTAAAAGTACATAAGCTAGAGAACATGCAGAATAAAAAACTTTCCTCTTCTTAGACCCTAATCACATATATATGTCACATCTGACCTAACAGTGACAATTGTGGCTGTGTTCAGGTGGGTTTTGAGATCCTGGCTGTGTCCAGGCTCTCCTGTAGGAAGCAGAGGTTCTGGCAGGGTCAGAGATAATCAGTCATCCCTTTTTGCAGGTGAAGCAGCTTTTTTTTCCCCCTGGGAGGTGATTGGGGTTGGGAGGGAAGGCAATGGCTCAGGTGTTTCTTGGGTGAGATGAGATGAGATTAGATTAACTGCTCCCCTGAGCCCCTGCAGCTGGGCTGAGCCCAGGGTGGGCACAGAGTGTGCCAGAGCCCAGGAGAGAGGAGCACAGAGCTCTCCAGAGCAAGGTAAGGCTCAACTGCCCTTTATGTTGGGTTTCTTGAGAAGATTTGTGTTAGTGATGTGCTTTTTGCAAGGTGTTGTGTGCATAGCATGGTTGGAGAAGCCAGGGGTGAAGATGTGGAGCTCAGGCTGGTGCAGAGCAGCCCAGAGCTGGTGTTGGTGATACCTGAGGCTCTTTTCTTGGTCAGAGCAGTCCTGGTTTTACTGGGATGGCAGAAGTTGGGCAGAACTACCTGGAGGAAGGGCTAAGTGTTGGCAGGAGGAGCTGGTGGAGGTGAATGCTGGCAGAGAGGGGTGTGTTTGATGTCCTGGTGTCCACAGGGAAGGCTCTGGGGGAAGAGTTCCCACCAGGTTTTCTTTTATTGCTGCGCTTGTGCTGCCCCCTTGTAGAAAATGTAAATTTTGTGTGTTCTCAGAACTGTGATTGTTTCATCTCCCTTTTGCAGAGTTGAAACGTGAAACTCATGGCAATGGTTTTCTATTTCTGTCAGAAATCCCTTCCAGAATGGGTATATTTAATGTATAAGGTTGCTTGGAATTCCCAAAGGCCCCAGTGCAGCAAACTGCAGCCATCTGTTCTCATGTGAATTCTTTGTAGGGCCAACACCTGAAGTGCTTTGGGGATTTTTTTTCCTCTTTTTTTTCTTGAGTGAGCAGGGGTTTGAAAGACACAGTACAAAAGGCAGCGAATTCTGTGAGTCAGGGAGATGGAATTGGTGACACATGAGGTCCTTCAGCCTGTTCAGGTGGGCTGGACTTGTTGCATTTTGCATTTTGGTTTGTCCCAGTGCTGCAGGGGATTGCAGGAGCCAGCTCCCAGGCTGATGGCTGAGGTAGCACATTTCTCTGTGCAGGGCTAGGATGGTGTCTAGACTGGGCTGGTCACTGCCCAGTCATGTTCTTGAGGCTGAGCCCACAGCTCTGCTCTGTTGTGGGCTCGGCACCTGAATCACAAAAATGCAAGAACTGCACCAATGGTTCTGATGCAATCTCATGGCACAACCAGCTGGGGCCTCAGCCTTGTTCACACCTGTGAATTACAGATTTGGGTAGGCCAGGATTTACAGCTTCACATCCTAAAGCTGGGATTTTGTCCCTGATCACTGGGGCTGTTCCCTTCTCTCCCCTAATCCTGGTATTTGTTCCTATTGCTAAACCTCTTGAGAAATGTCAGTATTTGCTGTGTGATTTGCACTGGCCAGGCACAACCAGAGCTCATGGAAACCCTTTGGGGAAGCTGTGTCCACACCTTGCTGGGCTGATTCACTCAGGAGGCAGCAGGAGAACCCCGGCTCTGCTCGGGATTTGCAGGGAGGAATTGAGAAATGAAGCGAGAGCTGATCTCCCTCTTACGGCCGAATTCTGAACAGCTGCGCTTGGGGAGGGAGGGAAGGAGCAGGAATTCCTGCCCTGGCGATGTGAGAGACCCCAGTGCTCCCAGCCAAAGCCAGCTCTCTTCAGGGAAACTGCTAAAATATGTTCTGCACTGCAGTATAAACCACAAGATATCTGTGAAAGAGTTAAACTGAACCCAGAGCTGGGCAAATATATAATTATGGAATTTTAGAATGGCTTGGGCTGGAAGGGACCTTAAAGGTGACACAGGTGATGGCAGTTTGGTTCTGCTCCTTCTGGCCGAGTCTGCTTGAGTCTGTGACCCACTCAAAAACTGTCTTTGTTTGAGGAACCCAGAATCCACTCAGGTGGAACTGTGACCTTGATAAGGTGATCAGCAGCTGTGGGTTCTGCCTGGCTCTGTTGCTAACCTGCTCCAGGTTTCACTGAAAAGCCTCTCTGGAGTTATGGCAGAACAGTTATATAGCAAGTGCCACAGGAATCATCCCTTTATTTTATGTAAGATTTGCACAAGAAGTTAAAAAAACAGAAAATGCTTATGAATTTAAAGGAAGAATCAGTTTTACTTAAAAAGTATGTTATAAACACATTGTTCATAATTTAACTCCTGTTCAGTACTTAGAATTAAGTTTATCTTGGGCTGAAATATGTTTGTAAAAATGGATTGCTTTGTGTGTGTTTGATTTGCATTACATGGAATAATGGGGGAAGGGCAATGGAATTCTGCTGTTCAGGTTTTCTAACAGGACAGCATTTGGGACACAAAGAGGTCAGAGCTGCTGTATGGCTGCAGGGTTTGATGGAAGAAGGGCATAGAGAGAGGGGGAAAATAAGGAATGTTCTGCTGGGATTCTTGTGCAAACATCTCAGTTCAACGTCAGCTTCCAATTCCTTGAATCAAATTCCTTAAATCCTTCCTCCCCAAACTCCTCAGGCTGTGTTTAACACACCCAGCACAGCAAAACCTGGCTCATTCCCCAGCTTTAGTCCAACATCCTCCTGCAGGGACAATTCCACTTCTGCACTGGGTACAGGTTTGTTCTTTTGTTCTGCTGTGGAGATTTCTCTTTCATCACTGCGGTTTGAAGGCTGGAATCCTGATTCTGGCTGTGTGACTGGCAGGATTTCATCAAAGGGCACTGCACAAGTCCTTCATCCTAAGGACTTGGTGGCTTTTGTCACTGTCCTATCGTGACAGGGCTGCTTCCAAGGCTCTGATGCAAAGCAAGGACTTGAGAACCCCAATATTAAAGCCTGTGATCCCAAAGTGGCTGCCCCAACTCTTCAGGTGCTTCTGTTGTCATCTGAAGGTTCCACAGCCACAGGGGCTGTGCACAGGCTGGGCCCCACCAAAGGCATGGCAGTGGCAGAGCTCAGGGTTAACACAGGGAGAACAATGGAAAAGCCTTTTAAAAACGACCCTGGCTGAGTCTATTCTCCTTCACTCATCTCTTAAAGCAGCTGTCAGGTAGGAAATGTTCAGGTTACCCCCTCACTGCAGTAAATCCAGCTTGACTTGCTACAAAAAACCCCTGAGTTCCTGTCCCTGCTCTCTGACTGCTCCTGCTGTCATCCAGAATGTGCCTAAGCACAGTCAGAATCCTTTTCACTGCTCTTTCTAAACTCTTGAACAATTTTTTTCCTCTGAGTAAATGTTTCAGTTCCAAAGAAGTGATTGAGAACCCTACCAGGAGGTAAAAGGTTCTTTTCTGTCAAGAGCTGCCCTTAAGGCCCTAAGGGAAAGCATTTATTACACATTTGGAGCAATGTTTAACCCCCAAACCAACATCCAGGAGAGAACCCTTTACTCACACAATCCTCACAATATTTTACATTTTTTTGAGACATCTTTTGTGGAAAGGATACTAAAATAATTTTATTTAACAAGCCCAGATTATTAAACCTGGATTAACCCATAAAATGTGTAAGGTCACACTTTCCTTAGGGTTCCAGCCATCAGGACTCCTGGATTTCTTTAAATAGTTTCTCCTTTAAAAAACTGCTGCAGAAGCCAAGCCTCAGAGATGCTTTTTGAGGTGTTTTATTGCAAAAAGGTGTGGACATTTTCTGGCAGAACAGGTTATCACATTCTCCATTTGACTGTCATCCAGAGGACACTGCATGCATTCAAGCTGAAAGGATAGGACAGTTTCCACCAGGCACCTGAGAAAGAAAAGTCTTCCAAGCAGAAAAAGACAAATTTCCACCTGATCCCCTACTCTGGAGTGCCTTTTGCTCCCCAGAGTTCCCTGGGAAACAGGAGTGCCATCAGCTACAGGCACAGCCAACTGTAAACGTGTTCCTGTGTCCAATTGATCTGGATAATGGATCCTGAAGCTTCAGCTCCAGTTTTGAACAGGACATTCCTTTCCCAAAGCAGGCAGTGCAGTGAGTTCCACCTGTCCTGGCACCTGCTGCTCCCTGTAACCCAGCAGAGGCACACAAGGCTTCTAGCAAAGCAAATCTGACAGCTCTACTTGGTCCCCAAAAAACACCCCACCTCCAAACCCTCCTTCCTTTCTTTGTGCTCCTTGTAGCACCTCTTCCCCCCTCCCTCCAGACTGTAGACAATTCCCCTTTTCCCTTCCCACCCCCTTGCCCAAAGGCATGACTAATGAATACATGCTGCAGTTCACAGCAAAAAATCTCTCCACACTTGGGCTGTCCCTCCACAGGCAGAACTCCAGGTGCACCTGAATTTCCCCATTTCAGTGCCTATTTCCCACAGGCCTAATAAAGGTTAATCATCTTTGGCAGACAGCAACCCTGCACCAAAGGGAACAAGGAATCCATTGCCAGTCTAACAGGGCATGTTGCAACTGCAGCAGGATCTCCCTGCAAGGAGAAAAAAAAAAAAAAGAGATTTTAGAGGATGTAAAAGCACCTTCACAAGTCAGTGCATTAGGAGAGATTAGGATATATTATTAACTGTGGGTTATAATGGACTTTTAAACTACTTGAACCAGGCAAATGCAAAAATTCAAGGCATTAAAGCTGCAAGTCACAAGCAAATAACTCAGGGTGAAAGTACAGCCACTTAAACCCCTGTGCTGGTTGCTCTGATAATTCCAAGCATTAGAACAGCCACTCTAGGTTCATATTCCTCCTAAATAAATCAGCTGTAGATTGTATGGAGCATTTTTGCTCTCAGAAAGCCCTGGCAGATGGAACAACTGACAATTAACTTCCTTTCATGCAGCATGGCTTTAAGTCCCCCAGCAAAGCTGCAGACTGAAATTTCCCACCAAGGCAGTGGTTCCTCAATATCCAAATCAACCTTTGCAACCTTAGCACAAGGTGTGCCCGTCTTTGCTAAGGCAGAGGAGCAGTCATGGCCCCCTGAGGCCCCTGGAGTTATTTTAATCACAAAAGCCAGAACGAACTTGTTTGCCACAAAGGCACTCTCAGTCCTTGCAGCTGGAAGAGTCAGGTTCTTCTGTTTAAATCAGTTTTTGAGTGAACAGTTTTTCACTCCCAGAGATGTTCCCCTTACTCCAGCAGGACTATTTTGGTCAGTGACAATTCAACACTCCAGTGTTTATTCTGAAGCAGAGATACCCAAAACTTTCAATGCTAAGCCACAATAACTTGTCACCACTCTAGTCCCACTGTGTTTCAGTACATGATATGTATTTTTTTTTCCATTTGATACAGTTCTGAAGTCAATCCAGCCACTTCCATGCTGCTGGATATGCTTTTTTTCTTTTTTGGAATAAAAGGCATTTTGGGCTGATCCAAACCCAGCTCTGGCAGAGTGCACAGTGTTCCTTGATAGCTGATTTACATCACCCTTATGTCTTAGCCCCAGCTATTTTTAGAGGCACTGGAGTGGCAGAGGCTGTGTGACAATGACAACAGGCTGCTGATCAAAGTGCCCCCCCTGCCAAGCCCTGCTCTATCTTGCACTGTACAAACACAGAGATGAGGCACAAGGAATGTCAGCACTAAGTGCAGAGATACCAGACCTTTAGGAGGCATCCTGAGATGGAGCAGGAGGATCCTTATTCTCAGGCTCTGGAGGAGGAGCTGGCACATTTTCCTCTTTCTTTTGTGCAGCCAAAAATTCATGAATCGCCCTCTCTATCTGAGGCCTGAAGATGTGGTTTAGTTTTGGATCCACCACCTGAGAAATAATTCTGTCCACTCCAGCTTCCAGCATTCCTGACCTTGAACAAAGACAAAGAAGTCATTCAGCTCCTCTGAAAAACTCCCCAATCTCCTCCAGAAACTCTCCAGAGCCCTCCTGTCAACTACAATTAGCATTAACATGGTGAGAACTGCAGCCTACTCAGGAGATCCTTAACAGGGACTTGTTTCACTCACCTATTTCTCTCCCTGCTTCCTACAGAATTAACAACTCACATCTGCTCTCCCAGGTACTTAAATGACACCTTGGCCAAGAGCCACTTTTAACAGAGCTCCCGTGGAAACCAGGTCAACATGAAAGCAAACAAACACATTTTGGCCCAAGAAGAGAAATAAGCCATTCTGAGGAGGAGGGCAGGTGAGAGCAAAGGCTTTTTTTTGGCTGAGTGGAGGGAGAAGAGCCCTGCCCCCTCAGAACAGGACTGTCACTTGCTCCTTGTCACAGTCCAGACAGATGGAAATGAATTATAAAAGGGTATGAATTCTAAAAACAAGGCAGTGAGCACACAGCAGAGGCTCTGGGCTGAGCAGCAGGAGCTGAAGTGCCAGGGCCCTGGATGGTGGGGCACTGGCTGTCTGGGAGGGTTAAGTCATGTCTGCAGGGAGCAGAGACAGGAAATGGAGATGTTCATGGCACTGGGAGAGGAGCCTCAGCATGATGAGGCTGTGAAGGAGGCAGAGACAGGGCACCCTGTGCCACCTGCAGGTAACAGAGCCTGGGTGGGCAGGACAGACAGCTGGACACCCCCAGGGCTCAGCCCTGCCCCTCCAGGAGCGACAGGGACTGTTCAGACTGCCCAGGACTGGGGCTGTTCTTCACAACATTTTGTGTGCAGTACCTCATCCTCCTCTCCCTGATTAAATCTCAGCAGTTCTGGGAAGCAATGTGAACTGTCAGTCACAGAATGGTTTGGGCTGGAAGGGACCTTAAATCTCATCCCATTTCACCCCATGACATGGCAGGGACATCTTCCCCTGTCCCAGGCTGCTCCCAGCCCTGTCCAGCCTGGCCTGGGGCACTGTAAGGGATCCAGGGGCAGCCCCAGCTGCTCTGGGCATCCTGTGCCAGGGCCTGCCCACCCTCACAGGGAGGATTTATTCCCAATATCTACTGCAACCCTGCTCTCTCAGTTGAAGCCATTCCCTCTTGTCCTGTCCCTCTAGAGGCCCTTTTAAAATTCTCTCCCTATCTTGTTGGCCTGTGAGGCCACACTGAGGTCACCCCAAAGCTTCTCCTCTCCATCTGTCCAATGCCAGCTCTCCCAGCCTTTCCTCCCAGCAGAGCTGCTCCAGCCCTCTGCCCATCCTGGTGGTCCCCAGTGGAGAGTCTGAAACAGCTGGACAGGAACTGGTGCAGAGATTGCTGTGACAGGGGCTGGAGTCTGCACACAAACCTTTGGCATCCTCAGGACTCTTTCTTTAAAGAATCTTTAAGGGCTCTTCTCTTTCCTGAAAGTTAAGATCAAGGTCACCCAGTTCAGCACAGCAGCAATAATTTGGACAGGAAATATAAATATTTTCCCAGTCAAACCCACCCATTTCAGGCAGAGCAATAATGTGCATTTTGGGAAGAGCTCAGCCTGCACCAACTCTCACAATGAAACTCAGGGAGGATAATGAAGTGCTGTGAAAACCTGAATTCTGCCAGTTCTGCCTTGCCTGAGGTGGTTTATGGTTTATAAATCCCACTTGTTGTGCAGGCTGCTGCTCACTCACTGGATCACACTCTGCCTCAGCCCGTTCCGTAGCTGGTTCTTGTTCATGGCTGGGTTCCATTCCTGCTTGTCCAGGTGGGTCGAGACAAAGTTGTCAACTTTCTGCCTCAGGTTCTGATAGGCTGGCTAAAAGAAATAAAAATAAACCCAGTTCAACAGCTCAAATAGCTCCCAACAACCCCCTGCCAGAGCCCTGCACAGTGCAGCTATTGTCACACACAGACTGCCCTGCTGTCTGTGTGTCCCTCCTTTCACTCCCTGAACAAAGATAATCCTGTTTTCCCTCAGAACACAACTGGAAATTGCACAGAACTCTCAGTGTTGTAATAATTCAAGCAGCTGGGTAGATTTGGGCTGAAATTGTAGTGAAATGCAAACTGTGCAGACAGAGGTTGTTTAAGCAGAGTTTTTGTTGTCTGGAAAGCCTCCACCCCAGAATTCCTAGGAAAGTGGCTGAGCAATGCTGCCACTAAACAAACACTTGAATTATTTGCTTCTGTGGCAGTAGCAGAGAATAAAAATATAAAATTATAATTATAAAGATAATTATAATTATTTTAGTTTTATCAGATGAAATGTAATTCCATTGAACAGAAACTTAATTAATAAATCCATATAAATGCTCAGGACCATGCACATCCTGGATGCAAGGGAAGGACAAGAGGGAAACAGGGATATTTCAGAGTTTGATGTGTCTGCTCTGGGTGAGGATCCCAGGACAGGGCTCCTGCTGGAAACATAAAAAGTTTTGGAAAAGCAAAATTCAACAAAAAGCGTTGAATTTTGACAGTCACTGAGAACAATCCAACTTGACACTGAGAGCCCAATTCAATACTGGCAACAAATGATGAGGAGTTCGTTGCGGCTGAGAAAAAATTAATGTCAAACAGTCTGGGGTGATCTACTCAAAAAACAAAGGTTAAAGGTTCGGTTTGGGACTATAGAGACGTTTGAGAACATAGGAATTTTTGAAATACAGGCTGGGACTAGCACTGTTCCTATGGGAAGGCGTTTTCCCAGGAAAGCCTGGGCTGAGACGAAAGGCTGAGGCTGTTCTGTGCCCGTTCTGTGCCCGGGGTGTGGAGGTGGCCGCGGGGATCCCCCCGGGAGCGGCCCCAGCGCGGCGGGAGCGGGCAGGGCCTGGGCTCGCTGCCCGGCCCCGGTACCTTGGTGTCCACGTCGGCCAGGCAGTCGCGGCGGAAGCCGTCGAAGAGGCCGCGGCTCTTGAGCTGCTCCACGATTATGGCGATGAGCTGCGGGTCCCCGGGTGGCAGCGAGCCGGGGTCGGTGGGGCCGGGCCCCGCGGCCCCCGGGCCGCCGCCCGCGCCCGCCGCGGCCCCGCCGCCGCTCTCCGACATGGCCCGCGGCCTCCGCGCCGGCGCGCGCCGATGGTGTCACCGCGCCGCGCTGCATCATGGGCAGGCGAGTTCTCCTCAACAGTGATGCTATACGCTGGGTAATCTCTTAGAACTACAAATCCCAGCGTGAAGCGCGGCGCGGCTCAGGGAAGTGGCGGAAAGGCGGTCGCGTTGCTGTCGCGGTGTATATTGGGAGTTGTAGTTCACCGGAAGGTGAGGCCCCCTCCCCACATGCGCCGGCAGCTGTGAGGGGATGGCGGTGCTGGGATCACCCGGCCGGGGCGGTCACAGGGCTCCCCGTGTCCCTCCGGAACGGGCTCAGCCGGGCAGAGGGCCCGGGTGTCCCAGGTCTGCAGCTGGATGCTCAGGGATCCCCCTGCCATGATAATAGCGAGATTGTAACTTGCGTGTGCTCTCCTGTGCCGTAGTGAGCGCGGAGATGATGTAAATTGCGAATAATATACTTCAATTTGTGTGGGATCGTGCTGTATTTCTATCGGGATCCTGAGACCCGGCTGCCCTCAGCAGGGGCTGTGTGTGCTGACACGGGTTGCTCCCGGGAGCTGCCGGGCACGAACCTCACATGCTGGGCTCGCTCCCTGCCCGGTGATGGGGTATGCAATAATGAGGATATTCCCATCCCAATGGGATATTCCCATCCTAATTCAGGAGGACAAGCTGTGCAGGAATGTAACCACAGAACCCCAGAACAGCTGAGTGACCTCAGGGGATCATCCACCCCTGGGGATCATGCCACCCCTGCCATGACAGGGACACCTTCCACTGTCCCAGGTGGCTCCAAGCCCATCCAGCCTGGTCTTGGGCACTGCCAGCGATCCAAGAGCAAGCACAGCTGTGCCAGGGCCTGCCCACCCTGCCAGGGAAGCTTTGAGGAGAGAAGAGGGGCAGTGGCAGCGTGTACAGACCCTGGTACCTCCTGTGACAGCCGTGCTTTGGGGACACACAGAGCTCCTGCTGCAGCAGGATCTGTCCCTGTCACTGCTCAGTGCTGGCTCTCTGGACTGGCTGTGAAACCCCCAGGGCTCATCCCGGCACTCAGGAGTGTCCCTGGAATGGTTCCTGTGTGACACTGTCCCCGCTGGCATCGCTCTGCTGGGGCGGTGGCAGTGCCCTGGGGACACAAGGGGACGTGTGGGTGTGACTCGATGGTTTTTGATCCTTGTGCTGGTGTCACACGTGTGACACCAGCACAAGGACACTCCAGAGACTGCTTAGAGCCAGAATAGGAGCGTGTTTTATAAAGCAGAATATGTTTTATGTGTTTTATAAAGCCAGAATATGTTTTATAAAACAGATCTGCCAGGACCCCGCACCTCCTCTCTGGGTAGTTTTTAGGGTACATGGCCTTGTTTTCTCCCAAGGCAGGGGAATCGCTGAATATCCTGAGTGGAAGTGACCCACAGGGATCATCCCAGCTCCTGTCCCTGCACAGACCTCCCAAAATCCCACCCCGGGCATCCCTGGCAATGCTGTCCAAACCCTCCTGGAGCTCTGGCAGCCTCGGGGCTGTGCCCATCCCTGGGGAGCCTGGGCAGTGCCAGCACCCTCTGGGGGAAGAACCTTTCCCAAAATCCACCCCAACCCTGCCTGGCACAGCCCCAGCCCTTCAGGGGTTCCAGGAGCGGTCGCTGCTCGGGGACAGGGACGGGAGCAGAGCCGTGGCCGCGGTGCCGCTCGGAGCGGGGGAAGCAGCGCGGCCATCCCGGCAGGTGGCACCCGGTCCCCATCCCCATCCCGACCGCTTCTCCGTGTCACCCCTGGCAGGGACGTCATTAATGGATTTTAGCCTCGAAGGCAGAAGGGGTGGCTCTTCTCTTGGGACCCTCGCAGCAGCCAGGGAGCGACAGAGGAGTCGGATTTATTGATTGATTGATTGATTGATTGATTGATTGATTGATTGATTTAGCGGGATTTTCCTGCTGTCCTGGGCTGGCTCCTTCCCGCGGAAGGGCTGAGAGGCAGCGACCTTAAAGGCAAAACCCTTCAGCAGCACAGAATCCAGCCCAGGGTTTACTGGGGGCTGCCCCGAGCAAAGATCCCCTCCCAATTAACAAATGACAGGAACGAACTGTGATGCAGGAGGGGAAAATCCTCAGTGCAGCCTCCGGTACCCGGGGTGCTCCGGGCTGGTCTGGAACATCCCCGGGATCTCCTGACTGGTCTGGAGCTGCCCTGGGATGCTCCTGGCCACTCCGGAGCTGCCCTGGGATGCTCCCGGCTGGTCTGGAACATCCCCCGGATCTCCTGACTGGTCTGGAGCTGCCCTGGGATGCTCCTGGCCACTCCGGAGCTGCCCTGGGATGCTCCCGGCTGGTCTGGAACATCCCCGGGATGCTCCCGGCTGGTCTGGAGCTGCCCTGGGATGCTCCTGGCCACTCCGGAGCTGCCTTGCCCCCGGTGGTGGTGCTGCTGCGCTGCTCCAAGTCCCCGTGCGAGGTCTGTGCCTTTTCCTGTGGGTGGATGCAGTGACCTCTCTCCCACGGTGGCACAATTGATGCTCCAAGGCAGAGCAGAGGGGGCAAAGCAGGTAGTTATGAGATAATGAGGGTTCACGGGTTCTCTTACAAGCTGTGGCAGAGGTCAAGCTGTGTTTAATAGTTTTGAGATCTGGAGCAGGGGGGAAAAGAGAAAAACAGAGCGTTTAATCTGTTTTATCTGTGTGTTTTTGCCCGACATCACAGCACACAGTGAGAGCATTAAACTGTGGTGCCTCAGATAAAGCAGCCTGGCTCCCAGGGAGCAGAACTGTGAACCTCTCCTTGAATCACATCCCCAGTACAGAATTTATGAGATCTGTGAACTCTCCCTATATCTGTGGCCTCGAGGAGAGCTTCAGGCAGTTTCCACAGTTCAGGTCAGTGGAAGACTCAGGAAGGGAGAATTTTTGCCTGTTTGCTGTTGTGTTGGAGATTCAGTTCTCGTGGTAGGATAAATGCTTAGGCTGAGGGGAAGCAAACTTGTAAAGCTTAGGGAGAAAGATTATTTCAGGTGAAATAAATAGAAAAATAATTGGTGTAGAAAGTTGCTTGGATCAAGATGGCAATCAATGCTTTTAATTCTTATTTTCCTGTGTTACAGTCCCCTTGAACCCCATTCCTGTGGCTGATCAGGGAGATGTGGGTATTTAATTGTAATTTCAGTTTGTGAAAAACCTGAATTCCAGTCACACTTTCTGTCACAGATGATCAGAACCAGAGGCCAGTCCTTTCTTTGTCAGTGTTTGTCATCACTGCATTGCACATTTCCTCTATTCTCAGTCCCCCTTCTTCACCCTCCTCCTGTCACCACAATCACAAGAGCTGTAAAGCAGCACCTCTTTCCATGGAAATTCTGATATCATAGGGGAAAAGCCATCTCTGCTACAGCTGCCTGCAAAGAGTTCATGGTTCTTGCAACTGGCTGACAAAACCAAGTTGTTCCCAAAAAGTGATGTGAATGAAATCTGCTTTCATGGGTGCTCATTTCTGCTCCTTAAAGCTCTCACTGAAAACTCACATTGTGATGCTGCATGAGCCAGAAGGTCCTGGAAGGGGTGTGGAGCTGGCAGGGTGAGAATTCCCATGTGGAACACGCAGCAGTGGAGTCCTCCCTGTGCTCACTCTCCTTTGAGCCCTCAGCTTCTCATTTTCATTGGGTTTGTGTGAATCAATTCCTGCTGCAGGGTGTGTTCTGTGTGAATCCTCTGTGGAGATGGAGTTTGTTCCTTCCTCAGCAGTGGGGACCAGATTTCCACCTCTGTGTTTGGCCTGGCACCAGGCTTGGCACAATCCTGCCCATCTCAGATGCTCAGGAGCAGGGCAGCTGCTGAGAGGCAGGAAAAGCCAAAATTCCAGAAAATCTCATGAACCCTGTGCTGTTTCTTGTTGGGATCCAGTCAAGGTTGGATTCATCATCATCACAATGAAGATTTCTTCCTGGAAAGGATGGTCAGGCATTGGCACAGGGCAGAAGCTCAGGTGGAATATTCACATGGAATATCCAGAGCTGGAAGGGTCCCATAGGGATGAGCCAGTGGAACTCCTGGCCCTGCACAGACACCCCAACAATCCCACCCTGAGAGCAATATCCAACCTCTCCTGGAGCTCTGGCAGCCTCAGGGCTCTGCCCATCTCCTGGGGAGCCTGTTTGGAGCTGGGCTCAGGATCACAGCCCTGGTCCTGTGCCCTGTGCTGGTGAGGAGAGAGCGTGAGCTGCTGAAACAGAGGAAATGTGTATTGGGTTTGGTCCTTTTGGTGCCAGCAGCCCCAAAGTTGTGTTTAATCTTTGCCCCAGCATTTGGAGGAGTTAAAGCCATGTTCCCTGAGCCTCTGTGTGCATCAGGGTCAGCTCCAGAGTTTTGAGATCCTGGAGATTTACACAAAGAACAGCTTGGCTGTGCAGGTGGCAAATTATTGAAAGAGTTGGGAAGCTGCAGGAATGTTCCCCAGCCCATAATTCTCTCCCAAAGAATGTGCAGCATGCACCCAGCCTGCCAACCTTTTGGAGGCTCCAGAGCCCTGGAAGAAAATGTTTATTCCCTGCATGTTTGCCATTTGTGCTGGGCAACATATTGCCCATGGAGCATATGCTGTATACGCCACACGCTTTCTGAATCACTCTATTTCTGAAACACTGCATTGAAATTTATACTTTGATTTGTTTTATATGTAAATATATATATATGTGAGTGTGTGCATGCATATGCATTATATTGGAGTGGCTGGTGTTATAGCAGAGATGTAAGTAAACAGAATTTGTGTTCAACATGCCCACCTCCACAGGATGGTGTTTTATTCTCTGCTTTTTTTGGTGGTTTCTGTCTTGTAGCTGAAACAATTTGGAGCTCAAAGTATCTGCAAATACCAGAGGCAAATGTATTTGTAAAGCTGCTGCAGAGCCTTTCAGAGGAGATGCATGCTGTGTCCTCAAACAGAAATGTCAGTTGTTCATTCTTATATCATTGTTTCCATTATTATGAAAGGCTGAAATCATGTGGTAAAAATAATATAAACATTATTGCCATATATGCAGAAGGGGTAACTTTCCAAACTAGATCATCAAATGAAGCCTTGGAGTGTATCTGTGTAATATAATCCCTTGGAAGAGTTGCTGGCATTTGAAGTTTTCACATGTTTTAGAAATGTTTATGAAAAATGCCAGTTGAGCTGATGGAGTCAGTAACTGCCCCTCTGGGCAGGGAAATACAGGCTTTTTGCTGGGGAAATGAACAACTTGTGATTGCTCTGGAATGCAGTGTCAGAGATGGGAGCAAACCCAAAAAAACCTGAGCTATCTGTGCAAAGTGCTGGATGAAATGCTGTTTCTCCAAGCCCACTATTTACTTTTCTTGCCTGAGCCTGAGAAATTTTCCATAGCACAGATCTCACTATTGAGGGCAGCACTGCTGCTCAAAGCACTGTGAGGAGCAGTGTGTGGGGCACAAAGTGCTGCTTATTCCTGATCTTCCCACCTGAATATCCGTGTCAGGATAACACCCCGTGCTCCTCTGTGGCCCTCTGCTCGTTTGCACTGCTTGTCCCTGCAGCATTCCTCCCCTGGCTTTGAATCTGAGCAGATTTGATCTTTTCTGCCTCAAACTGGGGAGTGCAGCCCCACATTTGGAGTTTGTGAGGGTGAGGACAGCGTGAGGCGCTGGGAGCATTCAGGGATCTGATGCTGCCTGACAGCTGATGGGAAATCCATGGTGTCAGGAAGCAAAGCAGCTGTTCCCTCACCTTCTGCACAGAGGCAAGGACTGCTCTGTCACATCCAGCAGCAATTACCCTGACATCAGAGGATGAAAAGATGAAAACAAGGAGGCTGGAAATTAATTTCTTTCGCCCCTCTGTTTCGTGCATCCATCAGCAGTGCATCTGGGCGTCATGGAGCTAATTTAAAAGTGTAATTTCTATCCCAAAAGATTGTATTCAGTGTACTTCCTGCTCTCAAGTGAAGTTCAAGGGGATGCAGCATGGGGTAGAGGTTATTTCTGCCTCTGCGTGGTGGATGTGGAGCTGGGGTTTCCCTGTTTGTGCATTGGTGGATCTACGTGGTGCCTACAACATGTTTTATGCTCCACATAAGTTACTTGTCCCTTATTTACAGCTTGCACTTTTCTCCCCTTCTCTAAGGACCTGCAACTCTTGACCTTTTAGCCTGGTAAATTATTTACACGTGAAACAGTGAATCAAAATGATGGCTCTCAGGAAGATGCTGCTTATTCTCAGGGAAAAAAAGCACATTTCTTCCAGAAATCTCTTTCCTGAGCCTTGTTTGTCCTTCCCTCCTCATCCCTTCCCACTCTGAGAAGGAGACCCTCTCCTTTTTCACACAGGGAAATGTTTCTCTGCCTCTGATTTTAAAACACCCCCTTGATATTTTGGGGCTGGGCTGAGAGGATGTTAGCTTGATGTCTTTTCATGGAAAACCATGAAAGAATGTGAAGGAAAGGTGTGTGAAACAGCCCAAGCTGCTGCAGAAATCCCAAACTGGGGCAGATACCGGCAGAGCTGGAAATGTTTAAGGCTCTGGAGGCATCAAAGTTATTCCACACGGAATGGTTTGGGTTGGAAGGGACCTTAAAGCTCATCCAGTCCCCCATGCCATGGCAGGGACACCTCCCACTGTCCCAGGGTGCTCGGAGCTCCATCCAGCCATGCTTTGAGCATCAAGGACTTCTCAAAAAGGTTATTTTTAACATGCTGTAAAGTGTATTTTCAACAGACTGTAAATCATAACACTTCTCCTCGGTAAAGCTCGTGCAGATCCTTTGCTGAGAGGTGCTGTTGTAAGTGAGACAATCGTGCACATGGGGGAATTTCAGTTTTTTCCTAAAGCTGTATTAAAATTAAATGGAGAAAATCTGTGTTTTAGTTCCTGGAGCAAACACCTTGTTCCTACTCGCATGGTTTTTATCTGCAGGATAGGGAAAACATCCGCAGAGAAATAGGAAACCCAGAAACAAAGTGGATTGAAGACAAAATTTTTTTCAATACTCTGATTTCTTACCAGGGATTTTTGCCCATTAAAGGATTGTGGGAAAATAAACAAGAAGACAGTGTTTGAAAAGCAAAGAATTGCTTTGAAATTATCTATATCAGCTCATGGTGGTTTTGATTTGTTTTTTTTTTTTTGGTTTTTTTTTTTTTTTTGGTAGTCTTCTTTTTAAATCTATTTTTATTTTTTAACCATTTTTCCCTTCACATGAAAAGGCTGGTTCATGACAAGCACCACCTTTTTTGAAAGCACCCTGGTTCTGAGTCAAAAAAAGGAAAAGAAAGCATTCTGACATTATAAAATGGAGAATTTTCTCAGATTAAAGTGGTTTATTTTCTCAGGAGCATAAGGAATTCTATAATTCATGCATATTTCATGAGGAAAGTGGCCAGTTTGTGGATATTTCATGAGAAATAAAATTTCCACATCATTAAATGGCCAGAGAGTAAAATGAAAACGAACACGTGTAAGTCTTATGAGAGCTTTTCAACCAGTTTGTTGTAGTTTAAGAAATTCTAACGTGATTTGATAACCCTGCTATTGCTGCCACTCATGGAAAGGTGAGCTGCACCTGCATCCAGGCCCCCAAAATTTGGATAATGGGAAAAACATCCTTGTGCAAAGGGATTTTTTCACAGTGTGGCTCTGGGAGGAATTTTAGGCTGGTAATTGTCTCCTATAAAGCTCACATTTGAGGGGGAAAAAACCCAAAAACTGGCATTGACCATGAAATCTTGAAAAATGGAGTGAAAAATGGAGTGAAAAATGTCTTATTTCTTCTTCCCTGTGTGTGAGTGCATAAAGCTGCCTTTGCCCGAGCTTTGTGCTGTGTTTCGTGCTCATCATTTGCCTAATGCAAAGTAGCCAAACACTGCAGCTGGTATTTGAGCTCCTTTTATCCATCTTTCCTCTCTCACACACACATCCCCACACCCAGACAAAAGTTGGTTTCCTTTAGGCAATCGGGAGCCCTGGGAGAGTGGCAATTTCTTTGATTGCTTATTGTAGCTGGAGCACTGGAGATAAAAGTTTAATGCATTCTTATTGTCTGGGTGCTTTTCAGTGCTCAGCTGCAGGAGCAGTGCAGCCTCTGAGTGTGGGCTTTGGGCGCAGCAGATTGGGTGTCACTGCTGCTCCTGGGTTTTGTTGGAGCCCACGTTGGCACTGGGGGGTGGGAGAGCCTCTGGCAGATGGGGAGCAGCCAGCTCAGGTGCAGGGCAGTGCCAGGTAAGGCAGGAAGGTCTCGGGTTTCTGTGGCTGAGATGACCCCTGAGGTGGTAGAAAGTCTCTTTCTCCCAGCCCCATGACTGAAGAGGAAGTTGAGATTTGTTGGTTCTGCTTTTCAAGGTTGTTTATTTTCTCTTATTTATTCCATTCTTTCTCTGACTTGCTGAGATCTGTCCAGCAGGTTGGGTTGTGGCACTCTGACCACCCTTGGGGGTGGTGTTGGCTTTTATACTAAGAACTACATGTGCTTTATTTACAATAATTTCCCAATACCCATCACCTATGTTAGACAGTCTGTCTCTACTCTAAACCAACCCAGAAGTGCCACCATCACAGCAGAAGATGAAGGAGAAGAAGAAGGACAGGACATGCCCAGATTCCTCCATCTTGCCTCTTGAACCCCCATTCTAAAACCCCAAAATTCTACTTTTTCACCCTGTGACAAATTCACTATCATTCTATTCAAACTCTTGTGGCTTGTAGCTCTTCACACAAAGTTGGGAATTGTTTCCATGGGCTAAAATCAAAGGCACAGGTGTTTCTGACTCTGTGCCAAGGCCTCTGAGGCCATTGCCAGGGTCTCAAATCACCCAGGGCAGCCAGAGGAATGTCCTGGGTTCTGACAGGAGGGCAGCAATGAGATGATGCTGTGACAGAGTGGTTTGGGAAAACAAACAAATCTGGAATTTTCCTAGGGAGACCTGCTGTGCTGAGCTGCTGGGATAAACATGTCTGGTGTGGGTGAGAGCCCTGAGAGCAGGGCACAGCCTTTTCTTCACCATTTTCCTACAGGGGAGAGGTGGAATTGCTCCAACCAAGACACAAATTGCAAAGCCACTCCCATCAGATAGAAACAAAAGAAGAGAGGGGCCAAGTTTTGGGCTGTCCTAATTTTAGACCAACACTTGGACATTTCTCTGGCCTTTTGTCCCAGCTCTGGTTTCCCCTTGCAGTGCCTTGGGAGATGCTTATTGTGCTGTTTTGCTGGCATTTCCTCTGCCCTCTCCAGGCCACCATTCAGCTCCTGTTGCAAGGGGGAGGTCAGGAGAATAATGCCCTTTTGCTGACACATGGGTAACCCAACCCTGCACCCTGTTGGTCTGCTCTGCTGAATTCCAGCTCATCTGATTGCACTGAGGGCTATTGGAGCGTCCCTGCCATCAGAGCTGGGTAATTGATATGCTTGAAGGGACTTTAATGAGGAAGAAAGCTAATTAGTTAATGTAAGGAGTGAAAAATAAGTCCGACAACCTTGTAGTCCATTTTGTTCCATTGCAGCTTCCCCCAGTGCTCAGCACAGTTTCAAGCTGGGCATGGCTGAATGGAAAGCTTGGCAGGTCCAGCAGAGCTGGGTTTAACTTCAGGGTTTGGGTCTGGATGGGGTGTGGAGGGATCTCTGCTGCATCATTGCTAAAACCCCTTCATTTCAAACATACATTGTGTGGCTTTCTACAATTAAGGAAATTTTTTCTGAAGGTTAGACACCTGAAACACTACAAAAATAGTTCCTTCTCTCTTGGCATCTGATCCCTTCTCTCTTGGTCCCTTCTTCTCTGAGGTCTGCCACAGCTGGAGCCTTGACAGGAGGGATTCACAAACTGTGAGTGCCTGTGAAAGGGGGAGCTTCAATCACTGAAATCAGGAATGAACTCTGAATTAGGAGTCAGGGCTATGAGCAGCAGCTGGGGGAGCTGGAAAAGGGGCTCAGCCTGGAGAAAAGGGGGCTCAGGGGGGATCTTCTCACTCTCCACAACTCCCTGAATCCATCCTGGCATAACACAATCCTCAGCTTTTTAGCCTTGGGGAAAAAAGTCAGGAAGATGGGCCCAGAATCTCTCATGGCCTTTATTTTGTTCTCTGGTTTAATGATCTCTCCATACTTAGACACTCTCTGAGGTGATTTTTCTGCCCAGGGAGAAGAGGGCAGAAGGCTTGAAAGGCTCCAAAGCTGTGGAACTTTCCTCCCTGATCTCAATGGATGCTGACCCCATCCTTCAGAGGGGAAAAGACAACAAGAAAAGGAAAGCAGAAGGAAAAATAAATGGGATAGGAATACAGCAAAGGGTTGTATAAAGAAATCCAGCTGTGTTTGTTCTGAATGAGTTTTGTTTCCCAGTGTGGCCTCCAGATTTGTGTTCTTTGTGCACAAATCCAAGTCCTGTAAACACCACCTGCTCCTGGTGCTCGAGATAATGAGATGGGCTGGAACTAGACCAGACCTTGGGCACAACTGGGGTAGAGACTGATCAAAGTGGGGCAGCAGGAGGAGCTTATCAATTATTTGAGAGAAAAGAGTCAATAAAAACCTTCCTCAGTATAAACAGAGCCCTGCTGAATGTGGTGGGACTCTGGGGAGCGAGCTGTTCACACGAGATGAAACCCTTCTCCTTGTGGATGAGCAGAAATGTTTGAAGACCTCTTTGAGATTCTGATCTGGGAGCTGTTGCTGTGTCCTTGCTTGCCTGGAGAGCCTGGAATGGTGCACAGCCCTGCTCTGTAGGGTCAGGGCATTTCCAGGCCCTGGTTCCTTTTCCTTGTTACCAATTTCCTGCTCACCTGAGGTTGTTCATCCCACAGTCACATCAGAGCAGGAAGGCAAGGAGAAGGGAGTCTCCAGATTTAGGAAAAATGTACTCACAAAACCCAATTCCTATCTCTGCTGGTGGTGTTGTCCCCCTTGACAGTTGTTAGAAGCTCTGGATTGTGCTCCTAAGCATGTCTGGAGTCTTGTGGTCAGTCCTGTGGGCTCCCCAGGACCAGGGAGACGTGGAGCTGCTGGAGGGAGTGCAGTGAGGGGTCACGAAGATGATTGAAGGACTGGAGCATCTCTCCTGTGAGGGGAAGCTGAGAGCTCAGATTGTTCTGTGTGGAAAAAGGAGGCTCAGAGGAGATCTCATCACTGAGAGAGCTGGGAAGGGGCTCAGCCTGGAGAAGAGGAGGCTCAGGGGGGCCCTTGTGGCTCTGCACAGCTCCTGACAGGAGGGGACAGCCAGGTGGGCATCCAGGATGAGAGGGAACGGCCTCAGGCTGGGCCAGGGCAGGCTCAGGGTGGACATCAGCAGGAATTTCCCCATGGAAAGGGGGCTCAGGGCAGGCTCAGGGTGGACATCAGCAGGAATTTCCCCATGGAAAGGGGGCTCAGGGCAGGCTCAGGGTGGACATCAGCAGGAATTTCCCCATGGAAAGGGGGCTCAGGGCAGGCTCAGGGTGGACATCAGCAGGAATTTCCCCATGGAAAGGGTGCTCAGGGCAGGCTCAGGGTGGACATCAGCAGGAATTTCCCCATGGAAAGGGTGCTCAGGCACTGGAACTGCCCAGGGAGGTTTGGAGAGCCCATCCCTGGAGGTGGCACTCGGTGCTCTGGGTTGGGGACAGGGTGGGGATCAGGCACAGGTGGGACTCCATGGGCTGGCAGGGCTTTTCCAACCAGAATGATTCTGTTTCATTCTGCTTTTTGTGCCAATGACTGAAGGGAGGCTGTGATGAGGACAGAGCCAGGCTTTCTGCTGTGGTGCCCAGTGG
Source organism: Molothrus aeneus (assembly GCF_037042795.1). Lineage (NCBI taxonomy): Eukaryota > Metazoa > Chordata > Aves > Passeriformes > Icteridae > Molothrus > Molothrus aeneus. The sequence goes on from NC_089660.1 coordinate 2,738,907, forward strand.
CAGGAACAGAAGGAATGAACTCCCAGTAAACCACAAAAGGCTCTGTCTGAAAATTGTAAAGCACTGGAACAAGCTGCCAAAAGAGTTTGAAGACTCAGCATCCTTGGAGATACTGAGCAGCTGCCTGGACATGGTTTTGGACACCTGGCTGTGGGTGGCCTTGCCTGGACAATGATGTCCAGAGGTCACTGCCCACCTCTGCAGTGTGTGAGATGTGATGGGTGTTTACACAGCCCTGCTTCTCCTGGAGTGCTGCCTTCCACTCACACTGCTGAGGTGCCCAGAGGAGCAGATCCTGTGCAGGAATCCTTGCCAGGACACACAGACACAGGAGCTGTGTCCTCACAGGTGCCTCACACCTACGCTCTCCCTGTGTTGCTAAGGCTGGTGCAGCTCAATATTTGTTAGCAACCATGAGAAATTTTCCCAAAAAAGGTCCTTTAACAGAAGAACTCTGAAAGTGAAGGCTACTTATCTCTGCTGTCTGGTAGAAAAGGTGCAAAGCTGCCATTAGCAAGTGGCCAGCTCCAAGACTTGGGTTTCTCAGGCCTTTCCCGTTTGCTTTTGCACTCTGGACCCTGGTACTTTAATGGTATCTATGTCATGAAAATTGCACCATCCTGCTGTGTGAATATCCATCACATCAGTGTTCTGACAGCCACTCTTGCCAGACCCAAGGTGAGCTCAGTAAATAGTTTGTGTCAGAAGAACCATTATCACAGGCAGTACAAATGTGATACTGAGTATTTGGGATTTAATGAGGTGCTCTGGGTTTTTCCCTCTGTATTTGGTTGCAAAATTGAGGTAGTTCCTTACTGTCTGTGCTTCCAGCCTGATTTCCACACTGTGCAGCTTGACTTCCTGCCCATCCACTGCCTCCTTTTCCTCCCAGAAAAAGCTTTTGGCCAATTTTCAGCTAAATTCATCAAATCGCAGAGAAAACAAATTCTTACAGATTTTATGCAAACTGGTGACTGGATAGCAGAGCAAATCCAGCATTAATCCCCCAGTGAGAGTGAAATAAGCCAAATTTAGAAATCAGCCACTGTTTGTAGCTCCCAGCCAGCCAATAAACAAGTTTGGAGTGGTGACCCAGCTCTTGCTTCTGCTCCCTCTTGCTCTGCCAAGCATGAGGGAGATGTGGGAGGGAGGGAGATCCTGGCTTTGGGACAGGGAGAGGCCATTGCCCTGGGAATTAAAGTTCAGGGATGGAGGGCAGAGAGCTGTAGGGAACCAGGCTTCGTTCCTTGTGGTGCGTGTGGAATAACTTGTTTTGATAAGTGGTTCAGAGGCCTTAGAAAAATCAATAATAGTAACAGTGCTCCCTAGCAACCCTACAAAAACAAAGCAGTGTGTGCAGCCTGTTTTCATCAGCAACAGGATCTGCTGCAGTGCAGCTCCAGGTTTCAGGCTGAGCCTTTCCTGGGTCCCCAGCAGGCAGAGAGCAGGGGAAGGACACTGGCCCTGAGTGGTGGTGCCCAATCCTGCATTCCTTGCATTGAGGAGTTCATGGAAGAATTGGGTGTGTGGGGAATTCTGCCTTCAGGTTTTGTGCAAGTTGAGAGCTGAGCAGCAATGGCAGTCGTGTGTGAACATGAGACAGTTCTAAAGCTCCTCTGTTTCCTTGCCTGCCTTGTACTTTGTCTGTGGAGTACAAAGGATGCAGGAACTTAATCCCATGTGAAAGTGTTTCTTATATAATAATTACTGTGAGGGTGCCCAGGAAATGTTCTAGTTAGGATCCAGCACAGGTTGCTTCTCTGAGCACAGGGCTCTCAAAATCCTTCTCCCCCAGCCTGAAACCTTCTCAGTGGCCTTTACTTAGAGGCAGATTTATCAATTTAGGAGAATTTAGAGAGGCTGAGGAGCAGGGTTTGCTGATGGACTATGCGTGGTGCAGGGTCAGAACCCCTGTGCGGGGTTGGATTTGTGCTGGGGTGGGAGCAGCAGCCCTTTGTGCATCCAGCAGGGCTGAGATGCTCTGACATTTCCACTGTAAACATCCCTCACCATTTCTGTGTCCTGGCATTTGTGTCTGTCCCACACAGGGGTGAGGTTAATGCCAGTTTGTCTCTGGTCAGGTGACAAGCAGCACAGAAGTGTCATTGTTCTCCTTTCCATCCTCCCCAGCTTGGGTCACTGCTGGCTGACTGCAGAGACACCCCCTGCCCTTCCCCAAGGAGCAGGCTCACTGCTTTTAGCTCCTTCCTGGAAAATGAACACAGCAAAATCCCCTCCTGCATGGAGGACAGGCCCCAGCACACAGAGAGAGCTGCAGGAGGTGCTGAGCTGGATCCATCCCTCAAAGGTTCCCATGGAATTTGGGAGCATGAGGAGAAAGGCAGAGCTCCTGGATGGGAGCACTGAGGATGCACACCAGGAGCTTTCCCTGTGCTGCCATGGCAAAGGTGACAGACACATGTGGGTGCTGACTCCCCTGCCCTGGCTTGGTGTCAGGGTTAAAATGTTGTAAATCTGATTAACTGGGTTTGATGGGAGGCAAACCATTTGTGCTTCTATTACTCACCTGTGCTCATGGACCCTCAGTGCACATTTCTAAGTCTGTCCCAGCCCTGGTTCAGTGCCTGGGGAACTCTGCAGCACCAGAGGGTCACCCAAACCTGTGCTTCCACCTCTCCTCTGCTCCAGCCTGTCCACACCACCTTAATGCTGGAGAAGGGGAAGTTTCCCAGGTCTGACACTGTTCCTGCTGCCTTGAAAGGGACTGTGTTCATATTTGCTATTTACTCACTTTTGTAAGGACCTCTGGGATCCCTGAACAGATTTGGGTGAAGCATATGAGGCTTCTTTTTTGGCTGAGCTTTATCCAGATCCAAGGACAGTTAGCAGAGTGCAGCAGAACTGAGAAACACACAGAACAGACCTGGAAACATTTCAGATGTGCTGAGGGGGTTCTCCAGAGGGCCGCTGAGGGTCCCTGGAGCTGTAAATCCTGCAAACCCCAGTGCTCTGCCCCAGCAGGACCTGGCAGGCCCATATAAAGCTGTGGTGTCACAGCATGCCAATGTGCCACTGTCACCCTGCAGTGGGCAGCTCTGGAAGCTCCTCCAGCCGGCAAATTCCCAAGGGGAGGCATCCCCAGGACTCTCTCCAAAACAGGCAGCGGGAACAGAAAGTTCAGCGCCAGCTCTGCAGTGTCCTTGAGTGCCCTCCCTGTGCCCCAGCCTGAGCTCCTGCAGCTTAACCCATCCCACCAAACATTCCCTTCTCTCTCTCCACCTTGTCAGGCTCTGCTCCAGCCCCGTTTCCTCTGTGCCTTTTGAGATCCCCCTTTCCTGAGAGGGCTCTGGATCCGAGGCACGAATCGCGGTTCTCTCTCATTTCGCTCCCTCGGTTGCTTTGTCATGCAAAGCATTTGGGACAGCGTGCTTGTAAGATGTGATTAAAAATAGTGTTTGAACTCTCTTGGCATACAGGACTATTAATCCCTGCTGAAGCTCGGGGAGGAGGGAGGGAGGGTGGATTTGAAGGTGAGGATATGTTCCAGTTCAGAAGTACGTCAAGATAATTTGCATTTTAAAGTATTTTTGCCTTTCTGGAGTAACAAGGTGCTGTTTTTTCCAGTACTTCCTGCAGTATTTACATTTCCCATTGTTAAAATGCAGAGAATTTGGCTCTTGGGGTGAAGATTTCTAGGTCTGTCTCCTTAGTGATCACTGCATCAGGTCATCACAGGCTGAGACAGAAATTTGGAGTCTGAGAGCTGATTGTATCAATAATTGGTGCAGTTGCAGATATTGGGGAATGCTGCTTAATGCAGAGTTTAAAATGAGCAAACAGGAACCTCTGTATTCATTCAGGAGCTCCATGTGTCTGGTTTGGAATACTGAGTGTGTGTAAGAATGCAGTGTAGATGGAAAGCTGTCACTTGAAGCAATATCTGGCTGCACATCCCCACAGCCTCTGGCACACCCTGCTGCCACCCTAAACTGTGGGCACCAATCTTGCTGGAATTAGGCTGGTTCCCTCTCTCTGCTGCTGCTGCTGCTGCCAGCAATAAGGTATGAAGCAGAGAGCAGCTTACAGTTGGATTTTTATTTTTCCTTCCCCAGGGAATTGGGTTCTTAGGGCTGGCAAGCTGCACACAAAGTCCTCCTGTGCCAGGGTGTGATGGGCCAGGCAGGCAGGCAGAGCTGTTTGCTGCCATGCTGCTCCCAGGGTGCAAAGGATCAGATTTGGGGGGGACTTTTTAAAAGGGTCTTACCCCAGGGATGCACTGGGCCCAGTGCTAGAATCTGAAATACAGGGAATTCTCAGAACTTTGAGCCTGTAAGCCAAAGCCTAGAGTTAAACACAAGATTTGATCTGAAACCTTAGAAAAACCTTCCAAACTTAGGTGCTAGAAGCAAGAATGTAGATTTATAGTTTAAAGCAGTAAAATTAAGAAGAAGAAAGTTTAAAGTTTTAGAGTTTAAGGTATAGAAAAAAATAAAAGTAGTAACAAAGGTAAACAAGGAGGTTAGAATGCAGTGCTGTAGGTTTGTGTGTCATAACATAATTAACTAAGAAAGCTTACACTGTAACATGAATCCATACGATGAAATATTTAAAGATTAGATCAAAACCATAAATATCCTTGTTGGCAGTGTTTTATTAGTCACTAAATCCTTAAAAGGTCTTGTAAGTAGGGGTCCTGTGACCTTCTGAGCTATGCAGTAAAGATGTGAGTCCAGCTGACCCTTCCTGCCTATGTAGAAGATAAGAAAAATAATCTCAAAACTCAGAAGTCCCATCTCTAACTCATTCAAAATTCCTTCAAAAATCCCCATAGCCCAGGGAGGAGTCTATAAAGCGACAAGAAACAACACAGAGGGGGGAAATGAGAACAATTAAAAAGATGAACCTGCTTGACCCTAATTTTGCAAATCTCTAGCTGTCAAAGAACGTACCTCGACTAATTATGTTTGGATGTGAAATTATAGAATCATTATAGCTGTGATTACACAGGTCCCCCAGCTCTTGCCTGCCATGGTGTCTGGGTGTGTGTGCTTTCTAGTGTGAGCTTTCATTTTAGATTTGCTTGTTTAGCTGTGCAGTTTTCCAGAAATAGGCCTCCAAAAAGAAATAGCTGCATCCCGCATCTGAAATGTGCAATTCTCAGCTCTCCTCCCACCCCTCTCCTTTTGGCCTTTGGAGACCAGAGTCACTGCTGTAGTTGGGCAATTATGCTTCAAGGCTGAGGACTGCTCTGAACTTGGCCAAAAGCTGCTGAAGCAAGGGCAGCACTTTGGCTTTGAACCTGTGGTGTGGCAGTGCAGTCACTTCCCAGTCAGATGCTCTCAGGGTGAGAGCAGGGCAGCTGAATTGCAAATATTAATCTAATATGAATGTTGGGTGGCTGAGAAACCAAGTTGAGGGAGCAAATTAAGTGTAGCCTCTCTGATGCAAAATGTGTCTTTGGTTCCAGGATAAGGTCTGAGGTATTTTTCAAGATTTCTGGTTGTTTCTGGAAAAAAAAGTTTCCAGTTTTTCCAGTTTGTCCAGCTCAAGATATACCCCCTCTTGTGTTATTTTTGTTCTGTAACCCAGCTCCTGGCAATGTCCACCCTCCTTTTCACCAGGATGCAGAGATGCCCTGCACAATACCAGAATAATTCAGGAATCCAAACCTTTATCAGAGACCTTGCTCTGAGAAATCAATGTGAGCTGCCAGCCTCACACAGCTCTGCAAAAAGCCCTTGCCTGCAGCTCTGATCACCAGGAACAGCTCTGCAGGAGCAAATTAATGGGCATAGCCTTGCTCTTGTCATTCTGAGCCTCCACATCCCCGCTCCAGAGAGGACAGTGGAGCGAGGCAAAGCCTCAGGACACAGGATCTGCAAGCCCTGTCCTTGCAACTCCCCAGTAACAAACCAACTTTCTGCATCTGCAACAGAACAGTTGGGGGAAAAAAAGGCAAACAAAACAAGGCTCTGCTGCAAAATGCCACTCCCAAAATAGATTTGGGAGAGATTATTACATGAAGCAGCGAAGGGAGGGAAGGATGATTCAGAAAATAGCTTGAAACAGTCTTTTAAGCAGCTTGGGATTGTGTGGTAAATAATGCAGGAAGGAAGGGAAACTGCAGACTCTAAATGGATGTGCTGGAAGGTCTCATCAGCACCTGAAATGCCTTTGGAAACCTTCCAGCAGCAAGGAAACACATCACAGGCATAACCAGGTATTCGAACAGCCCCCCTGGGCTCCCTGCATCCCTGGAGAAATGGGAATTTCTGAGAATTTAGGGGCAGTGGGGCTGAGCCCCGGCTTGAGGGACACCCTGAGCTCCAGCCCTCAGCAAGTGCCAGGGCTCAGGGCTCTGTGTGCAGTTCCTGCTGCAGGGAGCAGAGAGGGGACAGGGCAGGGTTTGGGAGGAGTTCAATCCCATCACAGAGCAGGATCCTCCACAGCTCCCCTGCCCTCCCTGGCATTCCCAGGAATTCCCTTTGTGGGTTGGCTGCTGGTCTGACCCTGCTCCACGACAGCAACTGGTGCCAAAAATTTCTCCTCTGGCACCAGAAATTGCCAGGAGCTTTCCAGAATTTTGCCTTCCTGGTCTCCCCAGCTCATATCCATGTCCCAGAATGATGTGATCTGGCAGCACTAAATGAGTTCTGTGAGCTGATGGAGAGCAGGTATCCTGTACTGTAACCCCCTCCTACACATCGCTGTTTCTGCCTCCTCTGTTGGGTGTTTTAGACTGTTTTTCTCTTAAAAAAATAATAATTATCATGATTAATTAAAAAAAAAACAACAACCCACAAACAAACCCTGAGCTTTAATCAGGGAGGAGATGAGGACCTAGAGGGTGTTGTGTGATAAGGACACAGCAGGGTGAGGAGCAGGGCCGTGTGCCCCTGACCCCTTATCACCCAGCACAGCCACTGCAACACGAAATCACCCTTCACTTGCATGACAAAACCACTGAAAAGCAGCTCGAACTTTTCTCCCAAGGCCACTTTGTCCTTGGTTTGCCCCTTTCTAGAACGTGGCTTTTAGGCAGTGCCTGCATGGGCCTGGGGACCTGCTGTGCTGCTTCCCAGAAGGAATTTGTGCTCGTTACAGAAAATGGGCAGCAGATTATTGCATGGATGTATATCCTGCATCCTGACAAGTGTTTATGGAAGCAGGCTGCGTGCTCCATCATCGTGCCAAGCAGACACTTGCAAATGTATCCTCACTGAGACATTAATGTGTGTCAATGTGTGTGCAGCAGCAGCGTTTGCATGCTTAATCGGGCACGTGGCCTTTGTTAATTAGACAGTCAGTTAATGCTTTATGTCTGTGGGTCTGCATGGGCAATCATTTGCCCAGAACCTCATTAATTTTACTGGCTGCCCCTCCTGTTGGAGTTCACAAATCAAGCTGAGCATGCACACAAATCCCTTTGAGTAGGTTTCTCTAATAAAGCAAATCAGAGGGAACTCTCAAAGAATACTGAAGACAGCAGAGCTGCAAGGGCCAACCTGGTGATTTTGCAAGTGGCTTTGTGCTTTCGAATGGGAGCTGCAAAGATCAGCTGAGAGTTCCCCTTTGCAGCCAGGGGCAAGCAGGGCTCTCCTGACTTTTAGTTATTTGCTCTGTGTGTGCCCACACCCATATACAAACGTGTGGCCGTTGTCCCTGTGAATTTTTGTGTGTTCTTGGTGTGGATGTCTCCTCTGAGGCCTCTGCCTGCAGGATGCAGCATCTGCCAATTGTCAACTCAAGGAATAGCCCAAGTTCACAGATTTACCCTGTAGAAGGGCAGGTTGCTTCCACAGGCTCGTTCCCAGCCCAGGAGAAAGGAAAGCAGCCAAGGGCCTCAGTTGAGAGAGAAATTAGAGAAATAACATTATCACTCACTGTCCTAGACTGAGGTCAAGGGCAGTAATGAGGCCCCTGGGACTGGTGCTGACTGAGGACATTTACAAGGATCTATTTTCCTTCTTAGTGACCAAGAGATCTGTGCAGCAGAGGGGTGGGAGATTCTTTGTGTTCTCCCAGCTCCAAGGCAATGAGCATCACTGAAACACAGCCTAGCACTGATCCCAGGGTGAGATCCTCAATCCCACAGTGTGGAGTGCAGAGGATTTCACTCAGGATCTTCTGGCCATTGTTCTGTGTTGTTGCTACACCAAAGAGCCACTTGTATGGACAGGAAGGTGACAATGCCTCAGGAGGAGCAGCCTCTCTTGCCCTCCTCACTTCTCTGAGCTGCTCTGCTGCATCACCCAGGGCTCTTGGCAGAAGCACAGCAGAGTTGTGACTGTGCTTTTGCCATCTGCACTGCAGTGCCCATTATGGATGCAGTGCTGAGCAGCTCATTTCACAACTGACTGGAGACAAGGGGAGCAGCCTGGGTGTGAGGCTGAGGTTCTTCCTCTCAGCACTCAGACCTGGCTTTGGGGGCTTGGCAAGATACAAGCTCCACAAGGGCAAAAGCTGCTCACCTAAATGTGCTCTGCAAAAATGAAAGGAGGGGCTGTTGTTCTGTAAGGGGCTGACCTACAGCACAGATAGAAATAATTAAAAATGGGTTAGAGCTGCAGCATGTGGAAGCGTTGGTGCATGTTCCAGCCACATTCCTAAACTGAAATGTTTTTCTGGACTAACCCCGTGCTAGAGGAGTTTTATTTCAGTACTGCAAATACTCAAGAATATATGTGGAAATGTGGTAATGACATGGCTCTCTTCCACCTGTATCTCCAAACTGGACCATGTTATTACTGTGCTAAGGGATAACTGATGGAGCAAGGGAGAAGTGCAACTCAGGTCTTAAAACAGCGAGAGGCTATTTTGCCTTTTTTTCATTTTCCCAGCTCTGCTTGCATAAACCTAGACTTAGTTCAAATGTTACAGGAGCTCCAATTTCTTTGGGGAAAAAAAAAATCAGTTGTAGTTGTTGTGAAATAAATGTCTCTCTGCCCTGGCTGGGAGGGCTGGGGTGAGACAGACAGGCTGATGTGTCTTTAGCTGCCCTGAAACAGCTCCACAAGTAATGTTTAATCAAAGCAAGCTGACATTTGTCTATTGAATTGTTATCAGAATTGCTTAGTCATTCATGTGCCATTGTGTTTCAGAAAGGAGAGCAGGGGATTTATTCAGCTTGACATGAGCTGCTCCCAGCCATTAGCATTTCCTCCAGCATCCAGCCCAGATCTTCATTTCAAAGAGTCACCTTGGGGCCAGGGGACTGCTGACCCCCTCTGCACGTGGCTCCTGAGTCCAGCCTTTCTGGGAGAGGTTTTCTTATTTATTCCCCCTCAGCAGGCCAGTTCTCCAGATTTCTGGGAGCAGCTCAGGGTCTGCCTGCTCTTGGTTCTGTGCCACCGCAAGGAACCCAAGAGATCTCCAGTAAATATGTCCAGGTCCAGCTTTGCTGTTACTGAGGCTGGAGCATCAGGAGTTTGCTGTGGGATTGCTGGCATTTGGGGCAGTTTGGATCAGAATCTTTGCCCCCTCTTCTGCTGGGTCCCAAGAAACAGCCACACTGAATTTTTAGCTGTGTGTAGGAGGAAGAGCAGAGGTGTTATTTGGAGTGAGGAGAGAAGGGATGTTTGGTTTGTGTGTGTGAGGGAGAGACAGACAGACAGACAGGGTGAATGTGTTGCTGAAAGCAGCAGTGAAATCCAGGCAAGGTGTAGCCATAGAAACACCCTGTGCTTGGTAGTAATGGCTCACAGCAGCACAGCCCATTTCTTCAGCCTGTGGGAACCAGAATATTTCGGGGATTTTTAGCTCTGTGCTTGTGTGCATCTGCCCAGGGCGTGCACAAGCCCAACTTACACATGGCTGTGGTAAACACATGAGTGGCCATGGGCACAGAAATCCCTGCCTAGTGGCAGGGTGCTGCTGAAAGGAAGATACCCTGGAAGGCTGGAGTGGAGCCCTGGGCTTTTTCTGAAAGGCAGCAGAGCAGTGGCAAGGGATGTGCAGGTGGAGCAGGTAGGGAGAGGAGGTCACAGCTCAGCATTACCCAAAAATGCCTGTTCCCCTCTGGAAGCTGAACAGGAGCATGGAAAGAGCCTCCTGAGCAGGCAGAGGATCTTTGCCGGGGTGGGCACAGGGTGGGCCATGGGTGTTCTCTGTGGGTGTGGGTTTAGGCTTGGTTTCAGCTGATCTCAGTCCCTGCTGTTGGGTCATGTGTTCTCTCAGGTGCCAAAATCAGCTCTCGAGCGATCTGCCAGATTAGGAATCTGATCCTTCTGAAAACTAACCCAGCAGAAAGGGAAAAGACAAGCAGACAGTTTCCAGCTGGATCAGTTCCCTGCCTTGGCTGATGGTCATGCCAACAGAAGGACAAAAGGTAGGGATAGGAGCAGGGAGAAAGTGAAAATCCCCATTCCTTGGCAGTTTGAGCTAAAATCAGCTTACTTACAAAACCACTGCTCCCTGGATCTCTCCTGTCTGCACCAAAAAAAGCCAGGAGCTGGGGTGAGGAGCACAGGGAGCTGGTGAAACACTGCTGCGTTTGCTGGGTGCTCGGGGAATATTGGGAGAGAATGCTGGGCAGTAACACTGCAATCCGATTTTAGGCACAGATTGCATGAAGCTTGTTAGTTAAGAGGTCAATGTCCATGAATCTCCACAGCCCAGCATTCCCAGCAGGTCTGGAAAGGAGTCAGGGAACTGGAGAATGTCTGTAAATGGGGCTGAAACAATGTTTGGCTGAATCTGGATGAGAGGGAAAGAGTAATTATAGCACCTTTCACCCAGCACACCACGTGCTTTGGGTTGCATCTTTTGTACCGAAATGGAAAGCTGAAAATCTGGGATCTTCCTGAGCATATCTTTGTGGGGAAAAGAATTCTACTGCAGTTTGATCTTTTTAATTCAGTTCCTGTTTAGACATTGCCATGTCTGCTCTGCTGTGTAGTGAACGTGCCAAATTGATGGGTGTCAGTGCAAATGAAACTGATGTCACATGTAGGTGTCACACAAGCATGGGTGTCACACTGACAGGGGTGTCACACAGCCCCAGGTGTGTCACAGGCTGCTGTGCAGGTGCAGCTGAGCTCAGGGGCAGCAGGAGCTGATGGAATCACTGCTCACAGCATCACAGCCTCCAGCCTTACCCCGAAACCAGGGCTCCAGGTCAGGCTGAGGCTCTCGTGCCTCTGCTGGGTTTCGGCTCCTTTCCCTCGCCCTCTGTGTTTTTGTTCCTCCCCTCCCTGCCCACTGCAGCCCAAACCCAAAACAATAACTAGAGGAAACCTCTGGCTGCATAGTTCTCATTCCTGAGCCGGGCTGCATGTGGCTTTGCTTTGGGTGGGGACCAGCTTGTGCTCCAACTTGGTTTTACTCCTTTTGTTTCCAACCTGGGCAAAGCACAACTGTCCCACTCCCTGACCTTGCTGCATCCACCCTCCCACAGCAGCAGTGGTGGTGAAACCCTCCCAGCCCTGAAATTTGGGATGGGAGTGTGGGCTGCCTTCAGGCCTCAGAGGTGCCAAGCACAGGCAGGGGTGGGCAGGAACTACCCAAACCTCTGTGCCTCTGCTCTGAGATGCTTTTCCAGCCCAGAGCAATACCTGGGCACTTACCCCTGCTTTGAGCAGATATTGCTGTGTGTGAGCATTAAAACCATGCCACGTCAAAGCCTTTTGCATTTGTGCTTAGGATGCCCCATGGGTGATCCTGCTTGGGTTAATGGGTTGTGTGAGAAAATAATGGACGTGACCCGGCAGCTCCAGCCTGGGCAAAGCTTCTGTTGGGGAGCTGGGATAATCAGAGATGGGATCTCCTGATTTCAGCCTCTTGGATTTAATGGTAGGTTTTATTTTGCACGGCCTTGCTTTGGAGTAATTTGTGTCTTTGTGCTGCTGTGAAATCAGATTTTCTTTTTTGTGGCGCCGCAAGCTCGGGAGGCGTTTTCTGAGGGAAAGTGCAGAGACAGGACCTCAATTTTTTTTCTGAGTGACCATACAGCAAATGTGCTGCTTTGAAATGTCACTGCTTCCCCTACCAGGAAAAAAATTAAACAAAACCAGAGTGGATGAAGAAAACAAAAACCAACCAAAAGACCCCAACACATGGAACTTCAAACTCTGGTGTTCTCTTACAAGAAAAGGACAGTGCCCACAGAAGTTGATGTAAGGGATAATAAAGCTGTGCTTGAAACAGTCAGACAAGAAGCTCTGATGATTTAGGAGGTGACAGGAAATCCTTTTTCCTGCTGCTGGGAAAAAATACGGAGTGTGAAGCAGATGACTTTGCTGTGTGCACCTCTCTGTAACTAGGAGGTTGCAGGAACCCCTCTTTCTGCCAGTGGGATTTATTTGAGATCAATCCCCCTCATTGTGTGCTCCCTGGTCACAGCAATGGCCAGAGAGCAGAGAAGACCATCCTGCTCCACCAGCTGGGCCTCACAGGAGGTTTGGTGTGGAAAATGGGGGGTTCTGACCCACCAACCCCTTCTCTTGGTCCCACTGTGACCCAGCTTCAGCCTTCAGCCCCTCGTGGAGATGAAGAAGGTTGGTGCAGCCCCCTCCTAAACTGTGAGGGTTCATGGTGTTTTGAGGTAAACTGTCACCTAATTTAGGTTTATCTTTGGGTGCTGGTTGTGAACTGCTTATCAGACACAGCTCCAGGGGTAGCGTAGATGGAGGCAGCTTTACTCTGCTCCTTCCCCATCTGCCTGCATGGGCCTGGCTGTGATTCTGGCTGTACAGCGTGTGGCAAATATCAGAACTGCAGCCATCCTGGAGCTGTAGCTACAGCTGAGATTCCCTCTATATTTTTCAGTGCTTTCACACCAGAGTGGGAACTGCAGTAGATTTTCTCTTGCTTTGTTTGTCATATCTATTTCAGCTCTAAGCTAAGACCACAAATTACTGCTTTATGCACCGTGTCTCTGCAGCAGTGGGGCAATATGCAGACCTCATGCAGTCTGGGACTTCTGGAATCCCAGGAAAAGCTGTCCCTGCACACTTCATCTGGACAGCAGTCTTGGGGCAGGGGAGGGTTCAAACGAGTGGAACTTGGTTTGGCTGGAGAGGAGCCCAAGCTCGGAGCAGCTCGAGGATGCTTGGCTTCCCAAACCCCCTGGAAGGGGGAGGTATCACATGGCCCCCTGTCTGGGCTGCTCCTCACAGACCTGCTGCTTGTTGTGGGTGGGCTTGCTCCAAGTCATGCCCTGCCTGAAGGCACAGGCAGCCACAGAAAGGGTTTGTTATCTCCTGAACCCGAGGCTGCAGTCTGGGCAGGATCCTGTCACGTGAGGCCTTGTGGCAGCTCTTGGGCTGGGAGATGCTCTGGATGCTCTTTTGAACTGAAATAAGTAACAATCCTATTCCCCCCCCCTCCAAACAACCCCATTAATCAATTAAAATCAGTGTGAGCATTCTCAAAATTAGTGAACATATCCTTCATGTTTATGTCTCCTAGGGAAAAATGCATATGGGAAAGGCAGCTCTTTTTTCCTCTCCCTGAAAGGCCCTGAGCTGAGCTGCTTGTGTGCACAAAGGAGAGGCTTTCTGTGCACGCAGCAAAGAGCAGCAAACGCTGCCAAAAATTCTGCATCTCAGAATTGAGATGTTGCCTCGCTTTTCCACTGAATTACCCAGAGCTCGTAGGTCTGGGAGGCTTGGGCTGGATGCTTGGTGGGAACAGATGTTCTTCCAAAATTTCCAGCGTGTTTTGTTTTGCATCAAAGCAGGAATAGCACAAGAGCAATCTTTTGTAGTAGCTGGCACCTCCTGGCCCTGGCCCCAGCCACAGTGCAGACAAGAGGCTGATGCTGCAGTGAAGCACAGGAAAGAGCCAGCTGGAATTTTCTGGACCCTGAAAAAAAAAAAAGGCTTTAAACGATGTTTCAGAGTTTGTACTGTTCTAATAGTAATCTCCACCCTGGCTTTGGTCACTGGGGTGTGTTTTTTTAAGGAGAAACTGGTTATTCATGATGGATCTGGCTCACAGTGGCTGTGCTGCCTTGGACTGAGACCTTGGGGTGTATTTTGGGATTGAGCTCAACGTGGTGAGTGCATCCCTTTGTTCCAAATTATGTTCTGAAGAAATATCACTCACTGCTGGTTGTGCTGCTTGAGCCTGGTTCTGACTGCCCAGAGTCCTTTTCTGCACCCACACATGCAGCTCTTCTCCCTCCATCTCATTCCCAGCTGGTGCCAGGAGCACAAAGCTTTGGAGTGTTTCAGGTCAGTGGGTAACCAACAGCTTTGCTGTAGAGACACTGCTGAAAAACTCCCCTTTAGGAGGACAGAGGTTATTGAAAATGCTGCACAAGAGAACAAACAAATGCAAACCACAGCCCTTCTCTGGGGAAAGCTGCTGAGGGACACACCTGAGTGCTGGTATGGGAGGCAGCTCCATCCCCTGGGCTTGTTTCTGGTCTTTCCCTGTTCTTATTCTGCATGTTTCCACACATTTACTGGGATGCTCCCTGCACAGGGTGCTTTCCTGGCATCAGCCGAGGCTGCCATGAACACAGGAACCAGCACATGGCACCACCCCTGCCTTTGATGTGTTCCTTTGATGTGTCAAGGTGCTCTGTCACTTGCCTTTTTGCTTCTTGGCCAGAGAAGAGCTTTTTTTCCTTCCTCTTTTAGCTCTGTTTTCTAAGCACAGGGAATCCATCACGTTCATTTGTGTTGGTCCACCACACCTGCCAGTTACTCAGGGAATTCTGTATCTTCAAATCTCCTGAATTATGAGCTGAGAAAGGCTGCCCCTCTCCTGGGCACAGCAGAGTCTTTTGGAAATGCTTGAAAGCAAAATATAATAATGATAATGACCATAACCAATAAAATACAGCAAACCATGATTTGGGTGTGAGGAACTTTTAAAGCAGCAGCCTGGGGTATCTCCACATTTTAATCTCCAAGCAATATTCCTGGTTACAGCAAGATGAAAAGGGCTGCCAGCTCCTTGGAAACTTGGAGATGCTCTCATTCCTTGTTCACTTTGGTTTCTGCACTGCTGCAGATTGGCTTTAGAGCTCAGCTAGAAATTGCTTTATTGGTGTGAGCTGTAATGACTGTTGTGTATACATCCCAACATTGGGGCCTTTTCTCATGAGATTTTGATGATTCCAGCAAACTTGCTTTACCTTTATGCAGCACAATGTTTGTCCTGCCCTCTGGGTTCTCCTCAGAGCTGGTGGGATTTCCTCATCACGCCAGGATATGTTCCACACCAGCCAAGTGCTTTTACCAGCCTACCAAAAAGACATCACTGCTGATCTTTTTATCCCTGCAAAATTTTTTTTTTTTTTTTTAATTGCAAATATCGATGTGGCTGAGCCAGTTTCCTGCTGGCAGGTGCAGGGAGCTCCATTCAATTCTCTGAGCCCCAAAAGCCTCTTCCCTGTGCTGGTGGCCGAGCTGGCCATGCCTCCAGCCGCCTGCTCCCAGGGGCCCTTGGCTCAGGGACATGGGACAATCCTTGCACTCCTGCCATGCCCATTCCAGCCCTGCTCCATCTGCTCGGGGACCACGAGCTGCTGCTCCTCACCAGAGGGGAGGTGGAGGCTGCTCATCCCAGCAGATTTTCCCCTCTCCCCTTTGTTCATGCAGGGAGCTCCGTGCAGCCCAGCTCCCATTAGCGGGAGCTGGCACAAATTAAAAACAAATTTAGCCCCGGTGTCTGTGTTCGCAGCGAATTTCACCTCGGCTGATTATTTTTATGGCTTGTTGACAAAACGGGAACGTGTGTGCGGGGAGCCTCTTGCAGGTCCCTGGAAAATGCCAAATGAGTCACTCTGGGAAGGCTGAAACACATCCCTCCACATGGAGCACCACACGCGGGGCAGGAACGGGGGCACGCACCACGCTCGTTTGTCTCCGTAAATGATCTTTTTTGTTGGGTTTTTTTTTTTTTTTTTTGCTTTTTTCCCCTTTTCTGGTGTGCGTGCTGTCTCTGCTTTGTGGTGATAGCTGCATCTGCTGTTCCAGGCTCAGCAGCGTGGCCCCCTGGCCCCCTCCCCGAGTTGCCAGGCAGCGGCTGATGGCTGCGCCGCCCATTGGGAGCCCATTACTCAACTCCTCGTGCGCGCTTGCCACCGTTCGTGTTCTGCTGATGATATTTACGGCCGCAGCTGCTAAAACGGTGTTTGCAAATTTATGCTGATTTGATTAGCTAGTTTAGTCATCATAGCTTCTAAGAGCAGGATCTGGCCATAAAATTGCTTTCTGCTCCGTGTGACTCGCTAATGGGGTGTCACATGAGAGCACGAGCCCGGGCGCCGAGCAAGGGCTGCAGGAAACCATATGGTGCCTCAGAGTCCCCTCCACCACCTCCAGAAAACATTTTACCTTCTGCAACAGCACCATGGGCACGGGATTATCAGCTCTGTTGAGCCATGTTCATCCACCTTAATGATGTACCAGTGGGTTTGCAGGGGCTGGGATAAAACCAGCCCTCACTCGGTCACTGAGCTCGCATTCTCTTACCCCGTGTCATCTTTTGTCCCCTGGGCTGTCAGAGGCTTCTCTGCCACAGAGGTGCTTGGAGCACGTGGATTTTTGTATCCTGGCTGCTCCTTGATTGAGAAATGCCATCCCCAGTCCTGCTCTGAACCTCCACTTGAGGCCTGTGCCTGATGGATTTGGGCACGGCTCACCATCTGCCATTATCTGTGGGTGATGGAGCTTTCTCTGCGTCAGCCACGACAGAAATAAACTCACTCCACCTTAAAATTCAGCTCGCTGCCATTTAAAAGAAAGAAAAAAAAAAGGCTAAAACCTTGTTTTCCTCCAGAGAGATTTCTAAATTACTACCAATACTATAGATATGTTTGAACCATCTGTGTAATTCTGAAGTCTCTCTGGGTGAAGAGGAAGCATTCCTTTCGTACAATAAGTGCTACCGAAGGTGTGCTCTTAATATTTTTAGCATTATTTTTGCACATTCTTTCTGCCTTTCCTTAAAGTGGTTTTTGACCTGGGAGGCGAGGCTGTGGTGGATCTGGAGACACATCCTCCAGCTGAACTCCCTCCTTTTCCCAGTGCCTCCCATTTACTGCTTCCCAACCACTGCTACCATTTCAAAGGATCCTTTCAGAGGCAGTTTCCTTGCTGTCTTCACCATGACTCTTTTTTAGGGCTTTTCAGACAAGTGCACTCACACACTGCCATGCCTCGGGTTTTTTCCTTGGTTTCTTTGAGCTTGTCTTCCTCTTTCCCTGATCCCCCAGGCCTTTCAATTACTTTTTAATGTTCTTCTGGCCTTCTTCCTGAAAAGTTCTGTGAGCATTACCTTGCCTGTGGCCCTATCCAGACAGGCTTTGAGCAGGCTATAAAGCAGTTGCTCATCTGGGATGTTGAAATTGGAGTCTGTCTGTCAAACATCCATAGCACTGGACCTTCTGCTCCTCCCAGGCGCACTGTAAATGGAAGGGGACTAAGTTCAGCATCAGGTTATGTGGATCTTGGCTGCCCTGCCATCATTCCAAAGGGGGAGATAGGCCCTGTGTGATGGGTAAAGAGGGGAGGTGGTGGCTGGGTGGAGCTGGTCCCAGGTCTCCATTAGGGGAGCAGTGGGGAACGGTGGAGGTTGAGGAGAACAATTTAAATTTCAGGAGAGGTTGGCAGACAAAAGCAGAGGTAGCATTTGTAGAGGACATGAGTTCATTAACAGTTAATATTTTTGTTTAGGACTGTTCTGAAGAGAATCAGCTTGTCCAAACCACTTACTCCAAGCTGCAAAATTCTCCTGGGACCTGTGTAGCAGTACCTTAATCATTTATAGAGAAGCCCCTTTGGATTCCTTAATTTTGTTCTATTCCAACCAAACGTTTTGTTGTTTTTGTGCCATGAGGATTTAACACCTTCATCAGGGCTTTGCGTTTCCTGCCTTGAACCCCAAGCTGAGGGTAGAGGGCGGATTTTGGAGAAACGTGCCCAGATTTGTACCAGGTTTTGATGGCGCTTATCCCTCCTGCACAGATTGTTTGCCCATATGAAGCAATTCCCCACCTTGCCCACATTAACATTTCCTGATGAGCCAGTGTGTTAATTTTGTGCTCCATGGCTCTCTGCTCACGGGCTTCTGCTGGCAGAGCGGCTGCCTCCCCTTCTGTTAAACCACGCCGTGCTACCCTGCCCTCAGCTCTCATCAGCCTCTGCTGGCTTTGGGAATCCATCCCCCCTTCCCCTCTGAGGCAGCAGCACATTCTCCCCCCCAGATTTTATCCAAGAGGAGCCTTTTGTATCCCCATCTCTTTAATTAAACAGAACGCCCTGACTCGATCGAGACATAAAAGGCATGGCACAGAAGCTCCCTGGCAAACCATCAAGCAGCGTCCCCCATCTGAGCTGATAAACTCAAGGAGAAGCTGCCCTTTCAAGCCTCTGGAAGACTAAATACCAAGCCAAGATGTGATACTGCAAGGCCACGATAAGAAAGGGACTAAATCAAGAGTGCTGATTGCGAGGGAGGAATAAAGGGAGAGAGGGAGCCCCGTGTGTGCACCTTTTATATAAAAATCCTCGCAGGGAATCAGGTGGGAGCAACAGCTCTTCCCCATCCTGGCACGAGCACTGCTTCCCATCCCAGATCTGCTGTATTAGCAGGGATGGAAGGAGCCAGCAGGGGGAAATGCCAGGGAAAAGATGCACTCAATTAAAAATAGAGAGAAAGTCCCCAAAGCTCTGACACGGTTTTGTCAGACAGGACTTGCAACAGATGATTCCTGTGAGGATTTCTCGCTCTTGGGAAACGTTTTTCGGTTTGTCATCGCCGGGGAACGGGCAGCAGGAAAGGCACAGAGAACAGAACAGGCCCAGGGGGAGAGGGTGTTAAAAGAGCCACAGCTGAAAAATCAACATGGAAATTACATTAGAAATGTTTGCTCTGGCTGTTGGCAACCCGGACATTGCGACAGTCGGAGGCAGGAAGTGAAACTGTCTCTCAACAGCCAATTCCAGGAGCTCAAATCCTGTGTTTCAGCTCTTCTTCCCCTCAAAATCAGGGGGACAGTGCAAGAACCTCCTCCCTCCCCTCAGACAGGGATGCTCTGTGTCTCCTGAGCTCTGCAACCAGGAGGACTACGTGCTTCTTATAGAGAAAATGGGAAGTGCTGCAGTTGTTTTCCCTTGATCCCCAGAGCTGGTGCTTTAAGAAACATCCCTCCCACCCACCTGCCCCTTCTCTGCACCTAAAATGTCACGAGTGTTCCAGTAAACCCACAGGGATTGACAAAATCGCTGCACAGCAGCGGCTCTGTGATACCATGGTGATGGTTGCTACTGAAAATCCTTCACTGGGTGGGAGCAGAGCTGTGCCCGAGCGAACAGCCCGGCTGCTGCCGGCTAAATTTAGATTTTCCACCTCTGGTTCTTCCCCCTGCCCTGGTTTAGGAGAGCTCTCAGTAATTGCTGCTTGCTAGCAGCTTCTGCTTGCTGCTGAATGCTCCAGCAAAGGGGCTAAATGTGTTGTCAAAAAGCCAAGGAGCCACAATCAATATTTCAGTGGCTCTGCTCTTGCTGGGCCCAGGTGAAGCACTGCCAGCTGAAGCCAGGAGCTTTTCCTGCTGCCTGCTCTGGGGTCCCTCTTCCCCCAGAGCTTGCCTCCGAGTTTCTGTGGGGCAAGGCAGAATTTCCTTCTGAAAACCACATCAGGATATTCAACACACAATGACACAGGTCTGCTCCATCACCCAGTTACGCCACAGGGCTGTGTTTGATCCCCATAAGAGAACAGGTCTGTACCTCCAACATCCCTCCCTCTCCATGTAGTAATTTTACTTTGCCTATTGTGCCTCTATGAAAATGCTGAACTTCAGCAAAATCCACTTTTGTATTATTTTATACAACAACGCAGTGACTTGATGATTCCATTTTTGGATCACTTCATTCAAGCTGCTTTTCCTCAGCTTCTCTATGCAGATGCTGTCTCCTCTGTCTGGGTAATGACAAGCTTTTAGTGAAAAGTATGTCTGAAAGATGCCATTATGCTCCATATTCTTTGCAGTGCATCAGGACATCTTGTTACAGCAGCCTTGTTTCTTATTAACACTCGACTTAAGCCATCCAGACTGGCGTGCTGGGGGAAATGAGGGGGCTGTTATTTATTCTGACCTATTTGTCTGTTAGTTGCAATGACTATCTGGGAAGGCATGGGAAGAAGAAAGCTTCAGATCTTCCTCTGCAGACATGTTGGAGCAGCTCACTCTTATCAGATCAGCAGAGCTCAGACAGAGAGATAGGGCTGCTTTGCTCTCAGCTTTTTGCATATCCTAATGAATCTCATTTGCTCAGCCCCCAAGGCAGGTCATCAAACGAGTCTGTCCTGCTGCCCAAAGCTCAGAGGGACCTGGGGGTGAGGATGGTGAATCCAGGCCGTGCTGCTGGAGGGGTGGGATGGCAGCGGGGAGCTGGGCTGGCACCGTGTCCACAGGACAGGCTGGGCACTGGGGCTCTGGTCAGTGGGGTGAGTCAGCCAGGGCTGTGTGTGCACACAGCTGTGGGCACCTGCCCCAGGAACAGGGCTGGGCTTTGTCTGCCTCCTGCAACAGCTGTTTCATTCCTTAAAGCTCTGCTTCAAAGTTTTTTAAAGGAAAAGCCCATTCGTGTTTACATTTGCTGGTGCTTTGCAGGATGTAAAGTATGGACAAGATGGCAGATCAGGCTTTGGAGGCAGACAGGCAGCTTGGCAGGGTTTGTGCCACACTTCCAGAGCTTGAACAAGAATTATGTCAATGTCCTGAACTTCCAGGAGATGCTATCAGGGTCCTCACTTCATGTACAGCAGGGCAGGGTCCTGCTGAGCACCACTGTGGGGTCACACCCTTGGACCTTCCTCACCCCTTCTGGTGCTGAGCACAGTTGACCCTCAGGAAGTTGCTGTCTCTTGGCTCATCTCAGTTTTCCCAGCCCCCTGACATGTTCCAAAAGCACAAAGGTGATGAAACTCCCCAGCTTTGTGCTTGCCCCTTTTCTGAGAGTCACCCTCCAGGCACACACAGGCCCTGGGGAAGCCTGCAGTTCATTTTTCAGGGGTCATGGCTTATATCAAACAGCTCTTGAGCTTGTTTTCTATTTTTAAGCATGTTAAAATTGCCTGTGAACCACAGAGCTCGTGGGGCATTTGGGCTCTCTGTGCCAGCTCTGTGCCAAGTCCAAGCCCAGTCAATCAATGTCATTTTCAGAGAAAAGGAAGAAAAAAGTCCCATCTTAGAGTCTGTCAGCTCCCTTAACCACTTTTCAACTACCTGCACATCAAATGCATTCTGCCATTCTGATTCTTGGTGATAACTTTAGGCTCATTTTTTATGCTGCTTTCAAAGTTCACAGGAAATCTATTGATATCAGAGATGTGCCACCCCTTTATTGGATGCTCTGGGAAATGTCTGAGGACAGCAAGCACCTGAATTCCCCTGTAACTCCCCAGAGATTTATATGCCAGGGTAATGAGAATGAACACTGAGCAGCAAAGGGACACCAGAGATGTATAGCTCTGCCTATAGGTTTGGAAGAGGATGACCTTTGCATTCCTGGCTTGTGCTTTGAATAGGTGCATGAGGAGAAAATAACTGAGGAGCTGCACAGCCAGAACACAGCAATCTGAAAATGAGCAGTGTGGGCTGAAAGTGAAGCAGACATTTATCAGCTTAGATGGGAGGTGGCTGAGGATGAAGTGGTTTGGTGCAGCTTCTGGGACTGACTTCCATGTGATCAGGGAATGAGCAGGGGGTGTTTTGGGCTGGGCCTTCAGTCCTGGCCACGCTGAGGACCCTCGGGGTGTGCTGTGAAATTCCAGGAGCAATGCAGTCTTGCAGCACGCCGGGGGTGAGGTGGGGTGAGGCACTTTGGGGAATCTGACAGCAGATTGAGTTATTTGTCTGAACACAGCTCCTTTCACTCTCCTGATTGTTTTGAGCTCTCAGGTTTGAATCTGGAAGTGCTATCTCAGCTGCATCACTTGCCTTTGTAATGAACTTTCCAGGTGAATGCACGTCCAGGGGAGAGCAGAACTCCTTGTGCATTACAGAGCATTTGTTTTAGTGCAGCACAAGCACTACCCACAGCCTGGAAACCAGAGTCAGCAGAGTGTGAATGATGCCAGGGAGAAGCATTAAAGCCAGCTCTGCTACAAGGGGAAGCTGTTGAACCTGAGATACTTTTTTCCATGATATTTAAACATGGAGCATGGAATTTAGGGGAGAACACTGGGCCCTGCTGCCACTTACCACAGCTTTTAAATAGGTTTACAGCTTTCAAACTGGACTCTGCATTGCTGGTATTGCCAGTACACCAATCAATTGGCATTTGTGTCAGGGACACACTGTATGGGGTCTGTCCTGTGCCCTTACACAGACCCCCTCTTTGAACTTCATTTAAAAATGCCTCAGGAGTCCCTTAAATGCCAGTTCTGGTTTTCTCACAGCTCTGTGCCTGGGTAGTAGATGTCACAAAATATCAGTAAATAGGGGTATAATTTTAGCTCCCTGAGTTGCTTTCCAAGTGAGAAATAGTCTCTGCAAAGCCTGTGTGAAGAAGACATCTGGGGCTTACTCATGTGGGGTCATACATGGGCCCTTTTGTGCCATGGTTCCTTTCTGGGGTGACACAGCAGAAGTCATCAGTGTCCATTTATTGGAAAGTCCCAGCACCTCTTGCAGATGTAAGGAAGGAGATAAACACAGATAACATTCAGAGAGAGAAGCACAGCCATGTGTGTGCTGCAGCCTCCACCCCCAGGTACCAAGCCCTCAGCAATCAGCCATGCTGCCTTTGTGCTCCCCAGCAGATGATGTGGCCATGCATGATTTATGCAGAGCAGAGCTGGCTTTGCCTGCCTGGGAGGTGGCCTTGGTGCCTCTCTCTGTGCTCAACAGCACAAGGCAGGAGCTCAATGAGGGGGTTTTGCAGCTCTAGAAATGATCCTGTGGCCACTTCGAGCTCTCTCTGAGGGCTTCTCCACACTAGGGAGGGTGAGAAATGCTACTCACTTCCAAAAATTTAAAAGCTTTATTAAAACCTTATCAAAAATACAACAGAAGACTGAATAGAGAAATCTTTCCCACCACGTGCTCACCCACACAATGGAGGTTTCACCTTTAACCCTTTAGCCCCCCCCCAAAATTCTGTCCATGACTCCTTCTGTGTCTGAGTTCGCTTCTCCACATCTTGATTGGAGGTCAGCTGTTGCCATAGTAACAATCCCAACCCTCCCAAATGTCCCAAACCCAGGTCACCCCTGTTAACAACACAAGGGGGGTAAAACATAACTATAAATCTATAAAACAATAACTATAAATCTGTAAAACTTCTCTTGACATATATACAGGATATTTGCCTTTTAATTGTGAGAGTCAGCCACTGCATTATTCACCTATCACTGGGGGATGAGGAGGCAGCCAGTGCTCTTCAGCCTCCATCCTGTCACTTCCAGCTGCATTTCTTCCTTTTTTTCCTGCTGGAGGTGTTTGTTTGCCTCTGGGCTGTGCCTTGGCTGCTCCTCCTCAGCATCTCCAGCCCAGAGTTTCAGGACAAACCTTGGCTGTCACACAGTGCCCATGCAAGGGGCCAGTCCTTCTCCTCATTTAAACCTCCTCCCATCCTTCCAGGCACACAGCACATCTGAATTCTGTCACTGCAATGGTGTTACACCATGAACTGTACAGATGGAGCTCACCTGGGCACAGACCCCAGTTCTGCAGCTGAGGGAACACCCTCATTCCCTGGGTGAACACCTCAGAAGCTGTGGACAGCCCTGTCCTCTCCAGCAGCTCCATTTGTGACCAGTTTTGCACCTCTGTGGGTCTTGAGTATCTTGGAGAAAACAGGCAACACCAGGAGGGAAAACATAAAGGGGTGGACTGGGGGATGTGATAAAGCTTTTGTCTCTCTGACATAATTTATGGATTGCTATTTAGAGGATAATACAGGGAATAATGTCTTGGACTCATGCTTAGGGAATTTTGTGCTTTATAAATGGGGAGAATATTTAAAATACACTTGGGTTATCCTGGCAGGTGAACTGGAAGCATTCACACACACAGAAGGTACACCTGGGGCAGGTACAGGCTAAATGCTCACTGAGGAGGGGTCACACATTGTCACCTCACAGCAGGGAAGAGGGAGAGACCCCAAAACACTGGGGTTGAGCTGGTGTGGTGCTGAGTGCCCCCAGCACCCCAGCACAGGGAGATTTGGGGGAGCTGAGCTTGGAGCACAGCAGGAGGGATGCTGGAGACCAGGAGAGCCACGAGGGCACTCCCAGCTCTGCCCTTCCTGCCTGCCTAGTGAAGGAAAACATTTCCCACATCTCCTCTCCCTGTTTTCCTGTTTACTGGGATCCCAAAAAGGGTGCTTGACCTCCCTAGCAGCTGCCAGGCCGTCTCCTCCACACTTCTCCTCGAGGAATTTCACAAATAGGTGGCTGAGGCAGGCTGGGATCCTGCCTGTGGAGCCAGCAGTGCTGGGCTTGTTGTCTCTACCTGCTGATTTCCTTCATGTGTGTGTGTTTGGGGAGGTTGCTTTGGTTTGGATGGTGGTTTGTTGGGTTTTTTTTTTACACTGCTTAAAAATAAACTCCAATCTGCTGCAAAAGTTGGCATTTCACTCCCACTGGTTGGGTGCTGACACATTCCTCTAGATGGGTTTTGAATTGAGGAATCTGGGGAGTAGGAGGCAGGTTTGGATCAGGCAGAAGAGCCCAGGTTTGGTTTGTGGGTGCTGGAGGGGCCACCCCACTCTGCCCAGCATCACAGAGAATGTCCTTGTCCCTTGGGACAGCAGGGACCTGCCATGCCAGGCCTCTGGGGGCTGGCTGCAGGTGTCACCTGCAGGGATTTGGGGCAGACAGTGACTGCTGTTCTGCAGGAGCAGGAACTGAAATCAGCCTCCAAACCTCTGGGAGTGCCAGGTCAGAGCACGTTTCCCTGGTTGGAGCCAAGGGAAGGAAACCTTCAGCTCAGCCTTCATGGGATGGCAGTGAGCAGCACAGGCTGTCCCACGGGCTGGGGAGGAGTCCATGGATGCATTCAAGGCACAAATGTGGCAGGAATGAGTGATCTGGGCTTGCTCTGACCCCCTCAGTGTGACTGTCTCTGGAGATGAAGCAGTGACATGACCTTGTCCTGCTTCTCTGGCAGACATCTGCAGGTGTTGAGGGCACAGATGACCTGTGAGATGTGTTTGGGTCAGGGTAGGACACCTGCAGTATCACACAAGGGAAAGGCTCCTGGGGGAAATTTTGGCCCCCAGACACCCAAAGCATCCTGCAGCAGGCAGTGAGCCAGGTTCTCACACCCCCTCGGTGTCCTGGGCTGGAGAAAGGGTGGCAGTCACATGCTGGCCATCCTCTGCCACCCACACAGCACAGCCTGGTGGCACTGGGACAGCTTGGCTGGCAGCTGCCAGCTCCTGTGCTCCTTGGGCTGGAATCTCTGCACAGGCAGCTTTGGCCAAGCTCAGCGCCAACAGCCACAGGCACTGGGGTGGCACCAGCACCCCAAAACTCAGGGACGGGAGGGCAGGAGGGGCTGGAGGCAGGCAGCTGCTGGAAAGCCACATTGCCATGGCTCTGAGGAGGGTTCCACAAGGCAGCCTGGCACAGGAATGGGAATGCTGAGTGTGACTGGGTCTGTGCAGCTCAGGGGGCAGCAGGGGACAGAGGCTGACACCCCACACAAGGACCAGGCTTAACCCAACACCAACAGATGAATGTGCTGACAGGGGGAGAGGGATGGCAACAAAGGAAATGACTGAATCATATCATGCCAATCTGAGCATTGCTGAGAGCTCATGGGGCAGTCTTTGTGAACAAACACCTCACATCAGGAGCAGGCTGGGCTGGGCATTGTCCCACAGAGCACAGGGAGGATTTTGCAGTAGTGAGAGGTGCTGTGTTAACAGCTACAAAACACAAACTCTTCCATCTGTCTTTAAGGGGGAAATTAAATGTTAGCAGCAACAAAAGGCTCCTCTGTGCCATCCCACCTTGGTGCAGCCTGGAAATGCAGTCTGTCCCCTGACACATTCCATACGTGGCCCTGGGAAGGAGTGCCAGCCACCAGGACAATAAATGCCAAATGTCACAGTGCTCCTGAGATGGAGACACTTGCCCAATGGAAACTGGCCTGGAGCCAAGCTCATTTAGCATAAGCCATCAAACAGTCATGAATTAATTGTAATCTTTGACAGGTGCAGCAGGAATACTTTTGGAGAGGCTGCTGTTTGCCCTGGGTGCATCTGGAGATCTGTGCCCACAGCGACAGCAGGGAAATGTTGTCACACACTGTGCAAAGCCACCAAACAAACAGAGGTTTCTAGGAAGTGACTTGCATGCTTGATTGGCCTTCTAGCAAGACATTTGTGGTGCTTCTAAATATATATTTGTATACAATTACCATTCCTAGAGCCCCCATCCTTTGCTGGGCTGCACCTCAGCCACCATCAGTGGCATCCTGCTTAGGGAAGTGAGCAAAGTGACTTCAGGTGATGTAGGGAGCCAAGGATGAACCCAGCCCTGGTGCCCAGATGGGAGCTTTAACCACAGAACTCCTTCCTGCTGAGTGTGTCAGCTGCAAATGCAGCACTGAAACTCTCTGCTCCTTCAGGCAGATTTATGGATGGCACACACAGGAATTGTAAACCCCAGTTGCAGCAAGATGCAGGAGGTTTAAGTTAATGTTATTGCTGTACATGTCCAAGCAAATGTCTGCACATTGTATTTCTGCTCTTTCAGCCATTTACAGAGTTCTTTTACACCCAGCTCCTCCTGCAGAGGTGTTAAGGGATGGTTTTGGAGAACTTGTGCCTGTGCACAGACTGCTGATCAACTCTTGCAGGCAGATCTGAGATGGGTTGGTTCAGTGCTCTGAGGACATCACAGTGGCCACTCAGAGGATGTTCTCTGCAATGAGCAGAGTTTGTGTGGCCACACTGGGAAAACACAGACAGTGACTGATGGGAAGGGATGGCTGAGCCTGCCCATGGTGGCCCAGCTACCCCAGCAGGGTTTGCACTGCAGAGCTCACTGAACTCAGCAGAGGGGGGAGTGTCACCACCTGGGCACTGGTGCTGTCACTGCACCCAGCACAGAGACCCTTCCCCACCCAGACCCTGCTGCAGGCACAGCTCAGCCAAGGATCAGGCACAGGCAGAGGGAAGGGCTGCTGGGATTGTGCAGGAGCAATCAGGGGGAGCATTTCCAGCAGGTAGGGAGGGATCCTGCCCTTCTCCCCAGCCCTGGGAGGCACCTCTGGGGTGCTGTGCCCAGCTCTGGATCCTCAGCACAGCAGGGACAGGAGCTCCTGGAGCTGGGGAAGGGCCTGGAGCAGCTCAGGAAAGGCTGAGGGAGCTGGGGCTGCTCAGCCTGGAGAGGAGCCCCAGGGAGAGAGAGGGGCCTCAGCCCTGGGTGTCCCTGGGTGTCCTTGGATGTCCCTGGGTGTCCCTGGGGGTCCCTGAGTGTCCTTGGACATTCCTGGGTGCCCCTGAGTGTGTCTGTGTCTCCCTGTCTGTCCACGGGTGTCCCTGGGGGTCCCTGTCTGTCCCTGTGTGCCCCTGTCTGTCCCTGGGTCCCCCTGTCTGTCCCCATGTCCCCCTGTCTGTCCCCGTGTCCCCCTGTCTGTCCCTGTGTCCCCCTGTCTGTCCCTGTGTGCCCCTGTCTGTCCCCGTGTCCCCCTGTCTGTCCCTGTGTCCCCCTGTCTGTCCCTGGGTCCCCCTGTCTGTCCCCATGTCCCCCTGTCTGTCCCTGGGTCCCCCTGTCTGTCCCCGTGTCCCCCTGTCTGTCCCTGGGTCCCCCTGTCTGTCCATCCCTGTGTGCAGAGGTCAGGGCAGGCCCAGCTCTGCCCCAGGCCCAGCCATGGCCCCAGAGCCCCGGGCAGGGCCTGAGCCCAGCAATTCCCCTCAGAGGAGGCAGAGCTGCTGCCCTGGGCAGGGCCAGCCCTGAGCAGGGGGCTCTGGGGGCTCTGGGGTCTCACTGCAGAGCAGGCTGGACCCTGCTGTGCCCTGAGCTCGGGGATGGCCCTGCTGGAGCAGGGAGGTGCCACCAGGGACCCTCTGTGGTCCCTCCAGCCATCCTGGGATTCTCTGTGTTCAGGGAAGCTGGTGCTGCCCTCGAAGGGAATTCAGTCCCCAAAGGCACCTCAGGGCTGCTTCTTCAGAGCTGGAGGGAAAGGGGAGCCTTGGCAGGATTTTCCTGGGGGCAGAGACACCTGCCCAGGGCTGCAGGGAGGGCACAGGGTGTGCAAGGAGAAGGAGCAGCAGCAGGGACTGCCAGCACATGGGGCAGAACAAACAGCAGCCAGGCACTGCCAGGGAAAAAGGAGCCTTGTCAACAGCTCTGCCACCGGATCCCCAGCCTGAACCAGGGGAAACTGAAGCCCTATTTCCACTGGGCTCAGACTGATGACTGGAAAAATGTTTCTCTGTTTACAGGAATCTGAAACCTTGTAATTCTCCTCTGCTCTCTCTCTCTCTGCCCAGCAGCCAATGCACAGTGGGCACATTGGGAAAGGAGGGTTGATTCCAACTCGAAACCTCTGTAATTTAATAACAAAACCAGCTTAGGAACAATAGGAACCACAGCAGCAAGATAAAATATTTTAAAAGTCCAGGGATAGAAAAGTTTGGGCAAAATGCCCTGAAATCAGAGATGCTGGGGTGTCCTGGGACCAGCACCAAGAGGACAAACACCTGAGCCCAGCAGGGAAACAGCACCTGCAGAGCAGAGCAGAGCTGGGTGAGCTCTGGTAGGAGCTGTTTGCTCTCCTGCAGCTCTTAAATTTCAGCATCAGAATCTCCTGATCCTGAAATTCTGTTGATTTGAAAAGCTGGGCTATGAGAACCATGTGGCTGCTCCCAAAATGTCGGGTCCTGCTGGTACAAGGCTGTGTGCACAGCCCGTGGTGAGCACAGGCAGTGAAAAGTTCAGGTATTTTTAGAAGAAAATTCATCTGAAATGCAGTCTGTATCCCAGAAAAATCCTGATACTGCATAAAAAAATAGGCCTCTCCTTGCCTTTACTAATTCATTTCCCAGGTCACTGTTGATTTTCTCGGGCTGGGCTCTTGCCTCCTTTCTCAATTCTTGGTTTTTATTTCCAGGGAGGTTGTTGCATCTCTACTAGAGGAAAATTCCTAAAATTGCCATATCAATCAGAGGAACAGCTTGTCCTTCTGTTTCAGTGTTCATGGGGTAGAATAGAAATTATCAGGAAAACAGGAGGAGGATGTTTGGAGAGGCTTTCTCCAAGTCCCTCTTGCAATTGCTGTGCTGTATATTAATTCACTGAGCTTTGAGTTCAGGTAAAGCAGGAGCTGGATTCCAAATTTGGATGGATGCAGGAATTTTCTCCAAACCAGCAAAATCCTGGTGACCCCTGCCCAAAGCTCCTGGGGTGTTCCAGGCACTTGTGTCAGCTCCAGCAGACAGCCCCCAGCGCAGGAACAAAGCTCAGAAAGCTGCACCTTGCTGCACCTGCTTTTTCCTTATGTTTTCCCCCTTTTTGGAATCCTACTGTGAATTATTTTGTAGGTTAATGCTGACAGATTCAGCTGCATTAACTCCTTGCTGTCTGTGTGAAAGTGGCAGCTGGGAGAGGCACCAGCAATTTTAGCACCGAAAGGTCAAGGTGGAAATGGGAAGGGCTGAAGGTTCAGGCAGCTCAGCAGGAATTTACCTTCCTCAGACTTTCTCCTATTTCAAAATCAGCAGTGTTAAATCTATAGTATTAATTGGGGACTGTGAGTGTTTGAACACTGGAGATGCATTATTTACCAGCAGAAAATTCTGGCAGGTCTGAAAATTCCCTGAGATCCTAAGTGAAGCAGGAACCTTTTGAATAATTCAGAGCCTGGATAGACAGCAGTCATTGCTGCTGTTGTAACAAGTTTATTATTTTAAATTATTATTTTCTGCTAGTCTCTTGTGCACACTCATGCCTTTTTAATGCCTTCTATCTTTCTTTTCCCCCCCTTCCATTCAGCAAAGACTTACAAACTTTCACAGGTGTGAGTTTTGCAAGATTCCCCCCCCCTCATTCTGACACTTTGCTCCTGGGGGGTAATCGGTTTTATTGGTTTTCATGGAATATTTTATCCGCACCTGACTTGAGCAATTCCTGATGCTTGCCATGGGCAAAGTACCAAGAAAGGCCATGCCCCTGCCCTTCCAGAGGAAGGAGCTGCCCCTTTTCAGCTCAGTTTTGTATTCTGAGGCTCAAGTTTTCTTCTGAGAGATTTTTCTTTCTTCTTCCCCTTTAAATCTTGTAAATAGGCTCCTCTGCTTCTTGGGTAATTACAGTTATTTTTGGAGCAGCGAATTCTCGTTAAGGCAGAAAGTATTTACAGCAAAAGGCTGTAAAGGCAGGTGGAGCATTCCTGCACGAGGGGGGAGTAGGGTGGGGTGGGGTGGCTCTGCTGCCCCCCTGGCACACGAGGAGCCACCTGAGCCAGGTGGGACTCGAGGCTCTGTGTGCAGGGAGCTGTCAGAGAGCTGCATTGCCCCGACCTCTGCCTCAAGGACAGTCAGTTAAGGAGGGCAGGGAGTGCCCAGGGGCACCTTGGGCAATGTGTGACCTGTGCTGGCTTATCTGTGCTCTCCTGGTGCCAAGGGAGCAGAGCTGAGAGCCAGCGTGTCCCCAGGCAGGTGAAAAGGACAAACAGTCCTGCCAGGTAACCCATGGCTCTCTCCAAAGAATTGGGATCTCTTTATCCCTCCTAAAAGCCTGAGCTCCCAGCCCCAGGAACAGATTTGCCCTGGCCCCGCTTTTGTGCAGAGAGATCCCTCCATAATCTCTCCCCTCCGTTTTCCCTGGCTTTTAAAAAGTGAATTTGACAGTGGGAAGCACTGCTGTTGTGATAGCCTGTAGACTGGACTCCTGAAAGAAAAAAACCCCTATTGTCATTAGAGAAGAGCTGAGGGAGCAGTGTTTGGATTGAGTTGGATCAGTCTGGGTGATAGGATTCAGCATTCAGGGCTGAGCTGGGGCTCAGCCTCTCGTTTTGCAGCCGTGCAGTCCCACGAGCTGTTCCCCTGAGAATCCAGCTGTGGGTACCAGGCACCTTATCAGAACTGCCACAGCCCCCCAGGAGCTGCTGCATTTCCTGCTGAATCTCTCAGAGAAATGCTTTTAAGATCAATTCTGCATCTGAACTTTTTCCGGAAAATCACAGAATAATTTAGGTTGGAAGGGATCTCTGGAGGTCACCTTGTCCAACCTCCTGTTCAAAGCAGGGTCAGCTTCTAAGTCAGATCAGGTTTCTCAGGGCCTTGCCCAGTGGAGTTTTGAATGTCCCCAAAGATGGAGATGGAACAGGGTCTCTGAGCAGTGCAAATGCTCTCATGATTTATTTTTTATATCCCATCTGAATTGTCCTTGCTACAGCTCATGGCTGTTGCCTCTCCTCTCTTTTCTGTGCATCTCTGAGAGGAGACAGCTCTGGATTTTTACTTAGCTTGTGGAAGATTGAATCAAACACCTCCAGAGCTTCTGATGAGTGCTCAAACCCCTCAAACCCCTCAGTCCCCCGCCATGGCTGTTTGTCCCCACTCCCCAGTGCCTCAGTGCTCCTCTGCTCCACTCTCTCCTGCTTGCCAAGCTCTTCCCTCTCCTGAGGAGTTCCAAAATGCCCCAAGTGCTGAGGGGAGAAGGATAACCCCATTTTTGGCTGGCTATGCTCTTGTTAACAAAACCCAAAAGGTTACTCCTCGCTGCTGTGAGGGCACACAGTGAATTTCTCTTTATCTCAATACCCATCAGGATGCCAGGCCCTCTTCTCTGTTCCCCAGGCAGACCCCAACCTGCTGAAATTATCCTTTACCAGACTGGGATGGCACTCTGGGCTCAGCTCTGCATGGTCAAAATACCTTGGAAATTCCCTTTTGAGAGCTCAGCTCCAGGGCCTGCACGTGACAGTCACATCCCCTGCTCAGGCCAGGAGATTGCTCTCCAGTGCCTGTAGAGATTGTGGAGATATCAGTCACAGGAGAAGAAATGGGAATAAAAGCTCAAGGCTGGAGTCAGGCAGGCTGTGCTGCTGTGTCAGACCAAGGGGCTGCCATCCCTTCAGATGTGCCAGCAAAACTGAAAGTGTAATTGCTCCTTATCTCAGCTCTGTCACAATATTTGTGGTTCCTCTGAGTGCAGGGGAAGGAGATGATGCTGCTGGCAGAGCAAAGATAGGAAGGTGACAAAGGGACTGCAGCTGCCTTGGGGATAGGAACCTGCAGGCAAGGAAAACTCCAACCTTTGCCTCTGAAATATGGAAAAGCCAGAACAGGAGGCTTCAGCAATTCCATGAGAGGGCTCTTATGCATCCCAGGTATTTGCAGGTCCTGCTTTTTTCCCACACGAGAGTTTTGAAGAGGCTTTTCAAGAGCACAGATGGGGGTGAAGCCCAGTCCCACTGATTTTTTTATTTTATTTTTTTTTAAGGGCACATAATTCCCTTGAGCATCTTTGGAAAACAGAGTTAATTAAATTAGATTTGCTTGAGAATTGAGGGGAATGAAAGACTGTTGTGGGTAGAAGGATGTGCTGTTGAATTGCACCAAAATTGGTCATTTTGCTGAAGTTTCTCAGGTAGACTTGGAGTGGAAGAGCTCCATTTGTGTGTCTGGAGCAGCAGCTCCAGTCCCCTTTGCTGGGCTGTGGCTTGCTCTGGGATTTCAGCATATTTGGGATGCTGGAAAGAGGAGGCAGCTCAGGGCAGTGTTTTATGTAAGGTAGCACTCTGCACTATTTTAAATTTTTTAGGATATGTTCTAGTATTTTAATAAAACGAGACACGCTCTTCCTTTTTTTACAGCAGCAGCAAAATCTACTCTGGGGCTGCCCTGCTGGACAGCTTGTGGCAGGATTATAAAAAAGAGTTTATTCTGGGGCTATATTTAAATGCTGCACATGGGTGGAGGCTGCCCAGAGTTGTCTCATGGGTCACATCCAGGGTGCAGAGCACCCTTTGCTCAACTTTCTCCTCCAGAGTTGGCTGTCAATAGTATGGAGCCTGTTTTTCCCTTTTTTTTTAAATTAAATATCACAAAAGTGGGGTCTGTAGCTGTATCAGCCTCTTGGTAGAAGGTTTATCTGGCTCATAAGGAATGTTTAATCTCAGGGATGAAACTGTGCCTCACATGTGGGCATTGGCATTGCCTTCTCATTGCTTCTGCCTCCAAATAAACGCCACTCCTATGTTTGGGACATTTCCCCCCAATTCTCCCTTCATTTTGTCTCCATAAAGTAAATCTAGATATATTTACAGACCTGATTCTCCAGGGTTTTCAGGTCCAAAGTCGTTTTGTGAGAGTTAAAATAAATTTTAACTCCTTTAATCATGTGAGCTGAAATAATCACGTGTAAACTTCATAAAAGTTAGCAAGAACTTGCTCAGGTTTGAGAGTTTAACTGTGGTTAAGTGGATTTTATCAGATTTTCCTGAATGATTCACCTCCAGGCTAAAAATAAACCAGGAGTCACTTTGGGTAATTTACAAAGTAAGGGAAGCAGAGTTTGGAGTCAGAGCATCTTCTCTTGCACAGCCCTGATAATTCTGTGTGAACAGAATCTGGAGAAAAACAACAAGGAGAAAAATTTGGTAGATTCATGGGTGTTACTCTGTATTTTTACTGTAGCAGCTGATGATAAGAATTTACCCAGCAGGCTTTTAAAAAATTCAATAATGATTAAAAAAAAAAAAAAAAAGCAAAAACAAACCCTCATCAGTGTAGGAAAGGACAGGGGAAAAAAAATACCTCAAGACAAGTCATTAGAGATGCAAGGAAACACTGCTGTTGTCTCCAGGCAAAATCTATGGGAACAGGGAGCCATAAATCCAGGATTCATTGCTCCCTCTGCTCATTAGCTGTGTGAAACTGTGACTAAGCTTGAAGGTTAGTTGGTGCAGCTCAGGATTATTGTCCTTACTGCTCTGAATCAGGCTGCCATGATTCACACACGCTGCCTGCCCTGCCAGGGGCCAGCTTTCCGGATTTCCACGTTTTGGGGTTTTTTTCCATGAAGGGGAAGATTCTGCAGCCTTGTGTGTTCTTCTAGCTCCATTAATTTCTGCCTGGACAAAAGGAAAATTATTTGAGTGGATCTCTTGTTATTGAAGAAATTGAATTTGTTCTCTAGACTAGACTGGGAGGGTAAGAGGCAGAGATGGGAAGGATACGAGCCCAGTGGACGTTTTTATTCTAACAATGAAAATATGCAATCTGTCTCAGCAAAATACAGCTGCTGAGCAAATTAACTTGTGTTGAATGCTTATTGGGGACCCACAGCTCATTCTTTTGTTCTTCCTGTTCAGCAAATGTGTTTTTCTGACTGAGAAATAATAGACTGGGGCTCTGTGGAGCCTTTCATCAGATGATCTCCAAGCACTTGGCAAACATCACTGGTTTGCTGGGGAGAGAGCAAACCTTGCAGCAAATCCAGTACCTGGAGAGCAAGGTGGAAAGGCCACTGCAACTGCTCCAGAATGTTCAGAGACCAGGGGATGTCCTCTGAGGGGATGTCTGCTGGTAAAATCCAGATATTTCTATTTTCACTTACGGCAACATTAAGAGAATATAACAATGAGGTTCTAATTTATTTATTTTTTCCAAGCTAAGGTGTGTGTGCCCACCAAAGAGCCAGATAATTCCAGTGTCTGTGAGGCCTGGCTCCCATCCAGGGCTTTGTTCCCCTTTCCCCATGGAGAGCAGCCCATCCCACCAACCAGCTGGGAATTTCCCTGACACATGGGCATTCCCTGGGTAACCTGAGATGGCAAATGGTGCTGAGCTGCAAACCCCTCATCCAGGAGGGCCAGCACTGAGTGCCTCATGTTCAGGGGCAAAAGGCTTTGAGCTGCAGCCCCTCCATGCTCTGAGAACTCCACGGGCACCAGGAGTTAACCAGGAGAGCCCTGGAGCTCTGTAGGGACTGGGGCACTCTCCAGGCAGGTCCAGAGTCAGAGCAGAGCCAATTTTCTGTGCCTTCCTGGTTGCTCCTCCTCGAGTTCCTCCTGAGTGGAGCTGAAGCCTGTAAAAGGCAGAGCTGGCATTGCCCCTGTTTCTAATTTCCTGTGGCTGTGGTGCTGTTCATTTCATCCACCACTCAAACCCAAGTCTGCAGAATTTCAGCATCAAGTTTTTGCTCTGCTCTCGGTTATTTCACAAGCTTGGGCAGAGTCGTGGCTTTGGAGCTAAAGCTGCAAACCTGAGCCCCCTTTTCCAGCTGTCTGAAAGCCACAGAGGGGAAAAGGAAAACTTCTGGATTAAAAAATTATCCCCACAGCTCCCAACGGGTAAGAGGACTCTCCTGCTGCAGACCAAGGCAGCAGAATCCTTAAATAGTGAAAATACCACTGGATAATCCCTTTGGAAGCACAGCCTGAGGAGAAGAGCTCTGACTGGTGGTAACATTGGACTCAAGCACATGTTCTCTTTTAGACCCAAATCCATTTGTAATGTGATTTTGCCATGGAAGTCTCAGAAATCTGCAAACCATCATCTCTGACCCAGCCCCAGACTGAACCTGGGAGAGCTGAGGTTTCGTGTGGTGCTGCTGTAACCCAGTGGAGCAGAGAGGGGAGAACGGGGCAGGACTGAGCAAAGCACTGAGTGCAGCCCCAGAGAGAGAAAAAGAAAACTTCAGCTCTGCTGAGGGATTTACATAATGTCAGGAAAAGCGATTTAAATGCAAATAGCCTGGTAAGATTGTTAGAAATTTTGCAGTGGCTCTGGCAGCCAGGTGTAGCATAATGAGAATAAGAGCTAAACAAATATTTCCTTCCTCTGCGAGTTCATTTATTCACAAGCCAGGTTCATTTCTTTGGCAGGTGTATTTTCCCCTTCATCTTGAAGAAAACAAACCTGACAAAAACTTAGAGAAAGGTTGGCTAACCCCTCTTTCCTAAAAACACACAGCAAAACTCACACCCACCTGCAGGCAGAGATCAGCTCTCTAACTGCAGTGCAAAACATGGATTTACTGAATTTGCCACCAAGTTCCATCAGGTGAGGCAGGCATTGGTGTTTTAAAACAAATTCCCTTCTCCCTCTGTTGTGTCATGGAATCATGGAATTGTTTGGGTTGGAAGGGACCTTAAGGATCATCCAGTTCCTGCCTTTCCACTGTCCCAGGCTGCTCCAAGCCCTGTCCAACCTGGCCTTGGGCAATTCCAGGGATCCAGGGGCAGCCACAGCTTCCCTGGGCACCTGTGCCAGGGCCTGCCACCCTCACAGGGAACAATTCCTTCCATAAGTCAGAAATTTCTTCTGGCTGATCTGAGATGACACTGCTGATGTTGTAGCTGCAGCTTTTTTGTTCAGGTTCCCTCTGTCAAGACTTTGGGAAGATCTTTTAAAACTCCTAAGGGTGAGCCTTGGCTGTAGTGACATCCAAGAATCTTTCTGTCTCTGATTAGAGCCAGTTAAGGTCTTGTTGCCTCAGTTTCCCCCTCTGTACAAACACTCCCTGGAATTCTGTGAGGGTCTCTTTGTTTGCTGCTGGTGCAAGGGACACCTGAGCATCTGTTCTTAAAAAACAGGAAAGAATTAATGGCACAATTTGTATACATTAATTATCATTCAGTGTCAAATCTGTGCTCATTGTTGTAGCCTTCCTGCTGCAGTTACTATAGAGGACACTTGCACTGGAATGCACTGGAATGCACTGGAATGCACTGAATGCACTGGAATGCACTGGAATTGCACTGGAATGCACTGGAATGACACTGAAATGCATTGGAATTGCACTGGAATGACACTGAAATGCATTGGAATTGCACTGGAACTGCACTGGAACTGCACTGGAACTGCACTGTAATGCACTGGAACTGCACTGGAATGCACTGGAACTGCACTGGAATGCACTGGAATTGCACTGGAATTGCACTGGAATGCACTGGAACTGCACTGGAATGCACTGGAGTTGCTGGTGTCAATCCCTCCACCGCAAATGTTTCACCTGCAGGGCCACTCTCTTCATGGCAGTTTTGTTCTTTTAGAGATGCTGCATTCAGAAATTTGCTGGGCCTCCAACAGTTTGTCCTGCAGAATTAAACCATGGACAATTTCTAAGAGAAAAGATTTTCTAATTTCTAATTTCTAAGAGAAAAGAACAAGCTGCAGAAAGGATCCATTTCACTCTGCCTGTCTCTCAATACCTGGGCACATTTAAAGCACTGCATCCATCAGGCAGAGAGGAAATAAAAACATCCTCAGAGCTAAAACCAGGGAGCATCTGCTCCAATTTCTGTCAGCAGAAACATGCTGTGCTTCCCAGAAAGGCGAGCTGCTTCTCCAGAATAGCCCTCACCAAGATCACAGGCAGCCCAAATTGGTAGGATGGAATATTTTGGGATTCAGGAAGGACTCACAGTCAGTGTGTCTGTCTCGTGTCACCAGTGCAAGGGCTGGTGGGGAGGGAGTGGGAGTGAGGATATTGGAACACCTCCCTGTGCCCATAAGGATTCACACAGAGGGGTGGCAGACTTTGTGCAGTTTCAAAAAAACCCATTTGCTTGAGCAGGGACTTGCATCCCAACGCTCTGAATTTAGCTTTGGAGGGAGGGAGGCTTGTGCTGCCAGCACTTTTTCTCCTCACAGACCTAACCAGGGAGCCTGACCTGCTGTGGCAGCAGCCAAAAGTGGCCAGAAGTCTCTAAAGAAGCTTTTAAGAAGTCTCCAGGCCAGGCAGTTTTCCCCAAAAAACCTGTCTGGGGAGGCAGTTGGTGCCCTGGCTGTGCCCCCTGTGCCCAGGGCCATGCACAGGCAGCTCTGGTCCCTTCTGCTCCTGCCTGGCTTTGAAAGTCCTCAGTTACTGCCATGTTCCCATGTCACAGGTCTGTCCTGGCCCAGGGAGACTTTTCTGGGGTTGTTTTTAGACCTTCCAGAGAATTGTTTCCCCCTTGTGAACTTTTTCTTTCTCCAGACTCTGCATTTTGCTTGTTGACCTTTCGGTCAACTGGCTCCAGTGGGAGTCCTTGGCTCAGCCAAGCCTGTGAAGGTGTTTGGAGATAAGGAGGTGACTCTGCACTTCCATGATGACATTATTTACCCTTTAACAGCCTTTGGAGCCATCCACCCCTCTCCTCTCCCTCCTCAGCTTTTCCCAGTCCACCCTCCTGCAGCCACAGGGCTGGAGAAAAGCTCTCCCTGAGATTTGCAATCGAATATGGGAGCATTAATTTAATCTAATCTAGCAATTGTCTTCCCTGGTGAGGGCAGATGGGATGGCTCACCACGGGGAAGGTCAGGGCACCACGTGCTGTTTGCACACCCTGATTGTTGGAGTTTTGCAGATATTGGGGCCCAGGAGGAAGAGCCATCCTGGAGCTGATGGGATCAGTGGGATCTGCCCATTGTGACTGGATTTCTCCTGCTCACACAGGAATGTTTGCCAAGGTGTCCATGCTTGGGGCTGCATTTTTGCATGCTCCATGTGGTCGTGTATTTGCTTTGATCTCCAGTGAAACTGTGACATTGTGAGGGGTGGTTTGCCCTTTGTTGGCTCTCTCAGGGTTAAAAAAAGGTTAATTAATGATCTAATATAAAATCTTGCCAAAAGAAGATCTTATTTTTCCTATTTGAAGCATTGTCAAAGTTTTTCTCCCCGAGTGCTCAGTTGGATTTTGCAGTATTTTTTTAAATTTTTGCTGGAGTATTTGTGTGGCTGGATCTGTTCCCTCAGTGAGAGAGAAGGGGGGTAGGGATCCTTCCTCTTTTTGGTAATCTTTATGATTTTCATATGCTTAAATCTACATGAATAGCCAAGAGTCTCCAGACCACAGACTGGAGAACCATCTTGTGTTTAGGAAAATTAAAAAGGACACAAATAAAAAATTAGTCAGAAGCAAATTATTGAAGAGATAAATTACCCTCTTAGAAGAAAAGTTTTCCTCCCAGGCTGAGTGGATTTCTATGGGTACAGTGTTGCTGGCTGAGAATAATTAAAAATATTTTTACAAAGCAACAGCCACTCTCTGGTAATAAAGTATGTTCTGCTACTCCTAACCCAGATTTTGCTGTCAAATACACTCTAAGGCTTTGCTTGGTTTCATTTTTCCTCTCTAATTCATTGTTGCTTCCTTCAGACAGGTTAATCAATACTCTGAAGGCTATTTTTAGATTCAATGACAGGCTGGCTACATCCTCAAGGCAGAAGGAAAAGTTTCCAGGTCCCTCTCAGCCCTTGGTGGGTTTTCAGAATATTTTTGTAGCAGAGGGAAAATGAGACTTTCCAACAGCACAATATTTTTAAGCACAGTTTGCTCCTAACAGGTCCAGGTTTTCCAATGTCTCACTAACAGATAAACATGACTGAAGCTGCCATTAAAGTGCAGGGAACAGCTTTAAACCTTTTTCTGCTGATTTTCAGTGGTCCCTGGGCTGTAGGTGCTGTTCTGCTGCTGCAGCTCTCTCTGGGCTGAGGGCCCTGACCCCAAATCCATCCCTGCCCTGATCCCATCCCAGTCCCCAAAGCTCTGGGTCCAGCTGAGCTCGGGGTCCCTGTGCTGAGCAGCCCTTGGGTGCCCACCCAGGCCTGTCCTGCAGCCCCAGTTGCCCCCTGGCTGCTCCTCCTGTCCCTCTGGGTGTCTCCCCTGGATCCAGCTCTGTCCTGTGGCTCTCCAAACTCTCCTGTCTGGGTTTTTTGTGTTTTCCCCCCGTGGTATCGGAGCACAGGACACAGGTGCAGAGTGTGGTGTCCTACAGGCACTGCCTGGGGTCTGCCTCCTCAGCCTCTGCAGTTCCTTTTGTCTTTAACCTCTACCTGTTTGCTTAGCTGGGCTTTGGGCAGATCACTGCACCCTTCTGCTAATTACAGTTTAATAATTAGTGCCTATCAAAACACTGCCTTTCAACTGCCATTCATTTTGCTCTTTGCTTGCCAAGTAACCTCACCTTCCCCTCGCTGCAGACACTGTGTTCAAGGGTGACAGCATTTCTTAATTTCACATCCAGTTCCTTCTCCTTCCTGTACTTTACCCCCTCAGTGTTCTCAGTTTTACTTCCCAAGCCAGAAGAGACAAATCCCTCTCGACATGCAGAAAACACTGTGAATAAACTGAAACAAACTGAGCCCACAGATCTCCTGCACAGCTCCAGAGCTGATCCTCCAGCAGAACAAAAGCAAAAGGGATGGCAGTCAGGCTTGTCAGGGCCATTTGAGGCTGGGGAGACTCATTCAGGTTTCAAGTGTTTTTGTGGGAATTACACAGAGCCAAACATATAAGGGGTTAAAGGGAGCCAGCTCTCCATTCCCAGGATTTTAGATGCACTGAGATGGAAGAAAGTGGCTGAGGAATTCTAAAGTCAGAGGAAAATTACTCCCTGACCTTTTAGCCCAGTGATCAAACTGGCTGGCAAAAGCAGGGAGTGTTTGGAGGCTGTGCTGGTGCCCTGGTGCCTTTGAAGGCTGGGGCTCTGTCCATTCCATCTCTCAGGAGGGCAGTGTCCAGCACTGGAGTCGCTGCCTCTGCAGCAAATGCAGCTGCTGAGTGCCTGTGAGGGTGCTCTGCAGTGACTGACTGTGCACCAGCAGCAGCTGGAGACAAAATGGATTTTGCTTGCAGTGGAAATCATGGATCAGAAGGAAGCTGGAAGTTGATTTGAACAGTTTTCAAGGTTTTTGGTGGCACATCTCATTAGTGTTAATTGCAAGCTTGCACCAGTGATTAATCAAACATTAGAAATGCTGCAGACCAGAATCTCCATTTTGTGGGCTTTGAGCCCTTTCATCACTTCTTGCTGGGGGACATTTGATCAGTTCCTCTTCGTTTTCCTTTGTTTTAATCAGCACAATCAGCCTGGCACTGGCAGCAGTGCTGCAGAAGCCGTTGATACTTCCAGTAGTGGATCAATCAATGTTCTCTCCCTGCTGTCTGTCCATTCACACATTTGTCCTCCAAAACTGGAGGTGTCAGGACCTCACCCCAGGGCTCTCAAGTTGCAGCAGCCCAAAGCTGTGTCAGTGATAAGCACTTTGAAATAGTTACTGCACTGTCACTTTCTCTACAGTTCTGAGGTTAAAAAAAAAAGACCAGAAAGGTGTTCCAGCAGTCATTAAAACCAGAAACCCAACCAAGCAAAAAAAAAAAAAAAAAAACCCTCAACAAAACCTTGTTTCAAGGTGTTGTAGCTGTAATGTGGGTGTTAGACATAAAGCCAGGGACCGAGTGGGGCCAGGTTGGCCACGCTGGGCTCTGCCCTCAGTCCCCTGACCCTGTCGGGGGAATTGGGGCTTGATCCTTCAGATCTGTCAGCAGCACTGAAGTTACAGAGCTCAGCCAGGGTGGTGCCACTCACAGCAGGCAGGGAGAGGCTGGAGACCAGCCCTGGATGGACCAGACTGTCCTGGGTCTGTGAGGCAGCACTGGGATAGCTGTGGGAGGGGCTGGTGATGGAGCCAGGCTTTGACACATCTTCCTACACTGCAAAAATTACTGCTGGACCCAGCCCTGGGGCGTTGATCCCACTTCTCCTCCAGTAGGCAAATAAAATTTCCCACTGAAATGGGCCCAATTTGGGTTAAAAATGCAATGCCTCCTCAAAAGATTCATACCTCTGAAATACACCCACTTATCTGCCCCCTCTGCTCTTTTCAACCATTATGAGCACAGGAAAGTTAAAAGCCAAAAACCCCAAATGCAGATATGTTCAGATCTTGGCTGGAGACAGGACAGGCACTGTTCATCCCTGCCCTTATCACCAGGGGACTGCCCAGCTCCTGCTCTCCTGAGCTGGCTGGAGAGAGGGAACATCTGACAAAATCCAGATCTAAATGATCACACCAGTAAATGCTGAGTGCCAGAGTGAGGATCTCCTGCTTCCTGGAGATACTGGGCTGCATTAACAGGGCAGGACAGATAAGGGCTGCTCAGGGCAGCAGCACCCCACAGCAGCTGATCCCTGATCCTTCTCCTTCCCCCCAGCTCCAGAGGGCTCCTGTTGGTCCCAGACACAGAGGGACAGAGGGAAGAGAGTCCCCAGCAAAGCCAGGCTGCTCCTCAGGAGGGAACAAGTCTTGGGGGCAACACACATGTACTTTCATAATCCTAATTTCTTCTGCAGTGCTAGTTCTCACATTAGCATCAACAAACAGGCTCTGACCTTGCCTGTTGATGCTTTAAATGCCCTGTTACACAGCAAGCATGGGAATGAGTTAGTCACATGGAAAGTACTTAGTCTCACATGGGCTGTTCATGTGCAGAGAGGAAAAAAAAGCCCAGTCTCACAAATACAATAATCTCTGCAGGAATCTCTCTGTCCCCCCCTTTCTGGAATGATGAAATGCAGGCAGGATTTTTGCTTTAAGGCAGAACCATATCACGGTCTCAAGTCATTTTCAAAACACAGACAAATCAATACTTTATTCTTCTTAACAGCCATGGCATTAACTTTGTCACAAAGGCCACAAACTGCCTTAACAGACAGTAAAGAACCCACCTTTCAGCACACAATGCTTCTGCACCTCAGCAGGGCAGGGCAAGAGTCTGAAAACCAAAATCCCAAAAGCCTTTGAAGGCAGAAGGGGCAGAAAACAGCCCAGTGCATTTCCCCTCCTGGCTGGCTGCTCCCAGGCCAGAGGTGAGCTGCCAAAACACGTGGAATTTGTGGAAATGCAAGGAAAGAGGTGGCTCTTCTGGCTGTTTTATTCCAGAAACACATTCTCAGTACACAGCCAAGCCAAAGGCACTGCAGTGTTTGTTCCCAGACCCTTTCCTCACTCATCTTCACCAAACAGATCTGAATTTCAGCCATAATTTAACAATAAATCTGCTTTAAGCACACAAATCTGCAGGAAGCAGCAGGTTTGGGGTAGGTGGCACAGACACTGTTGTTGTGTAGATCAGTCTGTGAAACTCTGTTGTTTTTTAAGGATTTCACTCCTGTGTGGTGGCTCTGCCAGGTACAGAATTCACTGGTGACACCCAAAAAATTCTTTCCATGTCTCAGGGACACGGCAGCAGGTGCACAGACAACATAACCTTTCCTCAGCTGGAAAACCTTCCTGAACAGCTGCAGGGGGCCTTATTTGGGTGGCAAGAGGATACTCCTCTCCTTTGTTCCAGCTCCCAGAATAGCCCCTGGCAGCGGGGCTTGGCAGCTGAGGCTCAGTGTGGTGCTGGCCCTGCAGGGTTGGGATCAGGACTGGGATCAGGATTGGGATGTGCTGGGTAGGCAGAGCCAACCACACATCCCTGAGCCCACCTGGGGCTTGGCTGCTGCTCTGCTGCTTCCCCTGTGTGAGAGCAAAGCCATGAAGCTGAATCTGCCCTGCTCTGGGCTGTGGGGTCCATCCCAGCCCATCTCCGTGCTCCGTGTCCAGGAGCTTTGGAGTTTCAGGAGTTCTCTGTTGTTTATTCCTCCAGCTGTGAGGCTGCAGCCCTTGTGCTGGTACAGATCACTTGGCTGATCCTCCCTGGCTGTGCTGGAGCCCTGAGTCCAGCAGCTCTGGGATCTGGGGATGCTCCCTCTCTCACAGCCAAAAGCCAATGCCAGTGGTCCCTGTGGAACCAGGGAACCATGGCATTAACTTGGTCACTTTTTCCTTTTCATGGAAACCTTTGGCTCCTTCTCCAGACCCCATTGCTCCTGTTTATGATTCCTGCACACACGTGGGTGCCTCTTCCCCCTGCCTTTCCCAATCCTGCTCCAGCCCTTTCTGCTGCCTGAGATGCCCCCATTGCTCCCTGGAGCAGGATGGAAGCAGCAAATCCACAGCCTCCATCTCCCTTTGGCTGGAGCTGCTCCCCATGGGTGTCCTTGCAATGCCTTTGTGTTTTAAATGCCTCAGAGAGTCATTTCCTTGGAAAACAGGAGTCAGAAAGAGTCTTTACCTGCAGTGCTTGGTGCTGCTTGTTCTTTCTGGAATAGAAAACCAGGTTGTGCAGTGCTGCCACGACTCAGTGCTGCAGTGCATCAGAGAACTGGCAATTGC
The DNA here is from genome assembly GCF_037042795.1 of Molothrus aeneus. Lineage (NCBI taxonomy): Eukaryota > Metazoa > Chordata > Aves > Passeriformes > Icteridae > Molothrus > Molothrus aeneus. The sequence continues at coordinate 2,782,725 of NC_089660.1, forward strand.
TCCTGCTTTCCCATCCTGTCCAATGCCAGCTGGCCTGTAATACTGTTTTTTTTTTTTTTTTTACTTTCTTTTTCTCTCTCCTCTGGTACTAGAGTATGATTTTATGTGGGTTCAGGGCTTGCCCCTGCTCTGTGGTGCAGATCCTCATGGCAGGATTGATGGGATGTGTGCAGGGCTGGGCTCACGTGGAGGCAGGAGAGCTGTGACACCACTGCCAGAGGAGCTGCACAGAAGAGAGGTTGCACTTTTTTTTTGGAGCTGCTGGGCTAAAATGTCAGCCTTGCCCCCACAAGTGTTTATTCAGAGATTGTCTCTTTCCATACCAGCCCTTGGACTGATTATATCAAGCAGCAGAAGTGAGGCCTGATCACTTCTGACAGTCCTCTAAAAGTGGCTCTGACTGTAATTTCCCTCAGCAAAGGGTTCTCCCCTCCACAGGCTCCTTCAGAGAGGCAGATGGGTTTGAGAAATGAAAAGGGAAAAAAGGAAAGGGAAATCTAATCCATTTTTAGTAATGATCCTCAAAAGTGATGTGCAGCTCCCCTTCCTCAATGGGTATTTATATAACATAATAGAGCAAAGCTGAAAATACACCTGGGAACCCATGAGGGAAGCATGACAATACTTGCTCATGGCATTCACTTATTCCCAGTATATTTGCCACTCAAGCAGACAGAATCCAAAGGGTTCTGTCTGCCATTAGAAAATAAATAAAATCTGTCATTTTAGTTCAAGTGCTGTAAAATCAGACTATGTATTTTGTGTACTGAACTTGGAGGGTACCACTAAATAAGTTCCCGAACGAGCTCATATAAATGCAAAGCCTTTCCCAGGCACGCAGAGAAGGGAATGCCAATGTAACATAAACAATATTCCATCAAATGGGAAGAAGCACAAGGCTTTTCTTACTCTGGAAATGCCAATATACACTTAAAAATGCTGACTTTTCATAGGAGATGGAACTGCTTTCTGATCACACTTTGCAACTGCAGCCCATTGCTGACCCTCTGCCAGCTGTAGGGAATCCACAGGCAGCACCATGGCACCCCTGGCTATTTATTGCTGAGGGCAGAGTGTGCTGTGTGTGGTTCCTGAGCAGGAGGGGCAGCTTTCCCTGCTGCCAGGCTGCAGAGGTGGCACAGCCCTGCTCACGTGTGCAGTGCTGCAGTGCCTCGGCTGCTTTCAGCCAGGCTTGACATTTAGCGTCGCCTTGGTGATTTTCTGGGTTCTGCAAAGTTAGCCTCAGCTTATAGAACATTGTCTTGGAAGGCAAAATTAACTTTGTGACTAAAACCATGCGCCAAATCAACCTTTAGCTGAGAGAGCAATCCTCCTCGTTGCTCTCTCCCGAGCCAAAGATGCTTTCCAGATTCAGCTGATAGGCAGAGGAGTTTGCTGAATAGCAGCAAGGACATTTTAGCCTCTGAATTGTTTGCAAATTGGGTGCTTTGATGATCTGTGGTGGCTGATGGGGCTGGCAGAATCTCGATGCTGCTCACAGGAAAATCAGCTACAAAAGAAGCTTTAAACTGGAGAATGTTATTGGACTTGAGCAGGTGACTGGGGCAGAGGGCAATCCTGGCTCACATACTCCAAGAGTATTGGGTTCTGAGAGTTATTGGAGTTTTGTTTTGTGCTACACTGGCTCTCACCAAGGCCAGAGGCTGGACTTTGGCACTGAATGAAGAAGTGGCCAAAGTCCAGCCCCGTGCTGCAGAGGGTGAAGTGGATGGATGGGCAGGGTATGGAGAATTAAGTGCTCCAGGTGGTACCTTCAGCTTCCCCAAAAACTGGCAATGAAGTGTTTAACAGTAAATTATAGAAGCTGTTTTGGAGGAGCAAAAGCTTCTCTAAAGCTTTTTTGTTTTAAAAGTTTCACCCAGACCCAAGGAAGCTTTGTCTGGCCACTGCCCATCACAGGGACTACCAGGAGGGAAAAGCTTTTTTGGGACCTTATCCTTTTGTCCTCAGCTCCTTCAAGCTGCCTTGCCTGATTCCAAAGACCCCTCCTAGTGTGGATCTTGCCCTTCTGAGCAGCACCACAGCCCCAGAGGGCCTGGGCAGACCCCATGAGCTGCAGGGTCAGGTCAGGCTGTGCTGGCTGTGGTCACCCCTCAGCCCTGCAGAGCAAAGTCTGGTGACTTGTCACATGGAAAGGAAAATATAGAATATCTCTTTGTCTTTTAAATAATATTAATTAAGGAGCTTTTGCTAATGCAGTCGCCCTCCCCATAAACCAGTTCTCTGTGCTTGCACCCACCAGGCAGGGTTCCCCAACCTGGAGCCTGCTGTGATTTCCCAAGGAACTTTTTGTGCACATCCTAATCACGTGCATCAGTGGAGAAATAAAAACTGCTCTAAGCCTCTTGCAGGGGCTGCTGGTGTCCACAGCAACTCCCCAGAATATACAACAGGGTCCCAGTAACACTGGTGTGCTCTCTGGCTGCTCAGGGGGATCTCTCCTCCACAGGACCCTTCACGGGCTCCCTCCTGGCTGTGTTTGCACTCAGGGATTGTCCCTCCGGCCCCCTGATCCCTCCTCAGAGAGTCTCGTTCACTCATCAGGCTTTTCCCTCAGAACCATTCAACCTTGCTGCTTTGATTTTGTAACAGGACAAACTCCATGTCCTAGCAGGATAAACAAGATTGCATGGCTAATGATTTGTGAGCTCAGCCTGAATGCAATTTACTGCAGAAATTCCAGCCTATGAGACTTTGTGACCTGCTAATAAAGCACTTTTGGCAGAGGCTGTACAAATACAAAAGATTCCACAGCCTCTGATTCCGGGTTCATATCACTCTCCCAACTTGCTGAAATGCTGGTTTAATGCAGAGTTTAAAAACCAAGTGCCAGCTGTTGGAATGAGGCAGATTTCACCCCAGTTTGATTTCACTTCGGAGGTGTAAGGGATGCTCACTTTAAAAGATTATTTTATTTTTATTTTACAAATTGTCTGCTTACTCTGTCTGTATCAGAGTCCAAAAATGCCTCACAAGTGCAGTGAGATGCTGACCTTATCAGGCTCCAGGCAATAATAACCATCATTATGTGGTAATGCCGGGCTAATCGATGTCAGGAACTGTGGCTGGGCCTTATCTCTGCTTCCCTGGGCAGGGGACACGGGGCACTGGTGCAGTGTGTCACATGAAGCTGGATCAGGCATCTCCTCAGGAGTAACTGTGGCTCTGTCCCATAGGATGTGACCTTGGGCACGTCAGTGTGCTTGGAGAGAGGAGACATTCATCCCTCCTTGTGAGGAGAAGAGCCTTGAGAGTCTCACAGTCATTATTTTAAGGGGAGGCTCCTGTCCTGACCTCCTCGTCTGGTGCCGCTCCCACAGGCGCCAGGAGTGAAAAGCAGACCCAGAGCCAAGCACTGAAAATCATCAGCCTGTCCTCTCTCCTTTGCACTGCTGAAAGCCTGAGCCTGCCCTGGGATCCCAGCTCTGTGGATTTGCTGGGATTCAGGGCCAGCTCCATTTTATGGACTGCACAGAGCCTCTCCCCTCACGCACGGCCACCGCTCTCCCCCAGATTTTCAGATGGCACGATGAGGAAATGTCTGGTTATCCATTTCTTTGTCAGAGTCAGAAACCTCTTCCAAACACAGCATTAGCTGACCAGGCAGACTGGGAGCTAGACAAACACTGGGCTGTGTGTTGGGTTCGAGTAAATACCTGCATTTGATTCCAAAGGGCTCCATTGATGAGAGACAATCGTCACAATGGCACGCTGAGCCACCCAACGCTGCTCCACAAAAATGCTGCTGCACCCTTTCATGTTTGCTGCTGTTCTTATTATTGTTGAGATCTGGAAAATTACCCATCAATCACTCCTTAAGCTGCTCGTGGAAGTTTTGCTGAACGCGGGGTCTGGGTTTGCTGCTGAATTCGTTAATCCTTGCTCCTGAAAAAGAAATAAAAGCCAGGGGAAGCACATTGCACTTCCATTAGGCTGCCTCAATAGCTGTTATTTCCAGCCTGGTTTGCAAATGCACTGATACTGTCATGTGAGATAAGGCACACAATTTGGGATTATTTATTGTAACATTTCCTACAGATGTCTTTTTTTTCAGCACTTTGGGTAGAGTTCCATGCTATCCACATTGGTTGGTTTTCCAGCTTTTTGTTGCTATGGCAGAGAGCAGAATCCTGCGAGCAGAGTGCAGTTTGGATCAGGCCAGGTGTTCACCTAGCCCAGTTTCTTCTCCTCAGCAGTGCTTCCAAAGTGGATGTAACATGCAGAGAAAAGTACATGAGTGGGCTGAACAGGCAGTGAGATCTCCTTAGTGCCTTCTTTTAGCCTCAAGCAAATTGTGGCTGAAGTATAAATCCCCTGCAGTTGGTTTTGGTCTATAAATTTGAAAAAACAGAGTAAAGTGGAAAGACATCTATCCTTGGAGTAATAGGCTATTAAATCTTTTATTTATCCTGCAGCATGCATAGCTTATAACACAAGGAACTCAGCAGGAAAGGAGTCAGGGACCCCACAAACAAAATGCCTTTGGGATAAGGTGGGTAACTTGGGGGATGCATCTGAGGCACTGGGGTGATGATTTTTTAGGACTCAGTCTTGCAGTAGGTAGCAGGGAAGGTAAATATTGGGATTGACAGGTAATACCAGAGGAGGCTTCAGCTGCTAATTGCAGGGTGATGAACTGGGACTGCAGTGCAGAACCCAGGGACAGTTATCTATTTATTATCTATCTGTCTGTCTGTCTATCTATTTATCCATCCGTCCATCCATCCATCCATCCATGATTCCATGGATCCATCCATGGATCCATCCATAGATCCATCCATCCATCCCTCCATGGATTCCATCCATCCATCCATCCATCCATCCATCCATCCATCCATCCATCCATCCATCCATGGATCCATCCATCCATCCATGGATTCCATCCATCCATCCATCCATCCATCCATCCATCCATCCATCCATCCATCATCCATCCATCCATCCATCCATCCATCCATCCATCCATCCATCCATCCATCCATCCATCATCCATCCATCCATCCATCCATCATCCATCCATGGATCCATCCATCCATCCATGGATTCCATCCATGATCCATCCATCCGTCCATCCATAGATCCATCCATCCATCCATCATCCATCCATCCATCATCCATCCATCCATCCATCCATCCATCCATCCATCCATCCATCCATCATCCATCCATCCATCCATCCATCCATCCATCCATCCATCCATCCATCCATCATCCATCCATCCATCCATCCATCCATCCATCCATCCATCCATCCATCCATCCATCTATCCATCCATCCATCCCTCCCTCCCTCCATCTCCTGTCTCTCACAGCCAGGGAAGGAGGGTTTGGCCACACCAGGACAGTCCAGCTCAGGAGTGGGTGAAGGAAAGCACTCACAGAGGTGTGGGAAGCTGCCCTGAAGAAACTGGAAGTGATAAGGGAACAAGGAGAACAGGGGAGGAGAGGAGCAGACATTTTCCTCTTCCACCTCCAGCACTCCTGGTGAGCTGTGAGCTGGAGAAGGTTGAACTGGAGATGGAGAGAACCCTGCAGCTGTTGGAGTTGGGGTCAAAACAAGACATTTTCTACAGAGTCCTGAGATGTGATTTTCTCACTCCAGTCCCAAAGCAGAAGTTGCTTATTTCCTTGTCTGGATGTGGCCAAAACCTCATGACAACAGCCACTTCTGCAAGATTTGACAGATGATACTGTGGGACTTACAGGAGTGACTAATGAGATTTCCATCATTTTTTGGGAGGATGTCCCAGATCAACTCTTATGATAATAACAGCTCTGAAGATGAATTTGAGGCTGGGTTTGGTTCCAGATCTTTCAGTCATTCTAAAATTAACTCCCCTTTTCATCTCACACATAGGTACAGGGAGGAAAGCGGGGGAACAGAAAGCCCTCATGAAATGTTTGTTAATCGGGGAACGAAGCACCTGTGCTCTCCCATGTATTATTTCTATTTTCAAAGGCGAATGCAAAGTCCACTGGGTGGAATTTAAACCGCTGTCACTGAGCTAACTGCAGGAACACGGCGTTACTATGGAAAATTCCTGATTAAAGTCTGCAAAGAATTTCCTATGCAGAGGCTGTTTATTAATAGGTACCTCAGCCTCGCATCTGACATTGACAATTCTGCCCTTTAAATGCATCATTTTGCAAGCAGCGTGATAAAATGCTGCACTACATTTTTTTTTTTTCTTTGTTTTTTTTTGGAGGAAGAGGGAGCCTGTCCCAGCCCCCCCCCCCCACTCAGGCCTCTGACTGCTACAGTTTGCTTTGCTAAGCACAGGAACAAAAACTGCAACCATGAAATTATTTTAACAAGACCATGAAAAAGAGGGACAAAAAAAAAAAAAAGAAAAAAGGACGGCGACAACAACAACAATTTGCCCAAGTGATGCTTGGAAAAAAAATAAATTCCTCTCTCTAAACTAATTAAACTGTACTATGTGTCCTTGTGCAGTTCCTGGTGTTTTTCTGGTTCACTCAGTTTCAATAGATGCACAAGGACCGGAGCCAGAGCTCCTGAGTGACTAGTTCAGAACAAAAGCAGCTCTCCTGAGTATTCCTGAGCAGCCAGCAAATTGAGGGAAAGTTATTTTGGGTTAATCAATGTACTTCAGTTGCAATCACATTTAGCTTCTTACAGAGGAGCCTGCAAACAAGGAATTACTGTTCTGGGCTCAGCTATGGATGGCACTGGAAAGTGTTACTGGCTAGACTGTGCTCTTCTCAATGCCCCCCCTTTTTGTATTTTTGGTTGGTTTTTTTTTTTCCTTCCTCCTTTTTTCATTGGTGTCCTGAATTTGATTTGGCAGTTTTATGTGTCCTCTCCATTTGCATGTCCTTCCCTCCCTGTTTATTTATTTATTTATTTATTTATTTATTTATTTATTTATTTATTTATTTATTTATTTATTGCTGGCACCAGGAGCCTGGGAAATTATTGGCAATTGCTTGAAAGTCCCTGCAGGGGAGAATTCTTGCCATGTTCTAGCCAGGCCTGCTGTGTGGAGCCGGAGCAGTTGTGTTCAGCTTCCCAGCAGTGAATCCCTGATTTCTGCAGGTGGAAGGCCCTGGGAATCCCTCAGGGCTGGGGAGGCAGTGGGAAGGTGCCTCCAGCATCCCCAGGGACAGGCAGGGTGGATCAGGCTCCCAGGTGAGCCTCACAGCCCGTGCTGAGCTGAGCAATGAAGGAATGGCTTCAAACTGACAGAGAACAGGTTTGGATGGGATATGGGGAAGGAATTGTTCCCTGTGAGGGTGGGCAGGCCCTGGCACAGGGTGCCCAGAGCAGCTGGGGCTGCCCCTGGATCCCTGGCAGTGCCCAGGGCCAGGCTGGATGCAGCTTGGGGACACCAGGGACAGTGGGAGGTGTCCCTGCCCATGGGGCAGGGGTGGGATGGGATGATCTTAAAGGTCCCTTCCAACCCAAACCATGAAAATTATTTCTTTTAACAATCACTTCTCCTCTGGAGTATCTGAATATTGGAAAATGCATTTCCCTTCCCCCAGGACCTTTTGCTGACCTGAGGTGCACAGAGCTCACAGGGGTGACCTGGGTGAGGGTCCCTGATGTGACCCTGGGGTGCTCAGCCTCTCTGCCTCCTGCAGCCCTTCTGGGGCAGCAGAGCTGCTGCAGTGCCTGGCCCAGCCCCACTGAGGCTTTCTGGCCCCATGACCAGAAGTTCTGTAGGTATTTACAGCCCTGAGAGCCATCATGTGTTAAATGGGCTCCTAAATGATTGCTCCTGCTGCAGCGTTTCATTCATCCAGCCACTCCTTGTCACTCAGGGCTGTGCTGTTCCACACAAAAATGCCAGCTGTCCTGGCACTCAGGCTGGGCTGGAAGAACCAGTTCAATAGATCTGTATCTGCCAGTTCCTGCTCTCCCTGCAATCCCCAAATCCAGCTCCTCCATCCCTCAGGAATCCAGACTTTCCTACCCCCAGTGAGGGTCCTGCCTGCTCACACCCCAGCCCTGATGTTTCATTCAGAACTTAGTTGGTTACAAGGTAGAGATGCTCAGAGCTGACTGAATTCATGCAGGATTTTGGGGTTTCCAAATCACAGGTCTGCATGTTACCTAATCTCTTGCAATTAAATTATATGGAAAGATAAAAATCCAGGCAGCTTCCCAGAGAAGTTTGGATGTTTCACATCCCATCTGTCCTCCCAGGAAAATACATAACACTGGTTTATATCACCTGTAAGTTTTCACTTCACAAGGTTGCTCTCCAGGTCAACAGAATCCTGTTGATAGGGAGCCTTTTTGAATGACAAAACATGTTTTCATTCAAAAAGAGCCCCAGACCAGCATCATTGTGCAACAGTGTTCAGAACCTGGCTGTGCCTTCCCAAACTGGGCTGCACAGCAATGGTCCAACTCTCTGAATGGTTTAAAGTGTGATTTCAGCTCCTGATACCAATGATTATTGGATCTAAACCCCTGCTTTGCAGCTCTATGTGCCAGGATGGCTAAAGCTCAGCTGGCAGAGCCCCTCTGTGCCCATCCTGGGCAGGACAGGGCAGGGACCCCCCTTGGGTCCTGTGGAACCCCTTGAGTGACCCTCAGGCTGAAGGGACACTCTGTGCCACGGGCACAGCACTCAGCCCAGGTGTTCAACCCCAGCACACAGTGTGGGGGTCTGAGCCTCACAGAGGCAGGAGAACACGAGCACATCCAGATCCACAAACGCTGCTTTTGTTGTACTCCGAGGAAGGGGAGAAACTTCTGTGGGTGAGACCTTCTGTTTCAGAGCCTTACAGTCCATCTGCTCTGGAGTACATGTGAACGTTTTCTAGTTCAGCTCCTTCTGTTAATTTTTGTTTAGAGGGGCTGTTTAAAAATGTCTTTATCTGGGTTTGCTTGTGCCATGCTTGTAGGATTCTTGGGAGGAAGCCACGTCTTGGAATCCCACAACTTTCTCAGGCATGTTTTTCACTGCTTACTGTGCTCTGCTGCCATTATTTTCCTGGCTTTGAAATAAGCATTTTTATCCTTTTTTTTTCCCATCCTTTTCCTTTAGCATCAAAAAGCAGCTTTCCTCCAGTTCCCTTGATAAAATGTACAGTTGGACATTCTGCTTTCTGGAGCTGCATCTGAACCAGGAGTGCAGACCTGAGTGCTGAGCAGCAGGCTGAGACAAAACTCTGCTTTGTCCTTGGCACTCACATTTTCTGAGACTGTTTTCTTGAGACCACATCAAAATGCAAAACAGAGATCTGGACCTGTAAGTGTGAAAACTTGCTTACTTAATTGCAGGTGGTTTTGAAGGGCTGTTTATAAACACTTGAAAACTGAGTGTTACAAGAGTCGCCGTGCCAAGGAACAGTTAAAACTTTGAAAAGTCTTAGTGATTGAGAGAAACTAAAGGTTTTGGCATGGAGACCAAGCTTTAGTACCTCTAGGCAATTGTGTAAGACCAAATCAGTTTGGCCTCGAGTTCACCCCCTGGTTTTGGGGTTTTATACACTGAAATACTTGGTCTGCCAGGGCCGTGTCAAGGCTTAAACACTCCAGGCCCTTCACAAGGTGTTAACCACACCTTTAAGGCAGCAGGAAATGTGCACAACCAAGCCCAAAGACTACACACAGAGCTGAAAGCAGGAAAACTTGAGTTTAATTTGCACTGGGAGAGGAGAGGATTTGACTTCTGAGTGCTTGTGCTCCCACACTGCCCCCAAAGCCAGCACGTGTCAGCTGGAGCAAAGAGCTGCCAGGTCAGGAGGGTTCTGCTCCAAGGGCTCCCCAGTGACCAAATGACCTCTCTGAGCTGCAGCTTTTCCATCCAAACCCTGCTGGCCTGAGCCTCAATCAATGCCAGCAGAGCTCTCCACGTGAGTGCTCCCCAAGCCTGGGGTGCTCCTGCAGCTGCTGGGGCTGGCCCCAAAGCAGGAATAGCAACCAGAGGTGTCTGTCCTGCCTCTGACCCTGCAGCTTCTCACTCGTGGGTCAGAGCCCTCTTTCCCTGCCCTTCACCTTCCCCTCACACAGCTGCCTGCAGTCCCACCACAACGAGCATCCATTTGACTCCAGCCAGGAGCTCTAATTAAATTAAGCTGCTTCCATGACCAGCAGGTCAAATTTCTCAACTACAATTGACATTTCCATTCTTATTGTGTCTTCCTTATTGGATTAAGGCTTGATCAAGGGAGATCATTTACTGGGGCAGCATCCAGAGGGACACAGGCACGTCCTGGAGCCTGCTCCCTGCTCGTGTGCTGTGAGAGGATCTCAGCCTGGGGGGTCACACAGGGCAGTTCTCCACAGCCCTTTGCTGGCCAGTGGTCAACTACAATTTTTTCCTGACTGAAAGCTGTTAGCATTCAGGTAGGTTTATTTATAGGCTTGTTTGTGCTGGCTGTGTCATGGATGTTTATGATTTTAGCTGCTCTGCTCTCTCCAAGAATGTCCCATTCTGCTGGCAGTGTTCACAAAGGCCAAGGGGAGACCATGTCTTGACAATAAATTCTCTGTCAGGAGCCCTTGCAAGGTCAGACCTGATATATCTGTAATGTAGATTGCATTATGCTTATGTTTGTGTGTGACACATACATATATTCTGTATGTTGAAACACCAACACTTAGCTCTGCAGCCCCCAGCTTCTCCTGCAAAAAATGAAAACCTTCTGGTTAAAAAATGTCATGTGCTTTAGCTTCTCTCTTTCTTTTTTTTTTTTTTTTTATTTTCTTTAATAGGGATGTTTGGGCTGAGTTTAAAAAAGAAAATTATTTAACTTCTGATTTATGAGGCTTAAGGGTTATGTCTTTAAGCTTTTCTTTGCAGTTGTGGTATCTAGGAAAAATGAAAGCGAAGACTTTTAGTTAATGAGAAGAGTCCAGCAGTTTAGACTTCATGAAAATTACCCAATTCCACGAGGCTTGCAGGAAAACTGCTGGGGGTGTGAACCCAGCCATGTCCTGGGCAGGGCTGTGAGGAAACACTGCCTGGGCTTCTGCTCCTATGAAGTGAGGGGGAACCAAGAGAAAGGGCTGTAGCACTGGGGCAGCGGTGCTGCCCAAACCTCGGTGCAAAGGAGGCTGAATTATTGATGTAGCCCATCCTAGCAGAGCTTCCCAGCTGCATCACAGGCTGGCAAATCCCCAGGCAAACCTTCCAGGCCAGGCTGGACAGGACTTGGAGCAGCCTGGGACAGTGGGAGGCGTCCCTGCCATGGCAGAGGTGGCACCGGATGGGGTTTAAGGTCCCTCCCAGCCCAAACCACTCCGTGATCCCAATTCATGGCACCACCTCCCTCCTGCACCTGCAGCCAGTGATCCTGTGCTCCCAAGGCAGGAATTTACAGCTCAGCCCTGCTCTGCTCAGGTGTTCAGCTGCTGGTTTCCATCCTCAGCATCTCCAGCCCCGTTTCCTGGATGGCACCAGAGCCAAGCTGTTCCCTCCCCAAGCTCCCAGGCCATTTCCAGAGCTCAGTGCCAGCTCCCCCAGGTGCCCCAGGAGCCCTGCACACCCCGAGGCTGCCCGGCCTGGCCAGAGCCCGGGCTCAGGCAGGGATGTTCTGTGCCCAACGAGGGCTGTGCAGGCAGCTCCTCATTTCTATGGTAACGCTGCTCCTGCTCCTGCTCCTCCCTGTGCTCACACAGCCCCATCCACCATCCCCAGCCCCTGTGATTGCACCACTCCCAGTCCTCCACCCCTCGGGCCAGGATTTAGAAATGTCCCTTCTCCTCAATTCCTGTAGCAAGGAGGAAACAGGAATGCCCAGGCTATGGGATTTATGTGAATTCTTAATTATCAGAGGTTTTCTTTGCAGGAGTAGGGCAAGCAGAGCATGGCTTCTCCTTGGGACTTTGCAGGAGGAAAGAAGGTGATGGCTCTGCTACAAATGGACTGGTTTAGCCAGCTTTGGATTGTTTTGGATACACTCAGGGATGCTGCAATGACTCAGAGAAAATTGCTGCTTTGTCTGAGAGACACGTTTACTTCTCAGGGTAATGAGTTGATCTCCTCTCTGATTAGATTTCTCTGCAGTGCTCCTCACCAGTGGGTGTTGGCAGCCATGGGAGTGGTGGAAGGTTTAACTCAAAGGAGACAGCAGAGAGGAACCTGCTCTGCAAAGGGATATTAAAATAATAATAATTTTTTTTTTTAAAAAAGAGCTTTAATTGCAGCTTAAGCTGATCATACATAACAGCCACCTCCTCCCAGCTTGGTCAGCTTCTTCAGCCTGAAGCAGCCTGATCTCTGTCAGCTCTGAGATCAGCAGGAAGCTGAGGTGGTTCACAGCCCTGCCAGCACTTCCTCCAGCTGGCAGACTCACGGGTGTCACCAGGGCAGCTCAGTTCCCCACACAGAGGGTGCAGAGAGCTCTCAAGGTGGGCTGGGAGCTGCCTCTGAGCAGGGAAGGAGCTCAGGAAGGGCTCAAACCAAAGCACATCCAGCCCTGTGGAGCTCATCCCAAGCTCCAGCTGCTGGGGAATGTCACTGCTGAGTGTTCATCTTCAATATTATGATTCATTCCAGAGCACGGGAGAACTTTGTTTCAGGCAAACATGACATAAGAGTACAGCTGGCTGAATAATAGCAGTGACATTTTCTACGGCAATTAATTAGAACTGAAATTCCAGTCGGATCTGCCCCTCTTCAAAGGCCTTCTCCAGGCATTCCCACACAGGCACGGAGTGCTTGCACAGGTGGAAATGCTGAGCTCACATAGGCAAGGGCTTGCAGAGGAACAAACTTGATTTGGGGAGTTTTTCAGCGAGGGAAAACTCCCCAGCAGTTTTATTTCTCACGTTACAGAGCAGGAATGAATTCCAGCTGACACCTGAATATCAAACAATAATAATTAGAGGGTGAAAAGTAAATAGCTTGTGAAATGGTTTTGAATAATAGACAAAAGCACTGCTTATGCAGGGGTTGTTTCAAATGGAGGGAGAAAAGGGCTTCTATGGCCACGTCTCACAGCCCATGTGGGACAGGCCAGCAGGGTGGTTGCACTTTCAAGGCTTCCCTCTCCCTTTCCCCATTCTTCCTCAAATTCCTCCTCAGCCCAGCAGTGCACTGGGAACCTCAGCAGTGGTTTGGCAGCTGCCATGTCACCTCGACAGCAAGGCTTGTGATCTTTACAGGGAGTGGGATACGATGCTTTGCCTCCAGCCCAGTTGTTTCTTCTTGCAAGAAAATAAAATTTGGAAGGACAAGATTTTCCAAAAGACCATTTTGGCTTAATTTTGAAAAAGGCACAGAAATGTCCAGGCCATTTCAATTGACATTTCAAACACATCTTTTTTTTCTTCTCTTTTTTTTTTGGTTTGTTTTTAATCTTTGTTTTGATTCAGGCTGACTCTTCCTTTAAAAATGTTCTGGAGTTTGGTTATTACGAAGTCCAGCGGGAAACATTTTTTTGCCCAGTGCCAAGCTGCCTCTTTATAACTTCTAAAATATCAAACAAAATTACTCATTTGTGTTTACAGAATTGTCAGCCATCTGAAAACTCCCATGCCTGATCTGGCTGTACCCACTCCTCTCATCCATCCTTGCCACGTTTTGGTTGGGAAGTGCTGATGCACCACAGCTCAACGGAGCCTCCTTCATTCCAAGGCACATTGGGCTCTGTTTGTTACAATAATAATAATAATAATAATAATAATAATAATAATAATAATAATAATAATAATAATAATAATGGATTTGATCCAATTCCCTGAGAAGCCAGGAGTTGTCCAGCATTGTGTCTCTTCCCATTTCAAGCCACACCATTAAAGGTCTGAGGAATTCTCACTTTCCTGCAGTTTTCCCCCCCTGTGCTGCCCCAGAGCTGAGTCCTGGCTGGGCAGAGACTCAGTGCCAGCCTGTCAGGTGGAAATGCTTTCCAATCATTCTCTAGAGGGTTTTTCTGGGAGCAGGCAGAAATTTTAGTCTCATTTCAGTCTCTATCTGGTACCTCACAATCCCAAATCCTATTACTGGCTCTTCTGCACCAGCAGAAATTGCCTCTTCAGCATTTCAGAACACAACTAGTGAGTTCTAGCTCTGAGAAAGAAAACAAGAAGTTTCATCAGGGTTTTGTTTTTTATTTTATTTATCAGAGATGATCCCTTCCTCTCACAAAATGCATTCAAGTCAGGATGTTCCCCCAAGCTCATCCTGCTGGGATGAGAGCTGTGCCTTCAGCTGAGGGAATGCTCCTCGTGGAGGGAAAAATGTTTTCCTCCCTGTCCCCCTCTCTGTGCACGTTCTCCCTGTGCTCTGACAAACCCAAGAGCAGCGAGCAGTGTGTGAGCACAGGGGATGTGTTTGTTCTCCTGCAGGGGAACAAATCAGAGATTAATCAGCCTTCTGCTTCTTTCATTGCCCAAGGAAACCTGCAAACCTTAAATAGCATTTGTGGTCTTGTTCTTTACGTTCTGGAGGGGATTTTTACAAATTGCTGAGCGCTTTGCTTTGGTGGGCAGGTTAGTTCATGTTGCAGCATTGCTGGCTGGGGCTGTCAGGGCAAAGGATCAATAGCATTTTCCACTGGGAATGTGCCTCCCCTCCTTCTCCTCCAGTCCCCTCCAGCCTTTCTGACTTTGTGGATTCTGGCTCCAAGGCAAGCAGTTCCCTTTGCTTTGGGAAGCAGCATCTTCTCCCACATAAAAAAATCAGTTTAGCTTGGGATTTTCAGTGCAGCCTAAGATGTGTAGGTGCCCAAACCCCCAAATTAGATTAATCTAAATCCCAAAGCAGCTCTGAAACATCTCTGTCGAGGTTCCTTTTATCACTAAGGGACTTAAAAGCAGAGTAAGTTGATGATGACTTCGGGTGGCTGATTTAATGCCTAGAATGTGTTAGGTGCTTGTTTTTTATGCATTTCAGTGGGATGGATAGATGCCTCAGCAGCAAGCGGGTTCACCACTTGGTCTGCAGGGCTCAGACCCTCTCTGGTGTTTGGGCAACAGTGTGAGAGTTTGGGGGCACTGAGGCTGATGTGACAGAGGAACAGAGCTGGTGGAGAGCAGGCCAGTGGAGCTGCTGCTCTGAGGCACTGCCATGTCCACAGGTGACACAGAGGGGTCAGAGGTGGGCACAGAGCCCAGTGGGGCAGACCTGCAGGCTGGGGCAGAGCAGGGTGCTCGGCACAGAGGTGCAAAGCACCAGGAGAGGTTTCAGGAAGGATGAAGGCATGAAAGCCACGTGGGCAGGGCCAGGGGCAGGTGGGGAGAGCTCTGCTTTCCCTGCAGGAGTGTTTTGACAGCTGTGGGAGCTGGGAACTGGCAGAGCAGGGAGAGCTCAGGGCTGTGCAGAGCTCGGGGCAGGAGCAGCGGTGCCTTGGCAGGGCTGAGGCAGCCCCTGAGGCCAGCAGAGCTGTGCTTCACTGCCCAAAGCTTCCTCTGCAACCCCCTCTCCTCACCCTGCATCTCCCACCTGCTTCTCCATCAGCACTGCATGCCCAATGCCTGGGTGGGAGGCTGTGGAGCCACAGGAGGAACGGTGGGGAGGCTTTGAACAGGTAATTCTGGTGCTGCTGGGGCACAAAGGAGGGGCTGGCTGCAGGCAAGCCAGCAGGCAGTTTGTGTTTGGGAGTGTGGGAATAGAGGAAAGGCTGAAATGGAACATGTGGCAGGAGAAATGACGTGGATTCCACGCAAGGGTGAGTCAAAGACTGAGACAAGGAGGAAGCTGAGGCTCAGACTGGTAAAGAAGGGACATTAGTGCCTTCTGCAAAATGAAAACACACCAGGAGAGAAGGTGTGGGGGGAAGGAGTGAGAACATCCTTGGGTTCTTGGCCTCTGAGGACAGTTGTCCTGTGCTGTCACCCAGTGAAGTGAGCCCTGGCTATCTCAGGGTAGGAGTTACCTGTATTGAGGTGGGTAAAACCCACCCCTGTCCTAATAAAAGACAGAGACAAACCCAGAACCTGCCCACTGAGCATCTCCTAAGGCAGTCGCTCACAAAACACTTTGTGAAGAGCTCAGAAAGTCATTCCCAGAGGCAATATTCCTCAGGGGACTGTCACAGCACACTCACTCATGAATCTCTACACGTAATAACAGGTGAGGAATGCACAGAATAAAGCTTTTTCTAAAGACAGCTGAGAAAAGCTGAGTTGTCTCAATGTGGATCTGCAGCTTTTTCACTCAAATCAGCAAAGCCAGCAAGAGGGCCTGAATCAGGACCATCCTGTTTGGAAAGCAGGGCCCTGGGAATGGGAGCAGGAACAGGTACATAAGCAAAGTGGAAATCATTACACTACAGGCTTGCATGAGCATGGCTTAAAGAAGGCATTCAGGTCAGTCTCCACCCAGGAGGGATCCAAGCACACACTGTACTGGGAAGGGAAAAGTCTGAGCCAACTATGTAATCATTCTCCACCTTATCATTGCCCCAACATGACTAATGAGCCAGGGACAGACTGCAGGGAATGAGGAACGTGGAAGCAGCAGCAAAAACAAAGTAGGTGTTTGCAACACCTCTTACTCTGAGCAAGTGCACTGAAATCATTGGCACAAAGCAGGGGAAACGACCCTAAATCAGGTGTTTGGGTGGTTTTCTAACTTGTCCACCAAACTGGTTTTTATCCCACTGGGAGGGTGTGAGGTGAGAATGAAGGAGCTGTTATTGTAAACTTAACTTTGATCATCTTGTCTCGAGCCTTGGTTTCAAGCCCTTGCAGCAGACCCCAGCAGTGGAAATGAGGTCAGACTGACAGCAGGAGCTGCTGGTTCTGTGCACCAGGTGCTCAGCACATCCACCTGGCTGCTGCTCCTGGTTTGGAGCCAGGTCTGAGGCAGGCAGGGCTGGGAGACCCTGCAGGGCTGGGCTGAGCTGTGCCTGCCACTGCTGCTCATCTTTCTTTTCAAGTGCTGGATCCCACAGGTCAGGGGGGGAGATCCTCATCTCCAGTTATTTATAAAGTGTCTTTTGACAGAGCTGTGAGTGAGGGAGGACTTGGCTGTACTGTCAGTGACCAGAGGTATAAAAAAAGCCCTGGCTTTCAGGAACACTAAACTAACTGCGAAATAAATAAATAAAATGAAGAGCTCACTCTCGTTATTGTGCTGCAGGCATCATTTATTAGATGCTGCTGTGCTGTGGAGTCCTTATCTCTCCCTCCAGATAGTGTAAATCAGAACTCCTGTTGCTGACACCCCGAGAGCATTCTCATCTGTCAGAGATTTAGCTGCCCTTTCCTCGTGTGTTTTCCTGCAGAGTGATTTTTTATTTTCACTTTAACCCTCGGCGCTCTCATCATTCATGGCTTACACTCTCAGCAAATAAAGGGCTGGGGAGGGATGCTCCAAGGTCTTTTGTTGCTGTTGATGAACGTTTCTCTCTGTCCTCAGTGAGAGCATCTCTGTCACAGGCAGATGCTTCAGCCACACTGAAAATGTGCTGCTTTATGCAGGGCAACCCACAGGTTCCTCCCTCTCTTCCCAACCCAGCTGCAGCCATTGGGTTTTCCCCCTCCCTGCACTGTGCCTTTCAATATTATTCCTTTAATGGGCTTAATGATTTTTCCACTCCTGAAACATGAATCAAACATACAAATTACTCTTGAAGGTACTCGGGAAAAGCTGTGGTTTTATTGAACTCTCAGTGAGAATCAGCAGCACCTCAGCCAGAGGCAGGAGGAGCAGACCCCACGTGAGGGGTGATCCATCTCAGCCAGGCAGCAGATTTGGTGATTCATCACTGTTTACCACCTTTAAACACATTTTCCATTCATCCTGATGATTTACTGTGGCAATGGGGCTAAAAAATCTACTTTAAATGAGTGGCTCTCAGACTAGCTGGACTCTAGGAAAGATGTCAACTTCTCTCACAGTGCTAAGGCACTTTGTGCAAAGTCATAGAGCATGGGCTGTAAGTGATAACTCTGCTTTTGCTGATATTATTTAAATACTTGTGTGTGTGCTTACTTTTATGACCTTTCTCATTTCTCTCTTGCCAGTGGGTGTCTTGGCTTTATTAAAATTTATGTGTTTCTCCAAAGTCAATCCAATCTTCCCTCCTTTTGCCATCACACTCATAACATTCATAACTCAGCTGTAAAAGCTGTCAATAAGGAAACAATTGAGTTTTAAAGGGAAAAAGGGCAGTGCCTTCTTGCCCATAAAACTATATGCAAACTATCTGGGTAAAAGCCCCAGATTTGGACTGCAGCAAAGAACTTTGTGCCTTCCTTTCAGCAAAGGTCCTGAGCACACCAATTTGCTGGATCTAATTTCACCCATTTTTAATCTGTCTGTGAAACAGAGATGTCCTCAGGTTCTACTGTCCAACCAGAAGGACAGAAAGGGACTTTCTGAGGAACTCAGATTAAAAATTAGGGTAATGTGCTGAGAAACAATCTGAGTTGTGATTGAGACATTCAAAAGTGTAAATTGATATAATTTTGGTGACCAGGGACTATGAAAAATTAGGTTGTGCCTGGCTCTCTTGGGAGTGTTCTGACAGCTAAACCACACACCTGAATGCAAAACCAGGCGTGTTTGTATACCCTGTAAATATATTTATATTCACCTGTGGCTTTAATGAAGATAGAAGTGTATATTGTGTGTGTGCTCCATACATTCTGCACTGAGATACTCAGCTCCCATCTTAGTGCAAACAATAGTGCCAAACCCCATTTTTCATGCTTGAATCTTTCAGAGACAGATTCAAATAGTTGTTTTGTGCCCAGAAAATACTACTCTCAGGAGATGGTGGGTCACCAAATCCAATTCCCTTTTATGGTGATTCTGATCCAGCTGTATTTAGCTCCCAAAATTGCTTAAAAATCCAAACAAAGCAACCCATCATTGGAGGAGAACTTCAGAAAGTAGCTCTGAAGCCTCCCAGCAACAACTGCTCCATGCTCTGCAGGTTGGAGCTGCTGTTTTCAGCACAGGAACACAATCCATCACCAATCCCAACACCCAGTGCTGCAATTCCCTGCCCAGCTGCTGGGGTTCAGCAGGGTTTGACTGTTGCAACACATTTTGCACAAAGAGCGAGAATTTGGCCTGCAGATCTACAGAGCCTTGGATGAATTTCAGCCCACAGCCTGCAGTAGTAGGAGAAGCCTCAGGAAAGCTGCCAGAATTAAGTCAAGGTTGCACAAGAAGTGGGTTTTTGCTGGCCCAGCAGGTCAGATGTAACACCTCTACTGTCCTGAAGAACCATTTATTAGGATCCCAAACCCTCAGTTTGTTATTTTGGGTGCCAGTAGATGACCTGGGGACACTTGAATTACTTTGCTGCAGATTTATTGGGTGAACTGTGTCCAAGTCAGTTGGGTCAAGGTAGGAAAAGATGTTTAGAGGCTTGAACACAGTTGATACCAAGACAGATTAAATTCCCAGTTCCTGCTGAGGTGCTCACCTAATCTCCCTCCACTCCAGCTTGTCAGATGTGTCCTGCTTCATTTCCTTGCTCGTTTTTCATAGGTTGCCAGGGATAAAAGACCAAGAGGCACCTGCTGCAGGGGTAAACAGCCATTTAGAAGATGTGTGTACAAAAGTGATCCGATAGATCAGAACTGATACAGCAGGAGGTGATAAAACCACACGGCAAATTGGGCTGGCCTGTAACAGATTGGGATGTGGCTACTTTTCCTTACTAGTGGTGTACTGTAGAATAATTTGGGTTTTTTTTCTTTTTTTTCCTTTCTTTTAAGCTGATGCTTTTAATGCTGTGATTAAAAGATTGTTGTCAGAATGAAAATTAATTACATGCAGTGCACTTGACCCAGGTATGGTGAGAACTTGGAAAACATCTCAGAGACATGCCTTTGGAATAGAGAGTGTTCAAAAAGCACCAGGACACCAACCCCAAGTGCCCTTCAGGAGAGGACCTGCCTCCAAAATATAAAATTGTGTTGACACTGAAGCTTAGCAAAGGTATTTTCAAACCTGTCAGCACGCTCTGGCTCGTAGGATTAGCTGCCAGTCAGGGTGTCCTGCTGCCAACTCGTTAAATTTACTGATAATTGTTGATTTCCCTATGTTTTGGAATTAGCTGCATTCTGAAAAGGTGGATAAAAGTGAGGAATGAATCAGATGCAGGAAGTCAGCAGAGTCAGCTGTGGGTAACATAACCTGGAAACACAATAGAGCTCAGAAATGGCCCCAAGGATATAGATAGCAGCTTTTATCTCCCTCAGATATAGGCCAGAGCAGCAAAGTTCAGATCTAGTTTTGGATCACTGAACTAGTTCAATATCATCCAGCAGGAACCTGACCCCAGCAGATTCCCTGTTTGTCTTGGGAGGGTTTTGGATCTGCTTCCCTTGCAGCTCCATCAGACCTCGTTTCACCCATAGCAAGTGTAAAACTGGGTCCAGATCTGCCATCCACAGAACAGGAAACCCACAGAGAACATCTTCTGCCTTTTCAGGAGGTGGAGTTTAGTCTGCAGCAATGGAAAACTCAGTTCTGCTGCTCAAACATTCAATTATTGCATTTCTGCTTATTGCTAGAGGCGTTTGGGACATCAATATGTTGTGGGTTATGTACAAACACCAGGGAAGGAATATTCTGGAGAAAGCAGAGGGGAGAGAAGGGTTAGGATGAGCTGGAAGGTTCTCCAAGGTAGAAAAGCCACCATGGCATGTAGGATGATTTGTGTAAGGCAGCAATGCATGAAGCTGTGGCAGAGAACACTTCAAATTTCAAACCAGAACTGCAGATATTGGACATTTCATGTTCCTGGTGGTTTTTATGGTCCTGTCCCTTTGCATGGCACACCTTCCATTTATTTTTCAGAATTTCAATTGTAAGCTTCTAATTTCCCCCTCACCCTGCCTTTCTCTTATTTACATCCCAGAGATTCTGTGTTTCTCTGAGGGCTGACATGCCCTGGCTTAAACTGGAGCTGCCCTGAGGACGATTTTATATTTAGTAGCTCCTTATGAGCTGCTCTCATTTGAAGCAGCCCAGACTGCCTGATCCAATATTTACTGCAGAAATCTCTCTTGCCTCTCCTGATTGCAGTCTAATGATAAGGCTGAGCTTGAGAAGGGGCCAGGGCCTTGCCCAAAGTGTGCCAGGGCAGCAGAGCCTTGCAGGGCACAGTTCCTACCCCCTTTATGCCTTCAGAGTAACCCACAAGATCCACGGTAAGGGATGAAATTCTGTCCCACAAAAATTGCTGCCAGGAGAGCACAGCTCTCAGCTTCTACCATTGTACATCTAGGAGAGGCCTAACCAAGTGCAACCTCTGATATTTTCCTCTCATACGCTGATATTTTTCTGCATTTATTACAGGTTGGCCTTTTTTAGAGTGGTGTATTGATTTAAAGGGTTTAAGAGAGAGATGTCTTAAGAGAGTGCAGCAGGGCTACAAACACAAAGTCACCTGGCTTCTCCCATCCTTGGGGTGCCAGCTTTTAACAGGGAGCTTTCTGTGTCTCAGTTTTATACAAAGCTCCTGGTTGGAGTATCCAGGTGCTCTGATCTGACTCTGGCCAAATCCTGGTGATAGTGATGGGCTGAGCTCTGACCTGCAGCTCTCCTCTTTCCCAAGTCAGCCCTGCAGGTTCACAGGACAGTGCAAGACCCTCAGCTCTCCCTCCAGAGATCCCCCTGGGCTGCAGGCTGCCGCAGACAGACCAGTCCCTTCTAAAATATTCCCAATTTTGAGCCTGTGATGCTTTCAAGCCTGTGAGCTTGTGGGGGGAGGTGATGCATCACACAGAGCACTGCCTCAGCTCTGACATCCCGAGCCTCTGGAATAAAGGAACAGCACAGCATTGCCTCTGTGGAGAGCTCCCTTCCTGGAACACTGAGCAGAGCAGCGAGGTGCTAACACAGCCTGCTCTCTCCTGATTGTGTTCCTGGAAAAGCTGCTCCATTATCAAGAAAGTTTGCACCGACAGCACCAAAAGCCAACGAGGCTCTTGCTGGCCTTTAGTAATATCTTACTCAGCAGATGTTTCACTTCCAGCTCAGCAGAGTGGGCACTGCAGGCACATCAGCTGAAATACAATCTCTGTGCTGGAAAGACAGACTGCCAGGCTGTTCCATTGCAGACTAGGAAGGAATACAGAGCTGACAGCCCGGGCACTCTGCTCTGCACAGCTCGAGCTGCCATCGTGCTCTTGGCACTGCCAGCTTCTCTTTCCTGCTGAGAACGTTTGGTCCTTGTTCATTGTTCACAGCTGCTCTTGGGTTCCTCCTCCCCCACTCACCACATCTGCTGGAAAGGAGGATTTCCCAATAAAGGTGAAGAGGAGGGACTGGTACTCACGTTCCAGATCTAAATCAATTTAGCCAGCACTGCTCCAGCTAGGAAATCTGCTGCTGTTCTGTGCATGGTATAGTGCTGACAGACAATGCAGGGAGGAGCATTAACCCCCTGTGTCCCTTGCAGGAGGTTTACTATTCCAAAAGACATTTTTTTTCATTAAAGAAAAAGCTTTAAGCCTAAAAGTCTCTTTGAGATCTCAGACTGTCCTGGGTTTGTCCCTGTGAATGTGCCCTACAGAATCAGCACCAAGTGGGAAGCAGAGTGAAGTTTTGGAGAACCCTCAGGTTTGGGCCAGAAGTTGAACTGTCACCTGAAATAAATGCATATGAAGGGTTCCTTTTTTAACCTGTATTGTTCATAGACATTTCTGAGTGTCCTGGTGGCTGCCATTCACCTTATTCATGGGATCACTGGCTGCCTGTGACATAAGGAGGCTAATGACTGAGGCTCATCAGAAAATGGGAAAGACTCTTGTATCAGCAGATCTGAATGTCAGGCAGGGCTTCCCATCACTTTCAAAATGTGAGAGCTGAAACTTCCCAGGAATTCCAGTGTGTGCTGCAAAATCCAAACCTCACACCAGGGTCACACGTGGGGGAAGATCCCCCTGGCCCTGGGCTTTCACTGCAGCATTTCCATCTTGTCTGAGGCCTCTGCAGCCCCAGGAGCCGCAGGCACTCACGCCACCTGTGTGGGGGCTGGTCTTGCCCTCAGGTGTGACAGCCAGGGGTCCCTGGGTGTCGAAGGAACCTGGTTGGGGTGCCCAGGTGCAGTGCCAGGTTCCAGCTCCTCTCTTGCTGCTCTGCTGGAGGTAGATGCAAACATTGGGTTGCCAGCGCTGCTGCGTCACTGATACAAACAATTTTCATCAGGGCAAAAGCCCGGATGAAACCACCATGGCAACCAATTTTAAATAGAAACAATAGCCCAGCTCCTTCTCTGAAATAAAGGCACAGGACCCAGGGATCTGGTTCCATATTCCTACAGCAGACAACACCATTTTTTGAGCATTCATATTTTCTGGGTTTTTATTGCATCTTTCAGAGCACCTCAACGAGCTGTTTGCAAATTCTATGCAATAAATTCTGATGGAATGAAGCCATCGCTGTGGGGCCAGCAGCAGTCAGAGAGCAGCATGGTGGATAAAGCAAGTTCTTGCCAACTCCTTTATCTTTCCAGTTCCAGGATCTCTAAGTCCCACACAGAGAAGTCAGTCCAGTTTTTCCCTTGAAGATCTGCAAAAAACAAACAACAAATCATTAAAACTGAAAAGATGAAATGCTGAATCATGCCTTCCACTCTTTGGAACCCTGTGTTCCACTGAGTCTAATTACTTCACACTTGCTACCTAAATCTTTGAGCAGTCTCTCCCAAGAATATTCACTATGAGAGTTGGAAAAAAATAAGTTCTGATGAACAGTCTAACAGGGGGACAGTAGTTCTGGTCAAACTCCCTGGAAATTAATGTTGGCTTATCTCATAAGAATGGGATTTTATTTGGCCCAAACAACCTCAAGCAAAGTTGAAATTGCACTGAGGGCAGTACAGTCAACGAGCAGCTGAATGAGCGAAGAGAAACTGCCAGGAAATGTCAAACATAATTTTAAGCATTTAAACCAGTGTCTTTTGAGTATCTGAAATGAGGTGAAAATGCATTAAAATCCAACCAGATCCCTCTCTCTCCCTTGTTGTAGCCAAAACCCCCTGAACAGAGTCAGTGGGTGCAGAAATAAGAAACTACATTTTGCTTTTGCTTAGGTAGTGGGGGTTTACTATTTTAAAAAAATCAAAATAAAAAATGCCTGACCTACAGCACATTCTGGAAGGGCACATATCAAATATCCTCAGCTCTTAATCTAAGAAGGAACTTCAGTGCTCTGGCATTGTTCTCCCCTGTGCCATTCTTATCTGACACGTAGTATCAGTTGCCAGAAACGCTGTGGGTTTATTCTGTACTTTGTATTCTAATATAAATGGAGCTGAATAGTTGTCATAGTCCTCCGGGCAGGGCTCCTTGCTGCTGCAGAGTTTAATATTGAGGTTGGCAGCACGAGGGTGGCTGATGTAATCCCTTCCATTACCGATATTTACGGCACACCACGTTACAATGCAAAGGTTTGCAGACTGGGAAGATGTGACAAGCCAAAAAGCCAAACCATTCAAAACTGAGCCTGGCCCTGCAGGGGTCAATTCCCCTCACTGGATGTTCACTGAAATGTCTTTTAATGCCTTCAGGAGCATTTGTGATGCAGAATTCAGGCATAAAGCACTGATGGCAAAGTCCCCATTGCACACCCCACATCTGACTGCAGGTCTGACTTTAGAAAGAGCCAGTGACTCAGGATCACCAGCAAGTGCTGTCCAGAGTCACTCCTGGGTTTCACCATTCTCTGGCCAAGCATCACAAGCCTTGGTGTATTGTAACCCAGGGGGAAGGGGCAGCACAGAGGAGGGCTTGTTCCTCTTTCCAGCAAACTCCTACTCCTGCAGCAGCCCAGGAGCTGATATAGTGACCTGCATGAGTCAGAAAACTCCGTGCTGCTTCTTTGTGCTTTCAAAGTCCAGGATAATTCCTTCCATTTCTTATTTACCTCCAAGTTTCATCAAACCTGCAATTTGTTCCTGAGGGGCAGAGCAGGGGCAGCTCTGATCTCTGCTCCCTGGGACAGGGACAGGAGCCAGGGAAGGGCTGGGGCTGTGCCAGGCAGGGTTGGGGTGGATTTTGGGAAAGGTTCTTCCCCAGAGGGTGCTGGCACTGCCCAGGCTCCCCAGGGAATGGGCACAGCCCCGAGGCTGCCAGAGATCCAGGAGGGCTTGGACAGCGCTCCAGGGATGCCCAGGCTGGGATTTTGGGGCTGTGCAGGGCCAGGAGATCCCTGGGATGATCCCTGTGAATCCCTTCCAGCTCAGGATATTCTGTGCTTCCACAAAACCTCCTCAAGCAGCTCTTTCAGGTTTGAGGGTGGCAGCTGAGTGACTCTCCACACGTTTAAGAGCCCACTTCTGTCCTAGAGCTCTCCTGGAGGATTTGCAGCATCTCTTCTGCAGAATCAGCACTTTTGTTGGTCTTAATGGAGCCACTTCTTGTGGAAGACACTGGAAAGGCTTTGTGTGGAAATGAGTAATTTCTATTCCAGCGAATACAGCCCACCCTGCCTGGTGCTTGTGATCTGATGTGAAAATAACTCTGCTGGTGTGCTGGGAATGCAGCATGGTGTTTCCCACACAGATGGGCCCAACCCAAGGGTTTTTTCCCCAAATTTCTTAAAGTTCAAAGGAGGTTAGAACCAAAGTGCTTCCCTGAACAGTTTAATTTTGTGTTTTAGTTGCCATGGAAGTGGCAAAATTGACTTTATCAAACAACTGCTCTTTGCCATACCATCCAATCAGTTTCTTGCCATTTGCAATGGCTTCCTTGTGCTGTTGGTAAAAATAATATTGCTTTTCCAGTATGTCATGTAAAGTGATTTCAGCTGTGTTTTTTCCACTCCTGACCTCTGCAATGCTTGCATTTCAGGCAATTTTATACATTTATTGATTACAGGAGGTACTGTTCTAATTTCTAGGAAGCAAGAACATAGCCCTTAAATCATCCAGACTCTGAAATGTTTTAATTTCCTCAAGTAAATAGAGCATATTTTGCCAGGAATCTTAAATGTATGATACATGGATTTGATTCCACTTTCACATAGGTCTTGTATAACTCTCTTCACTTCAGTGAAATTACTCCTGATTAGCATTGAGAAACAGGTCCAGAATATGGGGAGGGGAGTGGGTTAATGCCATTTTTTCTGACACTGAGTGCTCTAAAAGCACTCTGAGACTGTAAACCATTACCATTTCTCAGTAAGTGCCCTCTGAGAGGACTGGGGAGGACTGAGGAGTTTTTAACCAGTAAGTCACCTCTGTTCTTTCACAAAAGAGTAGAGATTTAGCCTTGTCCACCTCATGGCTGTCTGCTGATTACGTGGAGTTGGAAAACCGGCGTTCTTGTCATCTGCTGTGACCACAACTGCTGCCATTGGGTTAATTCCCTTCCTGGCAGCCTGGAAGCACAGGTCTGGTCCTCTTCCCAGGCTTTGCAGGTTTTCCTGTCAACCAGGAAGGGAAGAGTTGTACAGAAGAGCTCCACAGAGGTGGATGATGTGCCTGCCGCGCTCGTCGTGCCTCAGCGCCGCGGCACCAAGGATGTTACTCACCAACAGCGCCGTCAAACGCCCCCTCCTCGGTGACTGCTCCGAGTTATGAGCACTCCCGAAATAGGGCTGGATTTTCACAGTGATAATTGAGAGCCATAACTTTCCATCAGAGAGGCTCTGTAGGTGGGAGCAGCAGCACAGACAGCAGTATCAACAGAGTCAAGGCTTTTTGTCAGGATGTTATCTAATTTTGTGGCGGTATTTATCCCATAATCCCATCAAGGTAGAGCCTTTCTTTAAGGGGTGTCTCCTGTGCACAATTTTGGACCCATCTTTGACCTATGTGAGAAAAACCCTATGGGGAGCTAAAAAAACCTGACTTTATGATGGCCCTAAGCTTTGGTTCAGGAAAATGTTCATATTCAGGAAGGGGTTTAAGCTTTTTGAACATTGTTGAATAGTGCTGGCTCCAGTGAACTGATGACTAGAAAAAATGTTCATGCAGGGTTTTGTTTTGCTTCAAAAGAACTTCCACTGCTCAGGAAACCCACTCATTAGCTCACTTCTGATGCAAATATCAGAATATTTAAATGCCAGTTAATAGCAGAGCAATATTCTCAGTCACTGGAAAAAATAATTGTTCTTCTTTTGGAGCTACGTGGCCAGAAAGGCTGAATCAAAGAACATTTATGGGTCACATTCTTATCTGGTGCTCTGCCACCTCCATCAAGTAACACCAGAGCAGCACTGCAGCAGTTGCTGTTGAGATCAGAATCTGCATATAGAAATTGTGTCTCTCAAGTTCTAAAAGTACTGTTACATTTGAAGTCAAAGGGAAAAGAGAGAACAAATAACACAATTTACTGCTGCAGATTATTTTTATGCCTGTGTGCTCCACTTAAGAGAATACTCTGTAAATGACTTATTATCAAGAAAAGTTATTTGTTTGCACTAATCAAGCCTTAAACTTGGAGGCATAATACGGAACTAATTATTTTTAACTAACTAATCAACATGTTTCATTCATAAGTTGGGATTTATCAATATAGCACATGAAAGGAGAGAACATATTATTATTTCAATTTAGATAATATGCAAAAAGCAGTGTGTTTGTAATGACCTGCTTTCACTGAATATAATCAAGCTCCAAAGCTCTATTACAGGCTGGAAATAGCAGCAGCTTACTTTAATGAGATTTCTGGCTCTGGGCCCCAGCTGTTCTACGCAAGGCTCTCCCTTTGCTCTATGACCTACCAATATGTGCTGTCACCAGTAATGAGACAGGACCTATTTCCTAACATGGGGAAAAATTGGAAAGCACGAGTTCATTCTATTCTGAGGAAACACACCCTGTTCCCCCTGCAAGGCATGAGGAGGGCAACACTGAATATGCAACATGCCCCCCTTCCCTCGCCAGCAGAAATGTGACAGGAAACCCATCAGGTAAGGAACTCCAAGGGAAAACTGGAAGTCTCTCCTGAACTGCTTCCCTCAGCACACAGAGACCCAATATTCATTAAATTTATCCAGAATATCTTTGTCCCCTTCAAGGACCCCAGCAAAGGACCTCCCATTACCTGCAAGGCACGGGAAGGGGGAACAGTGGCAGCCACGGGCTCTGAATCTTATGGATTTTGTGGAATTACGCTCGTCTCAGGGCCGCGTTGGGAATGTGCCAGGAGCCAAAGAGCTGCACTTAATTTGCCTAAAATGGAGCAGATTACCACTGCTCTCCTGTTTAATAATGGAGATGCAGTCTGGAGACTACAAATTCCAGCAAGCAATGCTCCAGAAGGAGAAAGGAGATCCTGGGGCTGGAGGTACTCTGGCTCCCAGGTGGAAAACAAGGCCAACCTCATTTTGATCTCTCTGAATTGGACTCCTAATATTGTTCTTTTTGCTTTTTTTATTATTATATACCAGACTAGTCAGAAATTCTGTTCTAGAAAATGTTTGATTAGCTACCATTTGGGGGGAAGGGAGGCTTATGCTATTTTTATTCTTAAGCTGTCACTTGAGTTCATTAACACTTTGCACGTGAATCTGGGTTTTTTA
Source organism: Molothrus aeneus (assembly GCF_037042795.1). Taxonomy (NCBI): domain Eukaryota; kingdom Metazoa; phylum Chordata; class Aves; order Passeriformes; family Icteridae; genus Molothrus; species Molothrus aeneus. The sequence continues at coordinate 2,811,110 of NC_089660.1, forward strand.
GGACAAGAAGCCTGTGTTTTCTTCCCCCGAATAACATTGTTAAGTATTTCAGGAATCTAAAATCCACAAACTATTTCTGTGCCCTGAATATAAACCTCTTTGGAAAAAGCCAACGAACATTTTAGACAGAAAATTGGAAGGCGTGCGCTTAATGCACTTTGAAATTAAATGATTTGATGCTTTTCAATTTGTCTTTTTGCCCTTCCCAAATACCCAAAGGCACTAGCCCACTTTGTAAATGAGCAGGCTATGAAATCTTACTTTGAGAAATGAAGGTGTCACTGAGTTGCAGTAAAAATTATACTCGGCACCGGCGTATTTCGCAAACCCCGACAAACTGGCCCCTGACACTGCCCTGCATTCCTCCTTTATTAAGAGGAATTAAATAAGCAGTTATTTATTTGAGAAGTGGAGGGAAAAAACTTCCAAACCCCGAGAGATTGAGAAGCTTAGTCTCCATGGGATAAACAGCTTCTTTCCCATGGAATTCATTGGATGGCCATCGCTCTCCAGGTGCCTCTGGTGGTGTCCCTGGACACGCTGTCCTTGCTCATCCCCTGGGTGCTTCTTCCCTTCAACAATTTCAGAAATAAGATTACAAAGTGAGTTTTCAAATTTGAAACTCTGTGCCTGTGTGGATTTTTTTTTGTCCAGCTCAAGGAAGAATTCTTAAATGAGAGAAGAAAAGCACATTTGCAAAGGTCACATCGACAGATTTTGAAGTGCAGTGGTAAGAAAACCACAGCCTTTGCAACACTACCTATTTCCTCTTCTCAATTATTTATGTATTTATTGTATTTTACATGAGCCATGGAAGCTAGAGGCATTTTTGCAGTGTCAGGTCATTCTAAAGTACATGCCATACAAAGAATAGGCCTAGAAAATAGTTGTATGTAATACTGTTCATTAATATTACATAATTACTGCACACAAAATAGTTCTCTGGGCAGTGATAAGGATTTTTTTCATAAAAACTAAAGACTCCAAGGCAATGTATTCCATTAAAGGGTTGCTTAACATATGAGGGTATATCAATATATAGTACTTTCACCTAGCTGCAGCAAAATGACGAAGCCAGCTTAGTCAAATGAAGCCATTAGCATGTATAATGTGCTTTACACAAGAGTTAAAAGGTTTATAAAATCATACTTTGATATTGCAATGACCAAGCTGAGATAGGATCTAGCAAACAGCAGTTTGCAGCTGCATCAGCACAAAAATGAACTGTTGGGTTTTCTCTGCAGTCTAGAGAACATTTTCTGCAGTCTTTGGAAATTGCTCTGGAATTAAAAAGTTTTCTGTATGTGTAGGCTAATATTAGCTACTGACAGCTTGCCTGGGGTTTTTAGTTCAGCCTTCCCGGAGCAATTGTTTAGGATAAAATGTTGATGCAGCTTTTCAGGTCTGTTGGCTGCTTTTATTAGCACTGAATGTGAGCAAGTCCTGTGTCTTCTATGATACACCAGACCTAAAGGAATGTGGAGGAACATCTGAGTGACTAACAACCCCATAAATGATCCCTTTGAATTTTAATATATCCCACTGCACCCTTCCTAAAATCCCTGTGCTGTAAGTGTAGGGTTAATTTTGACTTTAAATTTGATTTACTAAACTGTGTTAATATGCTGTTGGGTGGACAAGATACAGCAACAATGTTTAGTATAAAACTGAAGATCTGAACATCCTAATAGGTCTTTTGACATTCAAGAAAACATCAGTTGCAGTTTTTGAGACATAAGAAACAGCTAATAATTTTGCCTTCAGAAAAGAGATTTTTATCCTCTTTCTGCTCCTTTTCTTCTAAGGCAGAAGATGACTTAAATGAGACTTGAATTCTGTGTTTCCCCACCAACAGTGTGAAATAGATGCAGCAATCTGATGTTTCTGCAACATGAGCAGTGTCAGCGTTTGATGTTCGGGTGTTGAGTCACCAAGGGCTCACCTTTCCCTCCGGATGACACCGTGACAGCTGCAACCAGCAGATGCTTGAGAGCTGGCAGTGCTTTGATTTAAAAAAGAGAGGGTTGCTGGCAAGGCATTTTCACAAGGAGTTCCTTCTCAGCTCTGCAAGTCCTTTCACTTCTCAGCTCAATGGGACCTTGATTTGATAACACTGGGAGCGTATCACAAACAGCACATCTGCTGTGCCAGGATGAGCCGTGTGACTGAGCTGGAGAGCTGCTTCCTGGGGATCCCACTTGCTTTCAGGTTCAGTTTATCTGTGAGCTTATCCTACTAAATTATCATTAGAAATTCCACCTCTTGCGAGGCACACGGCCTTTTGAGCACACCTGACAAACTGAGGATGTTCCCTGTGCTGTGTTTCAGTGGGTGTGGGGCACTGAAAGGCTGAGCAAACCACAGACCTCAGGGTGACCTTATCACTCTCTGCAGCTCCTGAAAGGTGCCTGTGCCCAGGTGGGGCTGGGCTCTTTCTCCAGGCAGCACTAACACAACCAGAGGACACAGCCTCAAGGGAAATTTAGGTTGGATATTAGGAAAAAGTTTTTTCATAGAAAGGGTGATAAAGTTCTGGAATGGCTGCCCAGGGAGGTGGTGGAATCCCCATCCCTGGGGGTGTTTAACAAAGCCTGGATGTGGCACTGGGTGCCAGGGTTTAGTTGAGGTGTTGGGGCTGGGTTGGACTGGATGATCTTGAAGGTCTCTTCCAACCCAGTGATTCTGTGAATTCTGTGATTCTGTGATTGCTTCTGACTGACCAAAAGCAAGCACATGCATTTCTCTACATCAGTTCAGCCACACTCAGTTTTTCCTGTGACCTGAGTCACATTCAAGCATTTATTATGTGACATTCACAGCGAGAGTGGCAGAATAAAAACAGGCTAAGAAATCTAATCCTCAGAGGAGAGCAGTATGTTCCCACTTGGGGTTTAGTCTCACAGTGAAGAGGTTGTTAAGGGGTTTGTGATCCTGGAGATTGATGCTGGGGGGAGCCTGGGTAGAGCACAGAGCCATTGGCAGTCATCAGCTAAAGCTGCCTCATGATGGCAGCTGGAATGGCCAGAGGAATCCCCTCCTCCAAGGAAGCCAGAAGAGTTAAAGTGCTTCCAGAAATGAATCCATTAGATGCTGATGGTGATTAGCAAAAAGTACTGTGATGACTTATAGTACTTCAAGTGTCATTCAGACTGAAACCTCTCTCAGGTGAAAAGTGTTGGATACATCAGGATTGAGCTGCAGGGACCAATCTGGGGGATGTGGCAGCAAATCTGGGCATGAATCTCACCAGTGTTTGTGAGCAAATGCTACTGAGAGAACTCCCCCCTTTCCTTCCCATTTCAAAAGTCTTGAGTACTTACTTTTCTGGTGAAGGTTTTCCAATTATTTGAATCTTATGTTTCAAATTTTGTCCAAAAGTTAGGTCATGGCATAAGCTACAGCAAAATCGGTGTGATAAAGGGGTTAATTTGACTCTACAGGGATTTGAGCTTACAGCTTGAGTGATTTAAAAAACTGGAGCAACCTGGTTTAGTGGAAGGTGTCTCTGCCATGGCAGGGGTTGGAACGGGATGATCTTTAAGGTCTCTTCCAACACAAACCATCTGTGATTCTGTGACCCTATTGTCCTCTCTATTCTTTGAGACTCTCTTTACATCATCCAGCCACCAAAGTGAGAATTTCCTCACAGGTGGTTAAATCCACTTATTTATAGACAACCCTGACTTTCTTCATTAATTTATTATTCTTGGTAAATAATGCCTGCAATCCCTGCACATTGGTCAGGCATTTTTCTCAAAGAGGTTGAATAAACAGCCATGAATCCTGCTGGGCAGCTGAACCATCCCAGCACTGGCCCTTGAGGAACCTCCCATGGTTTCAGCAAACAATGTTTGTCAGGCAAAGTGATTAAAGTCAGATTTTAGAAATTCTGCTCGTATCACTCCAGTCCATCTGCATCTACCCAAATGCACTGCAAGGGTGTGCCTGAAATTAAATTAAGGCCATAGACTCAGTCTTTCCCAAACTATGCGTGGAACAGCAATCTGCTGCTGGAGCCAGGTCCGTGGCGTTCGGACAGAAATGCCTGTTAACCCTGAGCCATAAGAGGATGATAACAACATTATGACTAGAAAAATGCAGAGGAAAATAATGCCCAGTATCAGATGAGCTCACAGAAGTTGCAAACAGTAAACAAAAGGGGAAATTATAACCCAGTCATTGCATTTTCACAATGTTTTCACTGTCTGTAAACAAGGCCGTTTTCACATATAGAAACAAGGTGTCTGTGATTGCAGAGAAAAAGGTTTATTTAATAAAATTTCTGGGAAATACTTGGTTTGGTAAAAGTATCATCCAAATTACATTCGCGTTTGACAAGGAGTCTGCGAGCAAAGAGGACAGCCCTCTACTAAGAGAAAACTTTTGAGGAAATGTCTCTGCATATTTCCTTTTAAACTTGATTTTTCTCATGGTGAACCTACATATACTTATTTAAATGTCACTATATTTTGATATTAATTTCTGAACTATATTTTCATTTGCATGCTGTAATATGTCGGTGTGCAAAAACAGCACCCATCCCCAAAATGAATTAGTGTATAAACCAGATCTGTAGTAAACAGACTTTTTGATTCTTGCCCTTGGACTACTTAGGTTGCATGGACGGAATAAACTGTTCCCTGTGAGGGTGGTGAGGCCCTGCCACAGGCTGCCCAGAGAGGCGGTGGCTGCCCCATCCCTGGAGGTGTCCAAGGCCTGGTTGGCCGGGGCTCGGAGCAACCTGGGACAGCGGAAGGTGTCCCTGCCACGCAGGGGGTGCAGTGAGGAGCTCTTTACGGTGGCTGCCGAGCGCGGCCGCTGTCTGTGACACCGGGCTCCGACAGTGACAGGTGACGCCCTGCCCTGCACAAACATGGCGGCCGCCGCGCTCCTCACTCCAAGATGGCGGCGCCGCCGGCATCCGCCTGACCTCCCGCCCACACCTAAGATGGCGGCGGCGCCGCGGGCGGTGCGCGCCCAGCCCCGGGGTGGCCGCCCCGGCCGGGGAGTCCCTGCCCGCACCAAAGATGGCGGCGCGGCGCCGGGCGGAGCCGGAGCCGGTGCCGGGGGCGGGCCGGGGGCGCGGCCGCCACCGCCCCGGAAGCGCCGCGCGGCCCCCGCCAGCTGGTTGTCATTTGGTGCGGCCGCTCGGTCCGGGCGGCACGGGCTGGGCAGCGGCCGCGCGGGGACCAGCGAGGCACCGGCTGCGGCGGCCGCCGGGGGGGTGGGGGGCGGGGAAGGCGGCAGAAAAAAACACACGGAAAAAGACGCAAAACGAGGCGGCGGCAGCGGGGGCTGCGCGCCGGGGACACGTCGCCGGCTACCGAAAGCTGTCGATCGCCTCGTCCTTCCAGCTCCCCGCAGCATCGAGCCCGCGGAGACCCCCCCCCGGTGCGGCCGGTACATGAGGGGCACGGCCCGGCCGCAGCCCAGCCGAGCCGCCGCAGGGCAGGGAGCGCCCCGAGCCGCCGCCGGAGCCCCGAGCGCTGCGCCCCGAGACAGAGCCTGCCCCGACCCCGCCGGGCGACCCGGGAGAGCCGCTTAAACACCTTCCATGGGGGAGAGAGGAGCCCGGCCGGCCGCGCCTTCCCCTCCCTGCCGGAGGCTGCTGCGCTGCTGAGGTAAAACCCCTCCTGCCTTGCCCGGCTCGAGCGAGGGCGGGGGACGCGCGGGGCACCCACAGCCCGGCCCCGCTGGATGCCGAGTGCCTGAGGAGGGAGCGCGTTCCGGGGGCTCGCTGGGCTGCGGGAGCCGCGATTCCCGGGGAAGGAGGCGAGCCCCGCACCACAAAACACCTTCCCGGCAGCAGAGAGCGAGAAAAAACCTCCTTCCCCTTCCTCCTGCACAACTCGCTGTCCCCTCCCTTCCCTTTCCCGAACGGTGAACGCTGATTTCTGAGATGAAAACCTTCCTCCTCGGACAGTCAGGACTCATATGAAGGACACGCAAATATTGGATCATAAATAAGAAGCGAGTCTGGCGAGCTCAGAAACCCAGCCCAGAAGGAGCAGCATCAAGAATCCACCCTTCTCCTGCACAACTCACTCCCCACCAACACACAGAGAATACTGATTTCCTGAGATAAGATCTTACCCCTTTAAACAACCACACACGCACACACACGGTGTATATTATTGCTAAATATAATAGGTTAAACCCCAGCAGCACGGGATAAAGCCTCTTCTGCAACTCACTCCCCCATTTCACCCTTCTGAATGCTGAGATCCTGAGGTAAATTTTTCCCTTGTCCACAGCAAAGACTCTCTTTTTGAACAGGACACAAATATATATTAGATTATAGAGATGTATTAAATTATTCCAGATTTAAATCTATTTTTTGCTGCCAAGGGGTTGAGGGACCAGACGTCATTGTATTTTTTTTTTCTTCCCTCTTAACTCATTTATGGGCGAGTCAAGGCTGCTGAGGAGGAAAAAAACAGGATAGTTAGAATCTCTTTATCCTTATTTCCCAGAAGCTTATTCTCTCATTGCTGTGCATTTCCTTTAGAAAAAGGAAACCTCTTATTTTGTGAACCAAAGATTTATTTTTCCCTTCCTCCTGGCCAAAGGAAGGAAACGGACGCAAATTGACACATTGAAATAGTCAAAGAGATCTATCTTTTGCAAAAAGAAAAGAAAAAAAATAAAAAAGCAAACATCTTTATCCAAATCTGAAATAAATAGCGTGGAGGGAGACACTGGAATATCTAGCGAAAACCAGGATACTTGCTAATCTTGCCTCACAAGAGGACAAGCTAAACACTAAACATCAACTTGTTCTTGCAGGGAGGATTCAAACCCTAAATATAATAAATGGGGGATTACGGGTTTGGAGTGTTAGTGCAAAACAACACTGGAAATAAGTCAGCTTTTCCAGTCAGATTTCATCCACATCTGCAGCCTCCACACCATCATCAAAATGCAACCCCCAGCCCTGCTGCTTTTATAAATAATAACACAGCTGCCAATGGCAGTAGTGCTGGGTCAGCTTGGCTCTTTCCTGCTCCAGCTGCCCATAATATTCAGGATGAGATTCTGGGGTCAGAAAAATCTAAAACTCAGCAACAGGAAAAGCAAGAGTCCCTAGAAAAACAGCAGCTTTCCCCTGGTCAAAGTCAGGAAGCAGGCATGCTCTCTGAACCTGAGAAAGCTAAAACTGAAGAAAACCAGGGCGATAATTCTTCAGAGAATGGCAATGGGAAGGAGAAAATAAGAATAGAATCGCCGGTTTTAACAGGATTTGATTACCAAGAGGCTTCGGGGCTCGGTACTTCGACACAGCCCTTGACATCCACCGCATCTTCTCTGACTGGTTTTAGTAACTGGTCTGCAGCTATTGCTCCTTCTTCCTCTACAATAATCAATGAAGATGCAAGTTTTTTCCACCAGGGAGGGGTCCCTACTGCCTCAGCTAATAATGGTGCTCTGCTGTTTCAGAATTTCCCACATCACGTCAGCCCTGGCTTTGGCGGTAGCTTTTCCCCCCAGATCGGACCCCTCTCTCAGCACCACCCTCATCACCCCCATTTCCAGCATCATCACAATCAGCATCAGCAACAGAGGAGGTCTCCTGCAAGTCCTCACCCACCTCCATTCACACACAGAAATGCTGCTTTTAATCAGTTGCCTCATTTGGCCAATAATCTTAACAAGCCACCTTCTCCGTGGAGCAGCTACCAAAGCCCATCGCCCACCCCGTCCTCCTGGAGCCCCGGCGGCGGCGGCTACGGCGGCTGGGGAGGGTCCCAGGGCCGAGACCACCGCCGGGGACTGAACGGAGGGATCACCCCCTTGAACTCCATCTCGCCCTTAAAGAAGAATTTTGCAAGTAATCATATCCAGCTGCAGAAGTATGCACGACCCAGCTCAGCCTTCGCTCCCAAATCCTGGATGGATGACAGCTTGAACAGAGCTGACAACATTTTTCCTTTTCAGGTGAGCGCACTCTGTTGTATCCATAAAAAAAAAAAAAAAAACAAACTAAAAAACCAAAGCTCCCCAAAGAGCATTAAAATGCCCTGCTTGTGGGATTTCTGTGCTTGCAACTGAAAAAAACCATATGGCTAACTCAAAATGTCATAGTGGGAATGATCCTCCAAGCTGTGATTCATGGGGTTTTTTTTAACAGTGATGGTCATAAATATCTATTGCACACCAGCCATCTGTATTGGCCACTTTGCTTCAGCATAACACTTACACACAGAAATAGCCAATGGAGAAATTCACTGACAAGTATTTCAACAAAGAGGAAAAAGGAGAAAAAAAAAGTGCCTGGTGGAGTATGAGAGATCTGAGGCCTTTGAAGGCATTCAGCAATGTACCACATCTGAGAAAAAGTAATGGAGTGATTTTATTTGGTTTTACAGTATCACATGGGCTTGCAGTGCAACATAATTTTTGTAGCATTTTTGGGGGAAACTTCGCTTTCTACAAATAATGGTAATCAGTGCAGTTTGCTCTCCTCAGGAATGGCAGCAAATTTTGGTTACAGGCCATTAAATCAGCACTAAAAATAGATGTGGATGAGATCAGTTGGTGGTCTCCTGTATTTTGCTGTGGCCTTCTCCTGGCAGGAGGCAGGTTGTCTGGCAGCTCAGCCTCTCCTTCTGGGCTGACTTGTTATGAATTTGAAAAGAACTGTATAATGTTGAACCTAATTTGCAGTAGGAATTAAACCAGAAGTCCCCTTCTTTTCATCTGACCACCAGTCAAACCCAGCTTTTATGTGTGTGTGTGCTTTCTGTAAACTCCTTTAGGGTGAATTAAAAGACCCAAGAGTTCTTTTACATTTCCAGGGTTGTTTTTCAAGCTCTTCAAATGAGGGCAAAAGTAAAATTCTCAACGTGATTGCAGTATTTCTTGCCATGCTGCAAGAACCGGGGTGACCTACTTAAATACAATTCCAGAGATACAAACTGTGCAATGTGTCTCATGATGGAAAGAAACAGAAATACATTGAAGAGTGACTTTGTGGATGTGGGGATAGTTGGGTTCTTTGCAGACTGCAGGTTTTTGGTGGTGTGCAGGCCCTGCTGACAGCACAGCAGCTGCTGGCAATAACTTTCCTTCAGAGCCTTTTTTTTCTGCTGCAGTGCTACTGACTGGTTCACTATCAGGTAGAGCCCTTCCAAATTTAGAAAGCCGAGTAATAATTGATTTTAATGTCAGGATTTATAATGAATACAATGAAGCTGTGTCAAGCATACTCAATTTATCCAGTGAAAGCATTAGAAAAAGGGACCCAGCTGGAGCTGGTCTTTTTTCAGCCTCACTGCAGCGAGCCTTGGCTCACGGTTTGATTCACTCTGTACCCTGACACGTAGCTGATGTTGAGAGTGACAGAATGAGATCAAGTGTGTCCTTGCTGCTGTGTGTAAGCCCCAAATATATACACAGGCAGAGCAATGTGCTTGGATTGGCATCAAGGAAATTTCAGGAAACTGGCAAAGTCAACCTTGACTTCTGGATGGTGTTCCAGACACAGAATAGCAGACACACGTAGTTTGATCATGGTAAAGAAATCATTTTGGTGTAGCATGTTGGTGTCTGTTTACATAAACACTCTGATGGAGCTGTACATGTCAAGACCAAGTCTGACACTCCTTCATGCCAAGAAAAGGAAAGTGTGGAGGGAAGTGCTCTCCAGTCCTTTGCCATCACTTGTGTGAGGAAAAGGGCAGGGCAGCAGAGCAGGACTTCAGCACTGCAGCCCTAGAAAGATGCTGATTAATTTTGAAGCCATCTTGGACAACTTTTTGTTTTCTTTTGTAGAAAATCTTTAGCTCTTTTGGTCACTTTAGCTGAGTGTTGAAAGCACAGTGAATTTTTGAATCACTGGAAACAAATGATGTAAAATTTGACCTTTGATGTCTTTTTATTTTTTTTTCTTGACTATGCTGATTCTATTCCTGACTCAAAGCAGAGTTTTGCTTATTACGTATTTGTGTTCATGCATCTCTCTCTGTCTTTCTCTCTCTCTCTGCCCCTGAAGTATCCTTGCTGATGCAATCATGTACTGGACAAGGCTATTTTGTTACTGGAATCTTCTTAGATTCCTGTTTAGGAAATAATTGAAAGCTGTCTTTGCTGCAGCAACATAATGGAGTAATTTGATACAACAATCCCTTTCATTTAATATTTATGTTTTGCTGCTTAAATCATTAACAAGTGGTGCTGCAATCTAGTGAAAATGAGTTTCTTTAGAAGGCAAAATGTAAGCCAGCAATTGCAAACATTTGGGGATCGCTTTCTTTTTTTCTTTTCCTCAGAGGTTGTGTCTGTTCCAGAGCCTGGTGGCACACAGGATTCTGGCTGTGTTTTGATGGAAATCTTGGGGTGACCGGGACCAAAAGCTCTTTTCCTCTTTGGAGAGGATGGCGTCACATAATTTCCCTGTAAGCCACTGATGTGAATTCCTGCTCCCTTCAAACATCCCTGCCCATCCCATGGGATGAAATGGGTGCTCCAAATGGTGCAGATGAAAGGAAAATACTGTGGTGATCAGTTTGATAACCTTGCAATTTGATGATGCCTTGCCTTGGCACTGAGAGCTGCATGCAAACCCTGTGCTCTCTGCTCTGAGTGTTTTGCATTTGGAATCCTGTCTCCTGCAATTCCCAAACGACGCTGACTGTAGGAACCTCTTGCAGGGATGGAACTGGCAGCAAGGTCAGAGAAGACTTAACCAGATCTGTTAATGAAATTAAGTTTTGATGTTGTGCTTTAGCCACTGGGCAGGCTCCCCCCTTCAAAGATCTTTTGAAAAGAGAAAAGCCATTGTTCTTTGTGTGTTCGTTTGAAAAGGAAATGGTCTCCAAATGAAAAAATGGTTCCTGAATTCAAATTAAAAGGCAAAAAACCGGAGTCTGTTGGCTCTCACAGCCTTCCATGAGAATTAATATATGAAAATGCTTTGAGTGTGACTGTGGCACCTTACCAAGTTAGTGATTTTTAAGAATAATTCCTTGTCCTTCTCTCCCAGCAGCACTGACAAACTTGGTGCTCAGTAATTGCGTTTCACGGCAGCGCTGCCTTCAAGATTGTTTTGGCTTTCCTTTGGCTGTGTACTTGCACTTCCTCATGAGTGGAACATCCTGCCTGTTATGCAATGCATAAATCTTGCTTTGATAGGCATTTCCAGCTTTCCAGATCTCATCTTCAGTGCGTGATGATGTTTTTTAAATGGCTCTCTGAAGGCACAAGCAAGTGAAGCAATAACGCTCAGCTTTCTGTAAAAATGCTTAAAAAGAATTTGTGTTTCTTCCCGGAATCAGGCTCAAAAATAACTGCCCATTTCAAAGAATTTTGTACATGAGAGCAGTTCATTGTATCCACTTGTTCAAAATGTTTTTTCCTTTCTTCCCCAGTGGCTGGTTTCCAAGTATATAACCCCTTCCAAATCCAGCCAGGGCCTGTGCCAGGGAGACTTGCTCTTCCCCCAGGCAGATATGGAATGTTTGAGAAAACACATTCGTGATTACAAAACGTGTTTGAATTCCGACCTCTACGTCAGCATTTGTTTGCCCATAGAAATGGCCTGATTTAATAAGTGCATTAAATAAATTCACAGGGAGCTGGAATTAAAAAAATAGCCTCTTGAGCGAGTTTGTCAAACTTTCCTCTTGAAGGGATCTTGCAAATAAATTTCTTTACCATTCCTCTTTGTTTTAATATTTGGGTTTGAGGAACCTTTTCATAACTCGTGATAGCTGGCTGCACAAAAAGAGCTTATTTGTTTTGCAGAATTTAATTTTTTTTATTCTAGCAACAGCAATTATTCCCAATCATTTCAAGGTATCATTTGAAAACAGGGCAAATCCTTGAAGCTGGGTTTTTAAAGCCATTCCCCCATTCTTCTCTAAGTCCATCAGCTGTGCAGTAATTAGTTTTTTGTGTGCTGTTCCCCACAGCTACTCATCTGTGGGATTAGCAGCACTCTAATGTGGTATGACATGCACAAGTTAAGTGCTGTGGAAGTTAACACTGTTCTTGTTTTATAAACTTACTACTGACGTTCATACTTGGGCTTTGGCCCTCCTGTGTGTTTTTGACCTCAGGGTTCCTGTTTAAAGAGAGCTTTTGTTAAGAAGCTATTTGAATTATGTTTGTCTTCTTCCTAAGATTAAAAGGAGTACTCTTATTAAGCATTTTGCTTTGAAAGTTGCAGCCCAGCAAAGAGTGAGAATGCAAGATATTGTGGAAAATCATTGTGGAAGATGCATGATAAACTTAATGTGCAGCTAAAATAGAATCACACATTACAACCATTTCCAGTAAAGGTTTGTCATTTTTAACACTTAAAAAGTTGGACTAAACTTGGTGCTTTGTGCCACTTCATTTTTCCAGCTTTCTTATTGTTCCCTGGTGAAACTATAAAAGATGATCTGGGCAGAATGCAGCAACATCCTTTCAGGAAAAACCTGTTTATTCAAAGCCTTTAATTCACTGGATACTGGACTGGGAGCTGGAATACAGGCTGCCGGGGAAGGAGGAGAAGCTTCCCCAGAAGCAAAATCCAGTCCAAATTTGTGTTGCAATTGAAAGAGAAATGTGGAAGTTGTGTTTATGATAATAAATATGGTGATACTGGCTCTCCTGTGCCTGAGCCACGTGGCTTTGGAGTTGTGGGAAATGGGAACAGGGTTTCAGAAAGTTTCAGGCTTCTCCTGCTGTAATTAAGGTACAAATGTAGCTGTGAGGTTTTTGATTTGCACAAATGTTCTGGTTGGACAAAGATTTAAACATCTAAAACAAGCCCCACTTCTACAACTAGACCTACTCCATAAATGCTGATCAATAAATTGCTTAATGCAATGACATCTTTTGCATTATTATTACTGATGCCTTAGACTTCAGATCAACCTTCTTTTAAGAGATCAGGCCCAGCCTTAGCTACCAGCAAGTGTTCAAACCTTGATTTTTGGTGCAGTTTGGGATTTTCCACTGGGAGGCCCATCCTGGGAAGTGCTCTCAGGTTCTGGCATCTTAATTATTCAGGTGAAGGTAATGCTGTGGGTGCAGACTAAATATAGTGACTTTATAAAGAGTTAATAGCTAAATTAAATGTGAATTTTTCTGATGTGCAGGGCAATGAATGCATGGGATTTTTAAATTCAAAGTATGATACCCCTGTGCAGGAGAAATTCCTGTGGAATTTCTTTTGCATGGGAGGATGACCCATTGTATGTCAGACATGTTATGCACCAAGTGACTTTGTTTTAGGGATGAAATATAAACAGGGATGAAAAATAAAGTTAGAATAGGGATTAGAATTTAATTGTTTTGTAGGCAGAGATGGCCAGGGTAGAGTTCACAAATGGTTTGTTGGTTATTGTAGACATTTACAGACTCAAAACTAATTTTTCACCAGATCTGGAGTCTGTCACCTCTTGTACATTGTGCAAACAGCTCTGCTTATGCCAAATTATGTTTAATGAATCTCTTCTGGGATGTTGGCTGAAATTTTCAACACTGTCATGTATTAAAACTGCAGGTTGATTTCTTTCTTTTTTTGGTTGTTTTGTGGCTTTAGTTTGTTTAATTTGCTTTGTGCTTTGTTTGTTTGGGTTTTCTTTTTTCAATTTTTTTATTGTGTTCTCATGTTTAGCTGATGTCTGTACGCTTCAGTTCTGTTTCCCAAGGGTAAAAAACTCTGTAGCCTTTGAGCCCTCTGATAAAGCAACATTTTAGATACCCTAAACAAACTTGTGTAAAGCCAAGTTCTTTTGGAACCCAGGTAAATAATATCAGGCTGTGGTTGCCACGTTTTGTTACTGAATTGTGCACACTCTGCTTTCGTCCAGGGTAGTCATTATTACCCCTGTATATTTTCTTTATCAATAAATAAGTGTAAAGCACCAATACAGCTCCAAAGTGCTGTAACTTTGGGAATTGCTCCATTAAAACCATCACCATATTGTTTTTAATTCTCTCTACATGAAATCTTTTAAAGAAAACATTTTTTCCCTAAGTTCAGTGTGGTTTATGTGCTAAATAAACAATATGTATCTGAGAAAAGCTCACATTTAGCTACTGGTTTGTGATCAATATTTTGATTATTAGAGCTATTTTTGGATTCATTATTAGAGCTATTAGATGGATTAGCTATTATTTAGATGGATTATTAGAGCTATTTTTGGATTAGAGTTTTTGGGATGAAATGCAGAGTTATAAATTTCTTCAGCGGTTTGGCCACTCCCAGTAACCTTCACCAGCCTTTATTTTTTCTTTAGGTGCATAATAAATGGATACATTTCAGATGTGGTTCTGGTAAAATGTCTTGCCAGATAAGACTGATGAAATCTGTGCTGCTGTTTTCAAAGGAGTTTCACTATAAAAATTACTTTAATTTGTATAAAATTCTCAAAACTACCAATGGTGACTTTCTCTACTAATGTTCAACCTGTCAGTGCAAATAATCAGCTAAATAATTGGATTTATTTTTTTTTTAATAATAATAATAAGCACTGTGCAGAGCTGTGACCCAGCTGAGCTTGGCACCTTGGCTGGTTTTTATTTAGGCCTGACATCTTTTCACTGGGTGGATGCACAGGGTTCCTTATCCATCCCAAGTTTTGGCCATTCCTCCTTTTCCTGGGTGGGAAATATCACCAGTGAATCTGTTGTATCACTGTGCAGGGCTGTGTTTTAAAGTGTTTGCAGTGTGATTTGCAGCTTAAGAACCTCACCCTGAAAAAGGGACAGCTTGAAAAGGAAAAGAAATTCCTCAGCACCAAAAGCTTCCATTGGAGAATGCACTTCCTTGTGAGCCAACCAGTTCAATTCCATTTTTTCCCTTCAAATGTTTAAATTCTCTGTTCTCAATATTAAAAATGAGCATTGCAGCAGCTCAGGCCAACATGACACAGATATTTTAGAGAGAAGAGAGTTGCTTCAGGCTCAGGTGCTCAGCTCAATACACTGGGAATTACTTGGCCTGGGTCACTTCCTTTGTGTCTCTCACACAACTGAAATGTGAAGTGCCACAAGTCCACAAAGATTTGGAATTACTGAGGTTCTGCACTTTGTGAAATTCGAGTTTTGTAGCTGTTCGTGGGGTGGCCTTGAGGTTAACACAAGAATTCAGGAAGGAGAAGCTGCTGAGGGACATCAGGTTTGCAGTGAATGCTCCCACCTGTGTTTTAGGCTATTTTGGTCATTTTGTGAGGACTGCTGGAAATGCAGAGGTTGCCTTTTAATATCCATTCCTGAGTTACTCAGCTGTTGGATCCTGATGGATCCAAAACCTGAGGGCTTGTACTCACTCCTGCTAAGGGACTTGAATGTAACTAGAGTTTGAAATAGGTGAGAAATATCAATGTTTCAATGTTTAAACCAATCCAATACATTAAATCTGCTAGGACAAGCAGAAAACTGTAGGAAATCTATGAAAGAAAAGCACAAAATTGAAGGATTTGAATGCTCCTGATATTTTCTCTAAGGTGCCTCAATTATCTTGTAATAGAAATGACCACGGAAATCAATCCTGTGGGGAGACAGGGCAGTGCTGTGCTTTTTATAGCAAATTTGATATTTGCTAGACCTAATAAAGGAACTGGTTCCAAGCTCTGGCCTTTTTAATGCTATTTGAGACACAGCACATCCGGGTTGGAATACGTGGCGTGTTCTGTCTCAGTAATAAACTGTTCTGAAGAGAGGAAAAATACCAGGAAATTCGATTGAAAAATGGTATTTTTTAGTGATCAGAATGTAATTTACAACTTGGAAATGGATCAGGAGCTGGTGAGTTCCTGCTCTTGGAATAGTTTGAGGTATTTAAAGTCCAGAATGGGGGATCAGTGAAATCAGGAATGGCCCTTGCAACACGCAATCACTGCTGCTTCAGCACTGAAATAAAGCACTTTATAACTCACCACTGCCTTTAAAAATATTCCAAGCTGGATCTGTGTGCTTTGGAGAAATTTCAGCTTCACAGCCAGTGTTAGGGACAAAAAACACACTCAGTGCTGGAATAACAAGAGTTGTGGAGAAGGAGTCAAGAGCAAAAATGCCCAAAATTTCTCTTTCTTGTTTGAGCAGAGACTTCCCAATGCCTGAGCTCAGTTCAGAGAGGATTCCTTAGAACAGGAATGAAATAAAATCTTTAAAGCTGATGGTAGAGACAGAAAGAAATTAAAATCAGGGTGGATTAATGTAATTGTATAAAAATCTATCCAATTCCAAATGTATAAATACACAGAAAGCATGGATATGTGAATAATATTGGGAATTAGTGTGACTTTTGCCTCCCTTTTGGACCTTTTATGATCCTGTAAAGATTTCAGAGATTACAAGAAATTTCAGTTTTTCTGAATTTCCCAATTAAATTAAAGCAGTGCCCAGGGTATTTTACATTGTGTTTTGCTTTTATCACATCAGATTTGTACTGTGTGGGATTTATTGTTTGGTTGGAAAGTCTGACCTGGGCATGTGTAAAATGATGGCTTGGGTTAATAGGAATGAGAAAGAATTGGTGTTAGACTTCATTGGTTATGATTAGATTATTCTAGATCAGATTCATATTTAATAATACTGTAATTTTTAATATTCCTCTATCAGAGGAAATTTGTAATATTCCTCTATCCTTTGGTATATGGTTTTTGCTTAATTCTGCTGTGGTTATGTAGAAGAAAGTGGAAGTTTTTGTGTTTCAGGTGCTCAGTTTAACACTGGCTGTGTTTGTGTTTTCTTGCAGGATCGCACGAGGACTTTTGACATGCACTCACTGGAGAACTCCCTAATTGACATAATGAGGGCTGAAAATGATTCACTGAAAGGTAAATTTAGACTGAGACTATTTCCTGCAGCAAATAACTGGGGAGAGGGGCTTACTGAAAATAAGAGACTGCAGTTGTGGCTAGGAGAAGTGAATTTCCCTTGTGCACCTGATGGGTTTTTGGTTGTGTGAATGAAGCAGTTTCAGCACTCAGCTTGTCTGTGCTTGTCCAGAGCAGTGCAGAACACAACCACAGCCTGACCTTTTTGTTATTGGTCAGGGGTTTTGATCAACTTCAGGAACCTTGTGCAGCTCAGCAAGAAGTAATTTTTTGCCTAACAGGGTTTTCTTGATGAACTCATAGTTTTTTCTGTCTTGGGAAAGAATAAGGTTTATTCATGTCCTTTGAGAAAAACAGAGTATTTAGTCTTTTTTTACCTTCTTGGAACCATTGGGAAAGGAAAAGGGAGGTTGAAATTATTTGGGATTTATCTCTTTTTTTTTCCTTTTGTTTTTTGGCAAAGGTAGTCGTGCTTTGGAAATACATCAGCTTACAAAGTATTCACAGTATTGTCTACACATAATTTTGTCTGAAGAAAAACTGCTTATGGTCAACAATTCAGAGCTGTAGTTTCATGTCCTGTAGGATGAGTAATCCATTGCAGTTCAGTGGTTACATGTATGAGTGGAGTAGTCAAATTCTCACACACACTTCTTATCTAACCACTCACTTTTGTTACCAGTCATGAGACCACTAAAAAAAAACAAACCTGCACTTGTGGTTTCTGCAAGTAAATTCCTTTTGATATCAAGGCTTGTGGTGGTAATGAAATCTGACTTGTTTTAATAGTGATTCTTGCTCAGAAGACCAACCTTTGATAAACTGGCAAGAACTTGTGTTTGTTGCCTTCTCTGTGGTCTGGAAATGCAACTTGAGTTTCCCATCCCCAGAGCTGTGCAGAAATTCAGTGTGGGGAGAAACACCACAGAATATTTCCCTGTTGAAATGGCAGGGAGAGCCTGATGTGAATGAAAGTGATGCCAGATGAATTAAAACCCCAAAATTCCTTCCCTCTTTATGCACTGGGGACCAGGTTTTTATTAGTGACAAGTATTAACAGCTTTGATTTGATTTGTGTTCTGTCTGGCAACATCCTGCATCCCCAGAATTGCATGTAGAACCAAGAGGGAGGTGTTCTTCCTTGACTGAGCACCTGGGATTTGCCCCAAAACTCTCTATCCAGCTGCCAGGCACTCCCAAACCAGGTTACAGCTCTGAAATCTGGCCCAAGGTGACGTGGCCATGGGATAAATAAAATCTCCCTTTAAATCTGAATTTAACAATTCAGCTTCATATGTATTTATGGTCAGCTCCTAAGCAAGGGTACTTCTGAAAGCAGCTTGATGTTTAGTTGAAATGCTTTGGAAAGGTTCTTTGCAGTTGAAATATTTCTTTTTGAGTGCTTAGCATGTTTCAAGAGTGATGGAATAAGTATGTCAGCAAGGAATACAAATAGTTCTGACACGCATTAATTCCTGCTTTAGCCTGAGTGTTAATCCCCTCTACAAAGTCATCTGTGGCTTCTCCAAAGTTCTGTGTGCCTTGTCTCACACTGCTTGAGGCACAGGGATAGCAGTCAGGTCCTGGGCTGGCTCAGATTCCTTGTGAATTATTCTGTTTCCCAGTTAACAGTTATATAACTGTACAGAAAAAAGCCTCAAAGCCCAGATGAGACATTTAAGTGACTCTCCATAAAATACTTTGTTCTGAAGCCTCATTTTTCAAGGATCTCCTCAGCAAGAACATGAACTTTGCTTCCAGAAAAGTGTGCAGTGCCTGAGTTTGGCTGTGCTGCTCTGGCACAGCACTCAGTGACTTAATTCCTGTCGGGTATTTAAGGAATGGATCCTTATTGAAGCCAGCATCCGCTGGGCCGTGCTAACTGCAGAGATCATCCCTGCCTAGGGTGGGGTCTGCAAGGAGAGGAAATACCTTCAGTTAAACCAACTGATACAGCTGGAAAAAAACTGTCAACTGCTGGGACAAAACATTCCTCATCAGGCCTGGAGTGGGGCTGCTGATCACGAGCCCTTTGTGTTTATTTTCCATCTGCTAGCACAGATCCTGTCTCATGTTTTCTCTTTTCTTGCCCCATCTTTATATAAAACTCGGATATAGAAATCTTTAAATACGACAAATTATGGCTGTCAGCTCAAATCTTGTTTGCTGTTTCAACCACCTGCATTTAAATCAGCAGCAGCAGCTCCATAAGAAGTTTTTCAGTTTGCATTTTAAATGGGTTAATCAGTGCATGCAGTGCTTTGAACTAAAGTTGGATACTCTCAGAAAGGAAAAGCTTCTGGGTTTGAGACTTTAAAAATAGCCTGGGCAAGACAGTAATAAAACATACTGTGGAGAGCAAGCTCAGAATGGCATGGAAATAATTCAGATGATCTAATAGGTCTCATTGCTATCTTGTGAGAGGTTTAATCCTGCCTCAGCCTGAGTTTAGTGTGTAACACTAACAGCACCCCCTTCACATTGTCAGGGACTGCCAGAGAAAGAGGAACTGTGTAAAATACCCCTTCAAACCAACTGGGAGAATGGGCATGGTAAGAGACACCAGTCCCAGTTTGGAACCTGCTGTCTCTGGGACATCATTTCCATCTTTAAATGACATGTTCGGAGCAGCAGGCTGGGAATTCTGTAATAAAATCAGAAGCAGGAATTCTTCCAAATGTAACAAAAATCCATCCATGGTGTGTTCTTTGTGACTGAGGTGATTAAGCTGTGCTAGCATTGGATTTGTTTAGGTCAGTAATTATTACATTCTTAGGTTGTCTTGATGTATGGAATAAATAATATTTTCTGCATGAGGTTAAAAGGTGAATCTTACAGTGATTCAGTACATTCAGCATTACCTTTTAATGCTTTGAGTAGGCATTTTACCATTCTCTCCCCTTATTTTAAGGTATATTTTTATCCCTGCTCAAATCCTCTTCCTTTGCTGAGCAGCTGCCATTTCAATATGTTATTTTTATCCAGCCCAGTGAGTGTGCTGCATGCTGCACAGCCAATGTCAGCCTGCAGAAGCCTTTCCCTGGAGACTTAATTGCATCTTCTTTACAATGAACTCAGCCTCCCTGAGCTGAGCCTGGGATCCAGAGCCTGATTTTTGAATCTGGGTCTTCCAGATGGCAATTTGAGCTTTACTGTAATAGTAGTAGATTGACTAAATATTTCCTTGTTAAGTGACACTGAAATGTCTTTAAATGCTTTATGACTGGTTTGCTAGTGAAATATCCAATATTTCAGTTCACATTATGAGGTTATTGCCTGGAAATGATGCAAGGTGGGAGGGATGAAAGCAGCAGGCCAGGACGTCTGCTTCCAGCACTGCAGAGCCCTCCTGTAAAATCTGGGTGTGAACAGCTCAGTGTCTGCAGGAATCCTATGGCTGTGACACAGTCTGAAAAACTGAACACACTTCTGCACAAAGGGAAGGGTTAGGAGTGGGGTAAGGTTGAACAGCAGCCCTAAATTTTAATTTTGAAAAGGCAGAATGCTGCAAAGTTGCACCATTCAGGGTTTCTCTGAGCAAGCAGAGGAAGCAGAGAGACCAAGCTGTATTTTTAAATCATCAGCCTCTTAATATTAAGCTGAAAAATCGTGGCAAGATTGAAGAAAATATGTAAACCTTATAAAATGTTCTTTGAGGAAAGGGATCCAAATAGTTTTGAGAGCTTTTTTGAATATTGGATAAGAATCTGAACTGGTTGGGGTTTTTTTCAAGCTGTATGGATTATGCAGCATATTTATAATAATGGAGTAGAGTGGGACATTTGGGTTTCTGTGTGATCCAGAATATTAATGAGAAACTGCTGAGAGTCAGTCCCAGTTGTCTTTAGGGAAGTTTAGGGTCCTTTATATATGCACAGGACAAACTCTGACCTCTTTTAAAATGTAAAATAATAGATTGTGAGGTTTTTTACAGCTGCTGTGGTGGTTGCACCTCAGACTTTGGGGTTGATCTCCTTGGCCAGAACCTAAGGGTTGCTCATTTGCAATTTTTTCATGTATCCAGCTTCAAATAAAATGAACAAACCTTTCCTTTCAGGCTGTTCAGGTTTGCCTTCATTTTCTTTGGAAACGGATGAGTTGATGAGTTACTGTGTGAATGTTTCATTCTCAGGATCTTCCTGGATTTTACCTCTTATGCCAGGAAGGGCTAATGGCATTTGCAGGCCTGAGTGCCTATTAATTAAGAAGAAAATTAATTGTTTTACTACGTCAAAATATTGCTGAACTGGGTCTAAGAGCACTGAACTCCAGCCCACGCTGAAGGAGCTGGGATGGGGGAAATTTTGTGGGAATTTTATTTGAAATCAGCTGTTCCCATTCCTGTTGCAATCCACTGATTTCAGGTGGATTAAGGTAGAAGTATTAAAACTTTTGCTATTCTATATTCTAAAATATTAACAAGCCAGGGCCCACTTTCTTTCCAAATGCAGCTAATATTCAAAATTTGGGGGCAATATTCAATATTTTTATTTTTTAATTAAGTGGAGTGTTTGTTGAATTTTCCCTGCCTTTCCAATATTTGGGATTTATCACAGCTTTTGTTTAGAAACAGCCAACAATCTTGTAAGAGAATGAAATCACCTGGGCAACAAGGAAGGGACTAAAATCTTCTATTAAGAAACACTGAGATCAGATTCACAGATTGGATTTGAACCTGCCACAGAAGTAATGGATACAAACCATGCATAATGTATGATTTTACACTCATTACTTCCTAAACTTCCCATTATTTAAATTTGGGTTTGAGGCTTCAACAAAATTGTTCAGAAGAGATGCTGGATTTGGTGAGGATTAGAAAGGTAAAAGTAGATTGGGAAGAAGAAAGTCATGTCTGAAACTTGCAAAAAAAGAGGAAAAAAGGGGAATTGTTCTTAGGTGGTACACAGGGAGGAAAGATCTCCAGTGAGGAGAGACTCCAGGAGCTGGGCCTGCTCAGTCTGGAGAAGACTGAGAGGGGATCCCATTAATCCCATAAATATCTCCAGGGGTGTCAGGGGATGGGGCCAGACAAGAATTCCTGAGCAGCTGAACCTTTCTGATAATAGCTGTCTGTTACAGAAATGCTGGTTTTGACAAGGCACATATCAAACAATCATCAAACAACTCTGGTTTTACTTCAACCCTGCAGGATTTCTAGGTGGGAAATGTTGATTTATGCTCTGTCCAAAATGGAGCCATTTAGCACTGAGCCACAGGGTATTGATGGAACCACCCTTTGAGACCAGGAAATTCCTTTTTCAGCCACCTCAGAGCAGTACAAAAATCCCAGGGTTTTCTGATCTTAATCCAATTTGGGCATCAGATTCCTGTGCAATTCACTGGAGCAGACCTGTGTTTTTGTGTCCAGTCATTTCTCCCAGACCCCTTGCCATGCTGTCCCATCTCCAGAGCCTGCTGGAAAATTAAATGCCTCTCATACTTCTCAGACAAGATATTTCCTTGGAATGTATGTGCTGTAAATGATGTGGCAGTCAGAGCTCTTTAAAACACAGCAAAACATTGAAATAGTGCTGAATATTTTCACATCTACCTCGGTGATTTGATCTTCAGAAGTGGCATAGCCAACAAAATCGTTCTGAATGCCGTGACAGCAGCCTTGCTAATCTGATTAAAACCTTTCTAAGGTTTTCTTGCTTTCTTTTTTATATTTGTGGCCTCGTGAAATTAATTCCATCCCCCCTTTTTTTTTTTTAGAAGTGTGTTCAATCTTCTGCTTTGTTTAATGTCACTGTCCACCAAATAGGTTTTGGTTTGGGTTTGGTGTTTTTTGATTTTTTTTTTCTTTTCTGAATTCTTGCTTTGATAATCTCTGACCATTCTGGATCATCTTCAAAGCTGCCTTTAATTTGGAGCTGTATTTCATGAGTGGTGTCTGTTCCTTGTTTTAGAAGACACTGAACTCTCCTGCCTCCCTGCCCAAACTACCTGGCTTTTTGCTTTTTGCTCACTTTGTTCACTTCTTGCCTTGATGTTGAATCGTTTGAGTCTTTTGTTAGCCACGGTTTTGCATGATCTCTGCTGTCATGTTTGTGAGCCTTGAAATGGCATGAAAGAAGCAGGAAGAAAAGCCTGAAGTGCTTTTCTTAAAACTGGAGTTAAAGAAGAAATGGGTGTAATGAGAAAGGGGATGAGTTTTGAGCAAAAATAAGGAGGTGAGTGCTGAGGTGTGAGTGTAAAAGGGAAAAATTTGGTCCTAAGAAAGTCATTGCCAAGAGTGACTAAAATCTGAATTTTGCATCCATTATTTAAGATACTTCAAGAAAGAATCATGATGGATATCGAATTTTTTTATCGAGTACCCACTTATTTTAATCCAGAATTAGCTAGAATGATAACAACTCTTGCTGAGGTGACTTTGAAAACACATTTTAGAGTGGATTTATCCATCCTTGGCTTAATGCCTGGTGTGTTGGAATGCAGATTGGTCAGCTGGGAGGAGGGCAGGTTTTTTGCACTGCAGTGTTGATGGCTGGGCTGTCAGGTGAGAGCAGCAGTGACCGTGCTGCCTCCACACAGGCACGTGTCAAATGAGGTGCAGGGAGTGCTATTTCAGCTCTGCTCAGAAATCCCATTAGCAGGAATCCCAGCTCAGCACTCACATTGGGTGTGAGAAAAGGATAAATGTTGTGCATGGAATGTGGGGATACTTGTATAAATATGTACTTACAGAAATATGTACTTAAAGAAATCCTGCTGGTGCCTGGTTCTGTGCAGCACTTTTGAATCCAGGCAGGGGAAATGGGGATTCTTTTAAAATAATGTTTTCATTTTCTCTTCCCATTTGGATTGGGTGTGGGGAAGTGTGTAGTACACTTTTGTCAGATGTTGCTGGAAAATGAGTGTCCTACCTGTGCTCTTCACTGGAAAAATGGGGAAATGTTCCAGTGCAGAGACTTGAGTGTGCTTCATCACAGAACCATGGAATGGGTTGGGTTGGGAAGGACCTTAAAGTCCATCCAGTGTCACCCCTGCCAGGGCAGGGACACCTCCCACTGTCCCAGGCTGCTCCAGTTCCCATCCAGGACTGCTCTGGGCACCTGTGCCAGGGCCTGCCACCCTCACAGGGAGGAATTCCTTCCCAATATCCCATCCATCCCTGCCTCTGGCAGTGGGAAAACATCCCCCCTTGTCCTGGAGCTCCATCCCTTGGGAATTGTCCCTCTCCTTGTTTCTTGTTGGCTCCTTCAGGCACAGTTAGGTCACCCCAAATCCTTCATTTCTCCAGGCTGAACAATCCCACTTTCCTCAGCCTTTCCTCATGGGTTGCTGTTGACTTGCTTGTGTTCCTGTTCCCTTCTTGTTTGGGAGTGAATCAAGAGGATGGTTAAAAAAGGAACCAAGGCCTCGTGTTGCATTCCAGGCTGTCTTGTGATCATTCCTTCCACAGACAAAAATAAGTTGCTTTGAACCTATTCTTGTACTTAAGGAACTGCAGGTTTAGATCTTGCAGTGTAAATCCAGTTCTTGCAAATCACAGGCAGGTGATGCAGGAAAAAGCCTGGACAGAATTCCTGGTGCAGGAATTGCTGATGGGGTGGACAGATAGCAGAGCTGCTGGGGGGAAATGCTGCCTATAAAGAGGCCAGGAGCACAGTGACAAACCATGACAGCAGAGATTTGGGAAGGTTTTACACCTTCTCAGAAGTTGTTCAATAAATTCTCTGCTAGGTTCAATAAATTGTTCTTGTCACTTACAAGATAAATTTTATCTAGCAATTTTTAGCATATGACATCCTTTGCTCCTGTCAGAAATGCTGTCATTAATGAAGTTACCACGTTTGAAGTAGTTTTGTGGCTGAGAAGCTGATTCCTGTAATGCTTTTCCTTCTCCCAGCTGCAAACTCTGCCTTTCATTCCTTATTTTTCAAGTGAATACAGTAATAATTGAAGTGTTCAAAAGATAAATGCTGCCAATTATTCCATATCATAAACTAGAAGATGTATTGAGGCAAAAGATGGGATGTTTTTATAACTTGGTGTCTATTCTCCAGCAGTCATACATGAATATAAAATAAAGCTCAGTGCCATGAGCAGCAGGGTGCCTGCTCTCCTGAAATACACTATAATTCCAACTAATATCCAGTCTCCAGCTGCTGGTTGTGCTCCATGATTTGCTCCTCTGCTTTTGGTTTCTTATCTCACACCCTGTAGGGGATCCTGGAGAAGAGTTGTAATCAAATACATACAATATTTAAAGCTCCCCACTTCAATTGATTTGCAGTATCCCACTGGAATATAATTGGAATTAAGGAACAAATATTGATCCCTGGTAGACAAAGCTGGAGCTGTGTCTAGGATTTGTAGCAGGTTGGTTTAGGAGATTTCTCTGTGTTCTGCTGTTTTATAGCAAAGAAAGTTCAAAGTTACCTTTAAAGCTTCTGTAGTTTGGAGATGAGGAAGACTGAATTGGGTTTGTCACATTTCAGGGGTAGTTAAGTGGTGGTGGAAATGGAGGAAAATCCTGTCTGGAGGTGCCTTCAGTGCAGGGGCCCTGTTGGTGTGACAGAGCAGCAGAGCAGTGACACTAGGGCTGGGTTTAAAGCCCTCACACAAACTGAAAACTCGGGGTTTCCAGAGTTCCTCTTTTTTACCCCATTTCACCTTTAGGCTTGAACTGTGGAGTGCCCATCCCTGGAGGGGTCCAAGGAAGGCCTGGACGTGGCACTCAGTGCTCTGGGCTGGGTGACACAACTGGGATCAGCCACAGCTTGGACTCAATGGCCTTGGAGGCCTTTTCCAACCCAAATGATTCTGGGATTCAGTAATTCTGCAAGCATGTCCAGGGCTTTTTGGCTCAGTTGCCCAACCCAGGAGTTACTGGAGCAGGATGTTCCCTCCTGTCCCTGCAATCTGGGAATCAGGGGATCCCAGGGGCTGGAAGGGACCTCTGGAGATCATCCCCTGCCCAGGCAGGCTCACCTGGAGCAGGTGGCACAGGGACACATCCAGGTGGCTTTGGAAAGGCTCCAGAGAGGGAGAAGAGTGTGGAGGCTTCTTCCCAAGGGTAATTCTGTCCTGGCTGTGACTGCCCCATCTCTCAGTGGGGCAGATTTTCTTCAGGCAGATGAAAGCCCTAAAAACCTTGCAGCTCATTGCACAAGCCTTGGAAACAGTCACTTTCCTTTCAGTGTTCTCAGCCTCTCTCCAGCCCTGCTTATTTGATGTAGAAAGTTGTCAACACTCCCTGTTTGCAGCTATTACGCTGAGAATCTGCTTCCTGCCACTCACTCAGGTTCTACCTTTCTACCATGTGAACCCAATTAATTCAACATAATCACAGGTAAAACAGTGTTATTTACCAAAGGATTTTGCAGGATGATTCTCCACAGGGTTTTTGAAGGAAAGAAACCTGTTTGCTTTTTGTCTCTCAGTTGTTTTGTGACAGTGACCTGGAATTGAAAATTAAAGATTCTAGTCAGACCTGTACTTGAGTGCTATGGAATAACAGAAACTTCATTTTGTTCCTGTTCTTGACAGAAGGAATGGTAAATACTTGTCTTCAGGCATCTGGCTTTACTTGAAATAAAGCATAATATTTGCATCTACAATAGTACTCCTGTTTTTCAGCATTTGTTTGGACATTTTGGACATAAGGTAGAGCTGTATTTAACAACATGTTTTTTTTTAAATCTCTTTTTACATTGTGTTTCTTTAAAAGTAAATTAAGAGGAAAAGTACAAGTTTTGGCAACTCTGCTGCTTAATTTTGCAGACTTAGTAATTCCAAAGGTGCTAATCCTTGGTTTTACTGTGCAGCCAAATTTAGGCTTCTTTGCTGGTTTCATGCTGACTTTGACATTGCTGAAAGTGTGTCAAATATACATTCTTCAGGTGTACACACAGAGCTGCTTCATTTTTGTAGGACTGTTTTAAGATTAATAAAATATTATTGGAAGAGTTTTCACTCTTTGAAGTTTGGTAGCGTTTGAAATCCACAAAACAGGGAATCTCTCATATTCCCTTTTAGTGGCTTGGTTTAGAAAAGCATTTTTAGGACAGGGATCTCATCTGACAGTGTCAGAAATGGCTGGGACTGTAAAATGCAAAGTTCTGACATGGAATACATTGACTGTCAGTGCAGATTCGTTAGCATTTTGTTCAGTTTATTCTGTATGGAGAGAATTTCTCCTGGATCAGGTGTCCTGGGCTGGTGCCATGGAGGGGCTGCTGTCCCACAGTCAGCATGCAGTGATTCCACATCATGTGCTTGGAAAAATTTGCCTGGAATGAGATTAAGAGCCTGAACCAGGCAATGCTTCTGCACACGTGCAAATGTCTCAGTTAACACTCCTGGAAGTCCTGACTGATCCTTTTGTGGTTTAGAACTGAAATCAAGGAATGTGTAAAAAAGAGAACCTTTTTTTGCCTGCCTCAGAACCTCAGAGTCACAGAATGCTTTGGGTTGGAAGGGACTTTAAAGATAATTTAGTTTCATCCCCCTGCCATGGCAGGGACACCTTCCACTGTCCCAGGGTGCTCCAATGCTGTCCAGCCTGGCCTTGGACACTTCCAGGGATGGGGCAGCCTCAGCTTCTCTGTGCCAGGGCCTCCCCACCTTCACAGAAGATTAAATTCTTCCCAAAATTTAATCTAAACCTTCCCTCTTTCAGTTTGAGGCCATTCCCCCTTGTCCCATCACTCCAGTTGAGGACAAACACAACTTTTCATGACATTATCTGCTTTCAAGCTGAAAATGTCATCTAAGAATTAAATTGTAAGGGTCTATTCAATGGAAAGAAATATTTCTGTGTGTAATACATGCAGGTAGATGAGATTTTCTATGTTCTGATTTAACAAGTGTATCTAGCTCTCTGCAAAATCCCTGCTTGGGTCTCTGATGGAGCTTATTTAACCAAATATGCATTAAATGGAGATGTTCTTTAGAATTTTCTGAACTTGTCTTCCCTTGGTTTGGTTAAGGAGATGTTTAATTTGTTCCCTGGTGAAACAGGGCTTGAGGTGACCTTACAGAACCTCTTGTGAAATGTCCTCTTACCTGTGGCAAACATGTGATCCATGTGAAATGTGTTGTGAAATACAAAGTGATGATAAAATCTCTCTCATTCTGGAGTGAGAACCAGCCCTGCCTGCTCTCAGAGAGTACTGGGGGGAAAAAGTACTAAAATATTGGAGTTCATGTTTGTAATGGCCTCGTGCACAGAGCTGGCAATCTTGATAGAATTGCAAAGTACAGTTGAATGTAAAACAAATGTAGGAAAAAAGCTCTGCTGGTATAATGGCTAAAGCAGATTGTGCTGCAGTTATTTTTCTAGAATTTAAAAGTAAAATTCAGGCAAGTCAAAATGTTTTCTCTGGTAGATTCAAGGATATCCAGCTCACTTTTAGAAATAATCCTGTGGAGCTTTGATATTTCTGTAAGTTATGTCCTAAGGGAAAAAAAAGACAGCCTGGCCCCAAATCACCTTTCCAGTTTCAGTGAAAGCCTGAAACTCTCTGATATTGGTCATATTTACTTTCCAACATAAACAACTGCTCACCAATGGTAGTAACTATAGAGAAAACCTTATTATACCCCTTAAAAAAAAAAAAAAGAAAAGAAAATCTGGCATCTTGCACTTCTCTCCATTTATGTAATATTTAACAAACAGCTGCTAATGGTATAAATACAAAAATACACCTGGAACCAGCAGGAGCCAGGTGCCCAACCTGGGCACAATTTGTGCAGCACAAACTTGGAGCAAGGTTGGGGATTGAGTGATTTAGGATCCCTGCAGCATTTTTCAGGGTTTTTCAGCACAATGTGCTTGTGGTTATACCCAATGTGCTGACAGGTTTTGTGATGCTTCTTCCTCTAGAGGGAAGAGAGCTCAGCACATTTAATTGGAGGTATAGACACAAAATATATGAATTTTAAAAAAAGAAAGGAGAAAGGGAAGGGACCAGGAGCCCATTAAGTGTCTCAAATGAGGAGAAGACAAATAAAATCTGAGTGGGTTGCTTATTCCTGATGTTCCTTAAAATGAAAAGTAAAAGCAGCAGATTTTTGCAAAAGATCATTGACTTTCTCTATGGCTTCATTTCCAAGACAGAAATAAAGGGAGGGCTGAAGGAACAAAATAATTGAAGCAGCTGCTAATAGCATTTTAAATTTCAGGCTGATTTTATTGGCAAAACATCTCTGCATTGGTTATTAACGAGCAGTTGAACCAGTTGCATGAACACTTTGTGTTTTTAGGTTTTGTAGCAAAATTCTTGCTCAGATACCTCACGAGATAAATAAATCTTGGGCCCTTTATGCAATTATCTGAAGCACTGAAGAAATGGGGAAGGGAAAAGCAGCTTTGAGGAATCCAAACCAAGGCTGCAGTTGTCTCATTTCTCAGCAAAGGATGAGCAAGTGTTGTGATCTACAAATTAAACCTTTTCCTGTGTTGGTGGCAGTTCAAGGCTTCATTTGTGCAGCAGCTTAGCTGAGTGCTGGTGTAGCAAAGCCTTCTCTTAATCTGAATTTCTGAAAGCCAGAAGGGGGGACTCAGCTGCCTTCCTGGCCTGCCAAGAGAGCATTCCTTGCCTCAATGCTGTTTGTATTTCGCAGAGTTTCACATTGTGTGAAATTAATGGCGTGTGATGAACCCTGCATGCAGGGAGCAGAGAAAGTTTGTATCTGTGCTGTGCTGGGCCAGTTTATAAACTGTGGCTCCTGAGAAATGTTTTGAAATGTCAGATGTTGGTATTTTGTGGCTTAGATGTGAAGCAAACGCTGAAAACAAGAGGCAAATTAAGAAGAGGAAGAGGAAAAAAAAATCATAGTGTTTGGTTCTCCAAACCTAGTATTTGGCACTGGAAATAATTCCTAGCTGGTGGCTGAGCTTTTTTGGGGTGTTTTTTGTCCTGGTAAAGGAGAAAAGTCCTCTTGTGGGGAGTGGCTCAGGTGGGGAGGCTGTGAGAAGTCCCCTGGCCTGAGTTGTGGTCTCACATCCACAGTGCAGTCGTGTCTGGGTGCTGGTGCCAGCAGTGAGTGTACAGAGAGAAGGAGGCTGTGTGGTTTTGTCAGTAATTCAGAAACCACAAGCAGGATTTTTCTGGCTTTGAGAGTGCTTGATGTGCTCCAAAACGTGCAAAGGCTGCTGGGCTCAGGCAGGGACACAGCAAGATTGCTGATGCTCTGTCATTTCCTTACATTTCTCCTTTGAGGACTGTATCAGCCTCCTGCATTTCAAAATTCAAAATGACCATGGAAAAACTGTACTTGGAAAGGCCCTCAGCCCTTAAGATTCTCCCATAAAACCTTTGCCTCAAGAACATGCTCCAGTCTGAAGACCAGGGTTTTGTTAATTTGTGTTCTTGGTGTTAATTGTGAATTTCTACCAGAGGAGTGAAATGATCTTATGGATGTTAAATAATCATGAAGTAAATTGGATTGATACAATTTTTATTTGGAAAAAGGAAATGACTCCTGTATTGTTGTGGTTTACAAATATTTCAATGCTTTAACTAATTGCCGGCCTCAACTTTGAATGGGGAAGCAAAATCAAACACATGATGTGCTCAGAGTTTCTCACAGCACTTGCCAGGAAGAATCCAAGTTTTGAAAACACTTGGCCTGCTTTCAGAAAGAGATTTTAATGAGATTAAAAGAGAAAGAATGTGCAAGTTTGATTAGAAAGTTTGGCCGTGCTCTGACAATGGGTTCTTGCAGGCCAGCACAGCAAATGCTGTTGTTTGTAGGGGTAGAATTGATTTCTTCTGAAACATGAAAAGTAGGAATGAGGGGGTAACAAATTATTGCAGCACAGTGTCCTGGGTTAGTGTGAGAGAATCCATCCTGTTGGACACTCTGCTGAGTCTAGAAGGCAACTTCAGTGGCCCAGTTTTCTCCTTGATTTTTCAGTTTTTCAGCTGGTTATTTGCCAGTCAGAATTGAACCAAGGATTTTGTGGCTTGTGCAAAGCAACCTGATTTCAAAACAGAAAGTGTAACACCACTCTGTCCCTTCCCTTGTGTCAGGGCTTCTCCTGCAGCTCGGGTGGAGAGCAGTGTTGGAATATTCTGGAGCTTGGCAAGGCAGGGACAGCCTGGTGCATGGGGAAAGACCCATTTGCTTATAGGCACACCCCCAGGAATAGCTCAAATAAATAAATAAATGTGCAAATTCAGGGCTAAAATTGCTTCCAAAAGTCCCTTGGATTATCCACATGCACTTGCTCAGGCTCCTGTCACCGTGGTTTATCAGTAAGTAACAGAGCTGGGCTGAGGAGGCCATGGGGGGTGGGAGGGGCAGCTTGTGAACACTTATTTGAAATAACCTGGATCTGCAAAGGCTTGAGAATCACTGAGTCAGTATAAAGGCAATAAAACGAGGTCTTTTGGTCCTTATAACAATGATTGAAAGGCTGTTTTCTTTCTCATTTAACATGCAGCAAGGACATATGGGAGAAGGCGAGGTAACAATATTCCTCTTTAATTTTCTAATGTTGACAATGTCTCATGGGAGAAATAACATTCAGTTTTTACTAGAGGGCAAAGTCCAAACTTTAAGCTTATAAGGGAGCAGTTTCACATACATTTACATAGTCTGCATGCCATAAATCAGCATTTTAAGTGGATTAGGGAGTACCTGAGCTGAAATGATCACAGTGGACATCACCTGGATGGTTTGTGACCCTGGGGGGCTGTGTTGCTGTGTTTGTGTGTGTGTGTGTGTGTGTTATGAATGCCAATGCTGGAGGAGTTTATTTTGGGAATTTTTGGTGCTGATGGAGCATAAATGCAGTGAGTGTCTGACCTGCTGGGTTCAATGTGTGTGTGAAGTTCTCCAGCAGCAGCTGAGGAGCCTGGGAAGGGGAGTTAGGTTTGGGAATTGCTCCCTCCCAATTGCAGGATTGGGGTCTTAAGAGATGAAACAAATCCCATGTGCAGCAGTTCCTTAGGAAGAAACAAGGCTGAAGTCAATATTACAATATTTTTATCATAGTAGGAATGAGGTTTGCCCAGCTACAGAGAGAGGCCTGATTATACTTGACTGTTATTTTTATTAAAGGTGTGTAAAAGATATTTGAAATTTGAAATTTCAAATAAGGCAACCTGACCGAGCCTTCCATTTTTTATTCATAGAAATTCTATGGACTGTGGATTTTACTACTTTTTTTTTCCTTTCAGCTTCTTAGCTGTTTTGTTTTTGTCACAGAAAATGTCTGTATCTTGGTCAGATTTTCTGTTTTCAAGATGTTTTCCTTTTAAAAACCAATTTCTTTCAAGGGGAGGAAGCAAAACCAGGATAAATTAACCTCACCAGTCATTTCTGTGGTAGATTGGGATGAATCCTGAAACAACAGACACAGTGTATCACATCATAGACAAAAGGAAATGTATCCTAGAACTTGTAGCACACCTCATTACTTACTCTCCCTATATATATTTATTCCTAAAATGCTCCTTAAATGAATAGAAGTCTCAGTTTGCTGTGTAGCAGTTGAATATTGGAATTAAAGAGGGAATTCATGGCAGAGAACAGCTCCTGTGCTCTATTTATGATATTATGGCATTTATAACAAAGAACCTTATTTAAAAGAAATATTATTAAGGAACTCTCTGATAAAGGATTGTCATAGAAAGATGTTGGACTGTGAAGGGAACATTTCTCATTTTACAACATTTTCTCTTAGAATAAGGCCATTAACAAAACTCTCTTGTAACACTGAAGTAAAGTTGTAGGGGGGACAAAATTTTCAGTCTTTGCAGTAAATGACAGTGCAATGTTTTCCTCAGGTTATTTTTGTTATTTACTAGTGGGTGGTTTATGCTATCTTTTGTTATCAGGTAATTTAAATGTGTAATATATTTAACTGGTAGAATTCTTGTTTTCCCATTTTCACCTTGAAATTTTATCTGTTCCCTGGAAGAAGCTGTTCACTGGAAAATGGAATAGATGGCTTGATACTGTGAGAGCCCCAGAAACCAAATTGGCTGTTCCCTTCCCTTTTTATGCTTTTTAAAAGAAACCTCATTGGAAACACAAAATATTATGGAAAGCAGTCAGCTCGGGCACCCGTTAGAAATCCTGGTTTGTTATGAGGAGGAACCTTTCCTCTGAAATGAAGCATTTGAGCTGCTGGATGGTGCTGGAAACCGAAAGGGTGCAATGAAATCGAGAACATAACTGCTCATTCAGAGGGCAAATCACTCCCAGTTCTGCTGATGCAGCAACTGGTGCATTTTCCCCAATTATTCCAACAGTGTGCGCTTTGTTCTGTTAGTATGGTTTTTTTTTCCCTGTTTTTCTTTTTTTCCAACCCCCTCTTCAGGTCAGTCCTCGCTGTTCCCCATGGAGGATGGGTTCTTGGACGATGGCCGTGGGGATCAGAGCCTGCACAGCGGCTTGGGGTCTCCCCACTGCTTCTCCCACCAGAACGGGGAGCGCGTGGAACGCTACTCCCGCAAGGTCTTTGTGGGGGGGCTGCCTCCCGACATCGACGAAGGTAAAAACCCCACCCAGGCCTGAGCCTTTTGTCTGCCAGCTCAGGGATGGCTGCTCTCCAAGCTTTGATATGGAAATGGATCTTTCTTTCTATGAGTTTAGGCCGTGGGGTTGTTCTGCCACCAAGAAAAAAAATCACGCGTCAGCACATTAAACTGACCTTCAGCAGGGTAAAAAGTACAAAAGTGCAAAATTAAACTAGCCAATATCACCTGTGGAAACTCATAAATCCATTGCCCCAGAACTCCCAGCAGCAGGAAAAGCTGCTCATAGTTTTGTAAGGTCTGTGTGGGGCAGCAAGTCCTAACTCTGTGTTTGGTTGCTCCTGTGTAGTTGAGGTTGTTTCCAGCAATGATTTTTGTCCTGTGGTGGCTCCTGACCTGTGCATGGTGAGAACCCAGACAGGAATGAATCTGTGCAGGGCATCCTGAGGCACCAGGGTTTTGTCGTGGTTCATCACACAAATACAGGTGGCAGAATACTGCAGTTGTTATTAAAATAAAATTAAAAAGTCAGGTACAGGTGTTGTGAAGCTTCCTTTCACCACAGCTCTGTGTTCTGTCTGTATGAGCCTGCTGGGATAGTGGTTAGAAGAAATGCAGCAATAAAGCTAAAAAGTTTTTTTCTTAATCACAGAATTGTTTTAATCCCCACTTTTTTTGTGTCAGAGCATCTAATGCACTGCTGTGACATGGTAACCTGAATTTCATGTCACCCATGAGAGCAGTTGACTTTTATAACAGTATAGATGCAGTGGCTCAGTTCCTGAGAATTAGTGGGTTATGAGCTTTTATTTATAATTATCAGTGAAAGAACAGTTTGAGCTTTGGCCTGTCTTGTTTTATAAGGAGTGTTCTGCCTTGTCACAAAGATCCCCCATCAGCTACTGAGCACAGCAGTGAGCTGCTGAACCTGGAGGGTCACAGAATGTTTATAGGATGAAGCTACCTGAAATCAGTGCCTTTCAAATGCCTTAAGTTCAATTTATTTTAAGCTCATGCCTTTTCCCTCCTCTCCTGTTCCAGATGAGATCACTGCAAGTTTTCGGCGCTTTGGACCTTTGATTGTAGACTGGCCGCACAAGGCAGAGAGCAAATCTTATTTTCCTCCTAAAGGTAAATACTGCAAACCAATAAGATGAGCATTTTAGAATAATTTTATGTGATAAAGCACAAGATTGGTCTGACAGTGACACAATGTTTAGGGGGGGGAAAAAGAATTTAATCATTGTGATTGTTCTAAACTGGTGAAGTTTCAAATATAGCTTTGCAGTTATTATTCACTGGAAGAACTCTTCCTTAACATCCTGTTTTTCCTTTATTCCATTTTCCCCTCTTTCCCCTGTTGTTGTACATGTAGTAACAGCTTTTTAAAGACACTAAATGCCTTCCACAGCAACTGGGAAGGATTTGTCCCTTAGGTGAAAAACCAGAGCACTTGTGGGTTGGAAATAAGTGCTGAGAGCACCTTAAGTCTTTTTCTCTCCTGTGTGGCAGCATGATGCCAAACCTAATTCTGAGTGAAATTCTGATCCTGTTGACAAACAGCAGCAGTGATGTTTGTGTTTTCCCTTGGCCAGGATATGCATTTTTGCTGTTCCAAGATGAAAGCTCTGTGCAGGCACTGATTGATGCATGCATTGAAGAAGATGGAAAGCTCTATCTCTGTGTTTCCAGCCCCACTATCAAAGACAAACCGGTAGGTGCAATTGTCAGGGCCTGCACAATTCCTGGGTGATAATCACAAATTGGGCTCTTCACATGCAGTTTTTTCTGTCTTCAGAACGTTAATGTTAAAATTTCTTTAAGGTGTCAAATTAAGAAGAGAAAAGACCAACTTACTGGTTTTGAACTAGACATAAGAAAGTTTTTTAGTCTAGTTACAATGCTTATTTTTATCAGAAAAAAATGTATTTCCACACAGGTATTTTTTGCTTGCTAATGATGAACTTGTAGAATTCATATTGTCTGAGTGTTGTATATAACAGATAAATCCTAAAAAACATACCATGGCATTGAACTGTAAATTATTAATCTACAAATGACTGGGGGGCTAACACAAGTCTGTCAATAGTTGGGGAGAATTCTGCTCTAGTCCTGTGCTTCAAACTTTGGCCAGCTGTAACCAAATAGAAAGCAGCACAGGAGCCAAACAGGCATCTCTGGAGCCTGCTGCACTGAGATAAGGCTGGGACAACAGGAGCAGTGCAGATCTGTGTGACATGGGGGGTTGTACAGCACAACTCAGTCATGATTAAGTAAATGTGTGAGCAGAGGGTGAGGGTTTTTTTCCCCAGAAATTTGGGTAACAAGGAAGTGATGAAATTTAGCATCCTCAAATGGTCTGTCTTAAGAGAGCTCGTTACCATTCCATTTTGCTGAACAAGTAGAGTTTAGAAAGTACAGCTGTTTAAGAAGTTTTCTTCTCTGTAGGACTCTGTTGTAATTTATATTACTGAGACACTTTGAATTGTGAATGGTTAAAAAAAACAGGCTTTTTGTCCATAGGTTCAGATCCGGCCTTGGAACCTTAGTGATAGTGATTTTGTTATGGATGGTTCCCAGCCTCTTGACCCAAGAAAAACCATTTTTGTTGGTGGTGTTCCTCGGCCTTTACGAGCAGGTACACACTGCAGCACTGGGCATGTTGGATGTGCAGCCTGGTTTGGGGAGCACTGGGGGAAGCCAGCCTGGAATTCTGAGCGTGGTGACACAGTGGGGGACACAAACCATCCTGAGGCGGTGCTTTGAGAGAAACGAGGCAGCCTAGAGCCCTGTTTGGTTTTGCTTTGTGGTGACACAGTGGGGGACACAAACCATCCTGAGGCGGTGCTTTGAGAGAAACGAGGCAGCCTAGAGCCCTGTTTGGTTTTGCTTTGTGCTGCAGTGGAGCTGGCGATGATCATGGACCGGCTCTACGGAGGGGTTTGCTACGCCGGCATCGACACCGACCCTGAGCTGAAGTACCCCAAGGGGGCCGGGCGGGTGGCGTTTTCCAACCAACAGAGCTACATTGCTGCTATCAGCGCCCGCTTCGTCCAGCTGCAGCACGGAGAGATTGATAAACGGGTAAGGCCTGGTCCCCCCTGCTCCTCTGCCCACGCCCTCCCTGCCTCAGAGGTGTCCCTGGAGTGTTACAGCAGGTTAATCCCGTTTTTAGTGCCTCTCGGATGCAGCACGGGATGGAAGCGGAGTGGTGGGGAGCTGCTGGTGCTGGCACGTGGGAGGTGACTGTGAAAAAGGCTTTTCTCGAGTTGCTGAGTGTAGTGGGAAGTGTGGCAGCTGCCTTGGCCTTTTCCAAGAATATTGAGCTCCTCAGATGCTCCCTCTGCAAGGATTTGGGGTGTTTGTGAGATGCAGGGAGGGAGGTGCCTGCCACAGCTCTTTCTCCTTTGGGAGAAGAAGCAGAACCGCTCCAGTGTGTGCTGGGTGTCCAAGAGCATCCTGGTAATGCCTTGTAAGCTTGTTACTGTGCCCTGCAGCCTTGCAGTCACCCTCCACAGCCTGTGCAAAGGCTGTGCTTGCTTATTTCTTTCCTTTATTATTGTATTCCTTATTATTTTAAATTAGAGCAATATGCCAAATGGATCAGCGCTTCACTTTCTGCCCTCTTCATCTCTCTAAAATGTAACTGCCAGTTACAGTGATACTCAGACCACAGTTTTGGGAAACTCAGATGCTCACATCTCCTCTTGTAATTCATCCTTTGTCTCTGGATTTTTCCTACATGACTGTCACTGCTGATCTTAATTTTAAAGTTAATACAGTGGAAAACCTCCAAACTTGGCTGATTAGCCCATTATCTTTTCACTTCTGCTTTAGTTATAAAGCAGAAGAATTGTAACAACAATTTGACTGTGGGCCTGTGAATTGGAATGTCTTTGTTCTAATCTTGGCTCTGAAATAAGTTCTGTACAGCTTTGAACAAATAATTTGGGCTGCCCTTGTGCAACTTGTGCTTGCATAAGCAGACACTTGGGTGAATAGGTCCATTGAAGCTGGTGGGACTACAAATTTAAGTAAGTACTTGTAAACTCTGAAAAAAAATTTTGCAATCTATTTCCCCTTCCTTCTCTCCCCCCACTCCCTATTTCCTCATTTTTTTGTATAGTTTTTGTGTGGGGAAATAATGCTCAGAGAGGATTCATTATATGAGAAATTGGTGCATGAGGGAGGTAAAAATACAGCAACACTAGTTTTTATTAAAGTTCTATTTATTTTTAGTTTTCCAATACTGCTTTGCTGCAAAAAGAAAAATAAAATTAGTAAAAAAAAAAACAGTAACAAGAAAGGATTTCCTGTAAAATTAGGCAAGGAGTGCTGCTAAAGGGTGTGCCCTGAGATAATGCACAGGAAGGGTTCAGTGGCTCGGGCTCCCACCCTGAGAGGGCCTGATGGAGTTGCTGTAACTGAGGCTTTCCCTGGAGCTGGGAAATCCTCTGTGCCCAGCTCAGGGAGCAGTTCCAGCCCTGTCACACTCAGAATTAATGTGACAAGGACACCTGAGCTCTGCAGTTTAGCCTCTGAAGGTGGCTGAGCAGAGGGAACGGAGCTGAATCACCACATGAAGGAGGGCCTGTGTGGCACCTTTGTCCTTTTAGCACTTGGAGAAGGCAACACTCCTCAAAAATCCCCAACCTCCTACTGCAGAGCAGATTAGGGAAATGGGGAATGTGGTGTTAGTAATATTTGCCTGCTTCTGCTCTTGTACAAATTGACTGAGTTGGCAGGGCAGGGTTTTGGGAAATGCAACTCGAACACTGAAAGAGGAGAAAAACAGGTCGTTAAAAAGGCTGCTGTGCTCTGTCTGAGCAGTTTATGTGTCCTGTAAGCAAAAATGACATCAAACTACTGCAGTGCCATCTGGACTGTGATAAAATTGGGTGGGTTTAAAAACCCAGCAAGTTGTGAATGTCCTTATTTGCCTGAGGTGTGTCTGAGGCCTGTGAGGTGCAGAGGGGAGCAGCCCCAGGCCAGATGCAGAGATAACAGCAGAGATACCAGTCACAGCCTGGGTGTTTGAAAATGTTGGTGAAAACATCACATTCAGTGAGCTTCAGAGAAGGTTCACAAACCCTTCTAGAGCAGGAACTTGTACCTATATTTATTTCTGCTGTTCTGAATTCCTGCCCATCACCTGGCCCTTAATGCCAGCAGCGTAGGAGGGCATCAGTCCTGTGGTAAGCCTCTCATTTGATCCCAACAAGATCAGGTGGATTTCCTTTTGCTGAGAGGACTAAGCCATGGAAAAAATACAGAAATGAAGTGTTTATTTAGAGAGTAAATGAATTGTCTTAACACTGGAACTTCAGACACATGTGCATATTTAATCAGCAGTTACAGTGTTGTATAAACAGTTTCCATTCCTGCCTGAAAAGGACAGAGATTAATTGGGTATCAAAAATAACTCCCATAATGATCCAAGGTTTTGGTGTCAGTCAATAGGTTGTTTCTGTAAATCAGTGACAGCAGGTATCAGACTGATGGTCAGCACTGAATTCTGGGGTTTTTCTGCAGGATCAAAGAGGGGGTAGAAGTGTTGAAGTGCCTGGAATTTGGGGTGTTCAACAGCCACGTCCAGGTGTCATGAGGGGGAAATCTTGATTTTAACATTCCCTACTGCATAACTGCTGTCTACCCTGCTAAAACACGGGTGTGGGATTAAGAATTTGCACTGAAGAATGACCAACTGTCTCGTTTTGTGGCTGCAGGTGGAAGTTAAGCCATATGTCTTGGACGATCAGCTGTGTGACGAGTGTCAGGGCGCCCGCTGCGGCGGGAAGTTCGCCCCGTTCTTCTGTGCTAACGTGACGTGTCTGCAGTATTACTGTGAATATTGCTGGGCTGCTATCCATTCCCGGGCTGGCAGGGAGTTCCACAAGCCCCTGGTCAAGGAGGGAGGGGACCGCCCGAGACATATTTCATTCCGCTGGAACTAAAGGATCGCTCATTTGCAGGCCTCCAATTAAGTGCACTCTTCTGTTCCTCCCCACCCCGCCCCTCACTCACAGCATGTCCTTTTGTAGTAGTCTGTAATTTAACAATAGTCTAATGAAAGAATGACCTATAATGGGTATTTTATAGAATCTTGTCATTGAAAACTGTATTGGGAACTCCTTTTCGTATCGATAACATGTTGCAAGTGAGTTGCATTCTCTTGTCTTTACTACCGAGAGAACACTTAATTTCCTGCAACGTTTTCTTAGAGGAGAGAAAAAATATTAAGAGAAGAGAATTGAAACAATAGAGTATTTTGGTTTTTTAATTAAATTATTGTTAATAAAGAACATAATAATACTTTTATTAAATAACCGTGTAACAATAACACTATCAGTCTGTTCTGACACTTTTCCCCCAGGGAAGCCTGTTTTTGCCTCTCTTTTTTTATTTTTCTTTTTGGTTGTTTTTGGATTTTTCCAGCAACAGATGAAGTTAGCATTTACCTACCAACAGGAAAGAGCATGTTTAAAGCAACAGAAATGCATGAGCAAAGTTGAAGCAGCACTATAATAATGATCTTTTTTTGTTTGTTTTTTTCTTTTAAACTCTTTTAAGGGTTTTGAGGCTGAAATTTTAGCTCAGTGTGTATCTGACCGTGCCTCTGGCTACCACCCACATCCAAATTACTAACGAGATAGGCAGAGCTTACTATATTTTCATCAAAATGATTACATTTTAAGAATTCCTGAATGTAAAAGTTGAGTAAAGTTACTACTGAGGGGGGAGTGCACTTTTTTTTTTCTTTAAGAGAACTCAATTGTCTGGTTACAGCCCTAGATATCCTACCAAAGCTAGAGTAATGACAACTAGTGAACTGGCATTTCCTCTCCTGAAGGATAAATATATAGATTTTATTTTTGATGGCTATATATAACTCTATATCCTAATATACTAACATTCATCAGGGGCCAGCCTTTGCTCTCCATTTTGACGTGAAAAAGTAGAAAACCTAAAGATACCTCAAGGATATCACTGATTTTTACTGGAGTTTTGCTATTCCATTGTGGCACACAAACTCAAATTGGCTGCTTATTGGTTTCCCATCTTGGCTATAAAGTCAGTTTTCTATCCCCTCAAATTTAGCTGTAACAGAAGGCATGAACCCAAGGAGTTCCCAAGTCCTGCTCTGCACCGCCGGCCAAATTTTGTGCACGGAATGGTGCAGGTGTGCAGATGCCTTTCTTACTCTTCCTGTAGAAAGAATCCCAGCTCAGATCCCAGCTCTTCAGAACTAATTGTGGGGAGATAAAGACACGCAGGTGGAAGTGCCAACATCGCCAATTAACGCCGGCTTTATTGG
Source organism: Molothrus aeneus (assembly GCF_037042795.1). Classification (NCBI taxonomy): domain Eukaryota; kingdom Metazoa; phylum Chordata; class Aves; order Passeriformes; family Icteridae; genus Molothrus; species Molothrus aeneus. The sequence goes on from NC_089660.1 coordinate 2,851,642, forward strand.
GACTCAGTCCTGCCTTGAGAAGCATCAGCCCAGGACACGCGAAGCGAATGCTGACGAGTGGGTGCAGAGGGTTTAGTTTGAAACAGATGAATGAAGGAGTAGTTCTGAAAATTTATTTTTAGTACTTTTCAACTAAATGCCCTGGCCAACTTCTCCACCAAGGATGTAGCAGTGTGCAAACAAAGTGATTCTGTGGCAATCTCTGCCCGGCCCCAGGGGCCTGGGACCACCCGAGAGTCTCCCAAACCAAAGATTTGCCCTGGCACTGCTTGGAAAACATCTGCTCCCTTCAAAGCCCCCCTCATCCCTTTCCCCCAGCCCCCATTATCTTTATGAGAAGCAGTTTTTCTGTTCAATACAGGCTTTAATGAACTGATACCTTACCAAGTTCCAAAGGTCAAAATGGAGACATTTGCTGTCTATTAGTCAAGTATAGCAAGGGAGCTGCTTTTACTGAAATCCCTGAAAATATTGACAACAGTAATGCAAATGCAGAGTGCTCTTGTGTAGATTGTCAGGGACTTTTTTTTCTCTGAAGTACATAATTCTAGTTGGAATGTTCCTTTCATTTTTTTAATGCTTGTAGGTGGCTTGGGGTGTGCTATTGTGCCGATCCTACCCAGCAAACAGGTGAGGTGGGTTTCCATTACAAGAAAATAACACTGTTTGAGAACTAGCTTTGAATAATAATTTTTTCCCTTTGTACATGACCTGCTGAATTTCGGTACAGTGTTTTTGTAGCTAACTTATTTTGTCATGCACATAATGTATATTTGTTATGCACTACTTTTGTATATCTTGTTTTTCCAACAGTGAGCATTTTTAGGCACACTTTTCACTGACGGGATATCTCTTTATGCAATACCTCAATTTTTCATATTGCAAAGAGTAGCTTTTTGTACTTTTATTACTGAGAGATCTTCATATACTTCATTTTTTAATATAAATAATTTTAATAAATTTTATTTTCTTATATTCTGCTTTTTATACATTTCAGTGCTCTGCATACATTTTGAATTATGGATGTTGTGCACTGGCAATGCTATTTTAGAATCTGCAGAGAAAAGAAAGCATGTTGCTTAAACATCTTAGCCCAGCACCAGGTATTTGGTGTACATATAATTTAAGAAATAGTATATGTAAAGTTGAGAATTAAAGAAGAAAAAGCATGAAAGTGACAAATGACACTTGTCTTTAGACCCATGAAATTTAAATGCATAAATATAGTGTAGAAATTTAAAAGTCAAGAACCATCAAAATTGTCTACCGCTTCTTACTGAGTTTTTAAAAATTATACACAAATGCAGACGTTTTTGGTGAATGTTTAGCCATTTTTATTATTAATAAAGAATCGATGTTAGGTGTTTGATGCAGAACTGTGTCTGCTCTTTTAAATTATATTTAAAGAATAAAAGAGAGCCTGCTAGGTGGCAGGCATGTAATGTTAGTATGCATGACTAATGTAAGAAATCGTTATTCTACTAATATTCACTTGTGATTGTGTGACAAGCGTGTTTACAGATCCTTTGGTTACACTTCGATTTACAGGGCATAAACAATTCTCTCCATTACTCTGTGCTTCAACCGTGCTGGCCCAGCCTCCTGATGGCACGGGGCTCTCTGGGGTTACCGTGTAGCCCCAGGCTCATTAACGTGTAATTAGCTACCGGTGGGGGGGGTGTCATTAATGAGCAGCGGCGTTCCCCGGGGGAGTGACAGAGTAATTCCATGGTTATTTTTGCAATGTAAAATAAAGTGTTTCTGATTATTTTATATGTAAAGGAACCCCACTGCCCCGTGCTTTTTTGGTATAGTCTCTACTTCTCCATACACAGACCTCTGCAGAATGCAAATTTCAACCTTGCAGTGACTGAATTTAGCGTTTTATAAGGATGCTGTTGGAAAGACTTGATAATTCACCCCTTGTGTTTTTGAAGAGTTCAAACCTTCTGTTCAAAGGTGATTTAAAACTTGAATGTGATGGATTGTGGCAAGTTAACTTCAAGTTATGTGCAATACCTATTTCAGACTTCTGGAAGATCTTTGCAGTGTAATTCTTTGTTTTTAATTGCAGACATTTAAAAATGTCATTTTCTACTGTTCTAGTAAATCCTCTTTCTTGCTGGTGTTTCTAAAGAAAAGAATCAGAAATCAATCTTTCTACTAATGTAAATTTGAGATTATTTTTAAAAAAAATGGAATAAAACGTTTTGGTCATTTGCTTTATTTTATTATCTTATTTTAAAGCTACTGTGATAGCATTGTAAGAATTGGGACAATATTGTATTCAACTGTTTTATTTTTTATATTTTTAAATTTTAAAGTATAATTAGTTTTTATAATTTTCATCAGATTTTTTTGTTATATTTTTTGGAAGTGAAACTTTTAGCAAGTGGGTGTCTAGTTTTTACTAATCCCTAATATGTTTTTCCCCCAATGTATTGCTCATATTATCAGAAGGAAAAGTTATTTAAGTATGTCAGTTAATTGTACTACTTGGCTGAATTTCCATATAGTTTTTACTGTGTATGGGGAGGTTGTAGTATTTATTATAGCATTTTAAATAAGGGTAATTCATTTTTTATTAAAGTCATTTTCACGTTTAAGTTCATATTTTTGTATGTTCTACTCTAAGTTATATAACACAAGTTACTTTTTTTAAAGAGTTCATTTGTTGAAGTGCTAGTGAAAATTAATGTTATTAAATAGTTTGCAAATGACTATTTATACCAGTATGCATATAATTTTTAAATATTTGTAATGTGAGATGTTGAATGAATAAAACTTTTAACTCAATGTTTCTCCTTAACCTTTTTCTTTTGAGCTTCCTGTAGGAACTCGTTCCTTTGCGGCTGAAGCTCGTGGGGCTTGGGGAGGGGATTTTGTTGGGCTGTGTGGGGTGAAAAAAGGGCTTTAGGTTCTGGTGTCAAATGCAGCAAAGGTTCCTTGGGGAGGTGAAGATGCAGCAGGTGAGGAGAGAAGCACCGAGGCACAGGTAAACCCACCATGGTTAAAGCTCATCCAGTGCCACCCCTGCCATGGCAGGGACACCTCCCACTGTCCCAGGTGGCTCCCAGCCCCATCCAGCCTGGCCTTGGGCACTGCCAGGGATCCAGGGGCAGCCACAGCTGCTCTGGGCACCTGTGCCAGGGCCTGCCCACTCTGACAGGGGAGAATTTCTTCCCAATATCCCATCTAACCCTGCTCTGTCAGTGTGAAGCCATTCCCTGTGTCCTGTCCCTCCATCCCTTGTTAAAGGGTCTCTCTGCATCTTTCCTTCAGCTACTGGAAGGCCACAGTTGGATCAACCAAATCCTTCTCTTTTCCAGGCTGAACAATCCCAGCTCCTTCAGCCAGAGAGAGACCAGAGGCCACTGAGCAGTGGGACAGAGAGAGAACCAGAGTGGGGCCAGGGCAGAGCCCAGCAAGGCAGGGACAGACAGGGAATTCTCTTTAATTGTCTCACGCTTGTGATCTGACCATAACACAGGGAAGGCATCTGACATTTTAGAGAACTTGCTCGTTTCAGCCTTTAATTTAAAATATCTAAACTTGAAATCTCCGGAAAGTCTCGTGAAGAGTTTCTACCCTACAGATCTGCTCTTCAAGGACTGTTCAACAGGTGCTTAAGGAATCCCAGAGTTGTGCTGCTAATCTGGAGAGCCATCACTGAAGGAATTGTGGTGCAAATGCTCAGTGGATGGTGAGTCTCCTTCCTTTGTGTGGTGCTCCGGGAAACGCAGGTCCTGCAGCTCTGATGGGATTAGTTCTGCCAGTGCTGATCCCTTCACTTGCTCCTGCCTTCACCTGGTGCACGTGGAGCAGCTCCTGCTTTTGGAAATGGGTTTTTAACAGGAATGTGCAGCTTTGCAGGTGCTTCCACACAGATATTCCCAACTCCTGGCCATGACTGAACAGAAAGCTGGGATGCTGGGATCAGGAGTGGCTGGAGGTGCATTGCCTGCCCAGTGAGTCAGGAATGCCCCAGTGCTACCAGACACCCTTGACCAGCTCCAGCTGTGACTTGGCTGGGAAACTTTATCCCTCTGTTCCCTGCACAGGGATTGTTGGGAAATAGCCACAGTTCTTGACATTGTTTTCAAGTGCAAATGGTCATTTGAACAACATGGGCTTATTTATGTGTTCATGTTTTTTCACAAGTGTGATAGACTTGAAGTCTGGTCCTGGAGCATGGAAGGTTTGAGGCTTTGGATGCTGTGGTGGTGGAACCAGCAATGTCCTTCACAAACAGGGCACTCCCTGCCTGACTCCAAAGTCCTGCAAACTTAGAGTTTCTCAGGATCCAACATCTGATTTACAGTTGGGGGATTACAGTGTATATTCATTCTAGAATTCTCCTATTCTGAAGATTGCAGAATACTTGGTGAATGTTTAAGTTTTCTTACTAGGCAGAATCTAAAACATTGAAATCAATAAGGGGAAAGGTCTGGATCATTCAAAACTCCAAATAATCTCTTGGGAGTGATGGGCTGATTCTGAATTGCTGGTAAGTTTCTTGGGCAATAACACAACAAATCCATTTTGGCTTTCCCTTTGCACCGAAGCTGTAAGTAAATGCTACAGGCAGACTCCAGAAGATGGAGGTAAGCCCTGCTGGGTGGAATTCCAGAATTCCCAGTGTTTGATTCCCAGCTTTTTCCTTCCAGCACGGCTGCCCCCATCACAGTCCCTGGGAGCCCTCTCAGGTGCCACTTGCTCTGAAGGAGCTGCCACATTCCAGGCTGGTGCAGGAGGTGGATGGACCCAATCTCCCCCGGGTTTAGAGGCTGAGCTGATCTCCAGGAGGGCTCTGGGCTGTCAGGTTGTTGTGGGACACTTCCTGCTCTGTCCTGACCCTCCAGCTGCTGCTCCCAAAACGCTCAGTGCAGCTCCAGGGAATCTGGGACGAGCCATCGCCTCGGAAAGGGGAGATGAGGAGAAAAGCTGCCATCCCTTCCTCTGTGTGAAATAAGCTGATTCAGTTTGTCAGAGTGAAAAACAGCCTGTGGGATAAGAATATCCTCACAGCTGTCTGTGCACTCAAAGGAACTGAAGGGGGTGAATCAGTGCTCTGAATACACCACTGAAAGTCTTCCTGCACCCCCGTGCTCTGATTGATGCTGTCAGATATCACCTGTTTTCATGGCACAGGAACTATAATTTCCTGACTTCTTGTAGGGCTTGTCAGAGAGACAATTTGATACTAAATGCTGGTTTGTTTGAATGCATCTCTCCCTAAGGGAAGCTGCCTCTGTCACTTTGTTTATGGAGCGTGGGAGACCATGTTCTGTTAAGGTTCCTCCACAAAATTTGCTGGTCCAAAGTTCTCAGTCCTCCTGGTATACATAAAATATAGAGATGCATTAAGTCAGTGCTTGATTGCATTTTTCCTCCTGAAATTTAATTTGGTGAGTTATGAAAGCTGAGATTAAATCCTCTGAGCACAGCACTGGTCAAGGATGACTGTGAGGACACTTTTTTGGGTTTGTATTATTCTTAATGTTTAAAATGGGTGCAGTTTTATTGCTGTCAGCTGTGGGATATTTTTTCATCCCAAAACTGAGTTGCTTTGCTTTTCATGGGAGTGAAGAACATTGGTTTTAAATGGCAGTGATGGGGCAGATGCAGTGGACACACACTGTGTGCCTCAATAACTTAGACCAGATCTGAAATCCATGGAAGGAGAGAAATGCATTAAAAAAAAAAAACAAACCAAAAAAATCTCTGCCAGCCTTGTCCAACCCAAGGCTTGAAAAGAATGTTTGCTTGGTGTAAATCACCATCTGACATCGCTGCTGACTCACAGAGCAGGATCAGTTTGCTCAGGGATTGTTCAGGCCTTGCTGTGCATTAAGTTGTCACTTTGGCCAAGTGTCACTTTGTAAGGCAATGCTTGTGGCTTTAAGCTGATGCCCAGTGCTGGGCTGGGTTGGGAGCACGTTCATGCCAAGTGTTTCTGAGTTTAAATGGGATTCCTGACGTGTCTGAGGCATTCTCCTGGAAGCAGCAGCAGCAGCCCCCAGCTCTGCTGCAGTGGGCCAGCTGTGCACGGACAGATGTTGCTCTGTACACACTGGCAAAATCAGCTCAGTTCATCTCAAAATCCACTCAGTGGAAAGGGAATTTGCTCAGGCGTTGCTTTTGCAGGGGGTGTCTGTGGAGGAATGTGAGGGCAGAACAAAGCAGTGACTGCTTCCATTTTCTCTGCAGAGGAGCAATCCATGGAGACAGAGCCGTGCTCTGCTCCTCTTCTGGCAGCATCCTGATGTCTCTGGGGGAGGGAGGGAGAGAGGGAGGAGGCAGTGCTCAGTGCCATTACAGGGTGGCCTTGCTGCTGAGAATCCCAGAACCTTTTGGGTTGGAAAAGACCTCAGTGTCCATTGAGTCACAGCTGTGCCCCATCCCCACCTTGTCCCCAGCCCAGAGCACTGAGTGCCACCTCCAGGGATGGGCACTCCTGCAGCCAGGTGTGTTGGTGGTCACACTTTGGCCTGGGATCCCCTTGGATCTCAGAGGAGAAGAAATTGTGAGCTTTCTGTGCCTGGTCTTGGATTATCTACATTAATGCTCAATCTGGGGATGATCTAGTGATTTTTGCATTTTACACCCTGCATGAGCCAGGATTCTTTGAGCATCTGGAGGGTTATGGCAGATAGGGCTGAACTTCCTCAGCTGTGTGTTCTCTCAGCATCTAACTGCACATTCCCCTGAATAGGAGACCTTTAATCTTTAATATCATAGTCTCTGCAGCCTAAAATTTGGAAAAGTTTCCCTGTCTCTGATTTGGAAACAAATACCGAGAACTTGCACATTTAGTTCATTTTTCATGTGGAAAATGAAATCAGTGTAAGCAAAGTCCTCACCTGCCTTCTGCTTCATCCACTTGGCTACCAGCCTTTCCTGCAAATCAGGCTGTGCATTCCGGTGTAATCTCAGGGCTCATTTGGTCTCCTTGTTTTCCCCATAGTTTTATTTCCAATTGGCAATCTGTTGAAATGCTGTAACACAAAGTTCTGCTAAGCCAGGGGTTTTGATCTCCTTGACGTGGGTTTTGTTGTAAAGCCCATGGATCTTCTCAGCGATTTGGAAATCTCTCCAGGGGAGGCTCAGGCTTTTATGTAACACGGTTTATAGTCTGCTAAATATTTTTATGCACAGCATGAAGAGATGGGAGAACTGGCTTCTCCTTATGAGTGGTGTGGAGGAAGGGATCCCATGTGTGTGGTTTGTAAAGCAGTGGGACCTGGGCAGGTTCACTGCTGTGAAATGCAGGTGCTGTTCCATTTTCTCTCTCTGCTGCCCCATGACTGCTCACACAATTAACTGAGAGTCAGGCCAAATGTTGAAAGAGGTAAGAAGAAGCTGAAGGCAAATTCATTGCTTTGACTTAGCAGAAGTCATGACTTTGTTTTTATAATGATTCCTGGTTACACTAATAAATGGTCCCCAGTGCCTTTTGTGCAGTAACCACATACTAATGAAATCCCTCACTCCAGTGACTTATTAAATATTCTGTGAAAATGAAGGTGATACAATAATTGTTTGTGCTACTGCTGAGGGTATAATTAACAAGGTTTGAGTGTAGCTGTTGTCAGAATGAGCACACTTTTCCCTGGTCAGTGTCAGAGTCCTACCTCAGATGTATTCATCCTTTGCAGTTCATCAAGGTACTGTTACACTTAATGAGCAATGGCCTTGCCTGAGTTGTGTTGAATTTTAGGGTAAGTTTAGGTGAGATGTATGGAAGGAATTGTTCCCTGTGAGGGTGGGCAGGCCCTGGCACAGGGTGCCCAGGGAAGCTGTGGCTGCCCCTGGATCCCTGGCAGTGCCCAAGGCCAGGCTGGACAGGGCTTGGAGCAGCCTGGGACAGTGGAAGGTGTCCCTGCCATGGCAGGGCCAGAATGAGATGATCTTTAAAGGTCCCACCCAATCCATTCTGTGATTCCATGAATTCTGTGGAATCATGTGAGTACTTTCCACTGCAAAGGATGCTCAGAGAAACCCAAATTTCCCCCAGCAGCAGAAGGGTGGGTTTTGTCAGGGAATCTCTGACCATGCGTGCAGCAATGTCCCAATGGCTCCTTCCTTCCTTCTCCTTGGCACGAGCTGTAGGCACCAAAAGCTTCCTAATTTTAAAAGGACTGTCAGGGCTCCTGGATGATGACGCATCGTTGGCCAAAGCAAAACTGAAACAATGGAATTCAGGAACCATGAGATGGAGGAGCTGCCCTTGCAGCACACAGCAAACACACAATGAGGTGCAGGCTGAAAGCTGGAATCTGGGCTATTTTTAACCAGACAGTTGCAGCTGTGGTGAAAAGCTGAGATGTTTGCTCAGGGTGATTAATACAGAGATAGTGGCCAGCTGGTAGTCAGTTCACACATGTGGAAAGGTGGGTGAAGAGCAGCGTGCAGCTAAAATAGCTGAACTTGACAGATCTGCAGAGAGATTTTAGGTGGCACTGATTTTTCTGCGTAGCAGCAGATCCTAAAAAGGATCTGAGCTGCATTTGCATCTGAGATCAAAGTGCTGGCAACGTGCTGTTGGGAAAAGTGGACAAAATGTGCCCCACGAGGTCTGTGTGTTTGCATTAGCAGGGTGGAAGCATTTCTGTGAGTACAGGTGCTGAGAAACCACTGCCTTGGCAGCCGTGGTGCCCCGAGGAGGCCGGAGGAAGGAAGCAGCTGCCAGCTGGCACAGGCAGCTCCTGCCCTGGCAGATACAGCAGCGAGTGTTCCTGCACAATGCCGAGACAGTCATGGAATGAACACGGGGCTCTTTGGGTTTGTGTGTGAGCATTCACTGGGGGGTTGTGGTGTGGGCAGCACTGCAGCTAAAGAAGGGATTTCTTTACCAGGGCTTTGGGATGGATGCACCTGGGGAAGTCTGTACGCCAGGACCAATTTTTAATGAAGCTTTTGGTTTTAATATCCCAAACTGAACTCACTGGCTGCTGCCTCACTGGTACAGTTGGTTAGTGCAGGTTTTGACAGAGGAGGGAGTCTGGGTTTGTGGAGGAGTGGAATTGAGAATTGTAGAATTACAGAATATCCAGAGTGGAAAGGACCCACAGGGATCATTGATCCAGCTCCTGTCCCTGCACAGCCCCAGAATCCCACCCCGGGCATCCCTGGCAGTGCTGTCCAAGCCCTCCTGGAGCTCTGGCAGCCTCGGGCCGTGCCCATTCCCTGGGGAGCCTGGGCAGTGCCAGCACCCTCTGGGGGAAGAACCTGTCCCGAATATAGGAGGTCACAGTTGATCTCAAGGCTCCTGACCCAGTGGTTGTGTCACCTAAACCTCCTTTTCAGCCCACACCCTTTGGAGCCTGTAGGAGATGCCCTTTTATAACTGGGTAACAACGAATTACTCTGTCAGGCCGTGCCTCTGCGAGTTGTTTTTCCTCGCTGGCGGCTGCATACGCGGCATGCCTTTAGCAGGCAGTGTGTACAAGGGCCGGCGACCCAGGGACGCTGGGCAGGCCGCGCTCGCTGCCGGCCGGAGCGGCGGCTCCGGGCAGCGCCGGTTCCGCGGGAGCGGCCGCCACCTGGCGGGGCCCGCCCGCACTGCGCCGGCCGGGCCCGGCGCGGGAACCGCTGAGGGGGGAACAGCTCCGGCATCAGCGAGTCCAGCCTGTGCCACATCCCCACCTTGTCCCCAGCCCACAGCACTGAGTGTCACCTCCAGGGATGGGCTCTCCAACCCTCCCTGGGCAGTGCCAGTGCCTGAGCACCCTTTCCATGGAGAAATTCCTGCTGATATCCACCCTGAGCCTGCCCTGAGCACCCTTTCCATGGGGAAATTCCTGTTGGTGTCCACCCTGAGCCTGCCTTGGTGCAGTCTGAGGCCGTTCCCTCTCATCCTGGATGCCCATCTGGCTGTCCCCTCCTGTCAGGGAGTTGTACAGAGCCAGAACTTCCCCCCTGAGCCTCCCTTTCCCAGCTCCTCCAGCTCCATTCCCTTCTCTGAACACACACAGGGACCCTCAGACTCTTCAAAGCCTGGGGAATGGCCACGGTTTGTTTTGCATCCATTCCCGAGGGCAACGCCATTCATGCTGCCAGTGCTGCTGAAACAATTAGGAAAAATAGGTGTTTTCATAGAATTTTTTATTTCTAATTTGCAAACTGAACTCTGGGAAGTAATCTGGAGCAGTATTTTAGTGACAAAGAAAACATCAGTGGGACTTGACGTAAATTCTTCCCTGTGAGGTCCCGGCACAGGGTGTCCAGAGAAGCTGTGGCTGCCCCATCCCTGGAAGAGTTCAAGGCCAGGTTGGATGGGGCTTGCAGCAACCTGGGACAGTGGAAGGTGTCCCTGCTCATGGCAGGGGTGGAACTTGATGGTGTTTAAGGTTTCTTCCAACACAAACCATTCCATGATTCTATGACTTGAGTTCTTCAGTGGTTTGAGAATGCCAGTTGTCACCATCCACCACCAAACAAACCCATGGCTGCAATGGGATACCAAGCACCTGCATGGGCTGGACAGACCCGCCAGGCATCCTTGTCAGTGTCACACATCTGTTGCTGCCTGAAGGACAAAAAGGTATTTGATGTTTCATTATTGTTCTGCACGTGGCTAGAGTGGGTACACTGCTTGGAGAGGAAATCCCTGTATCAATGCAGGTACTGCAGCAGCACCCACACCAAAGGGATGCCAGGGTTCCCCCGCTGTAGAGACAATCAAGACATCAAACAACCTTCAGCCCAGAGCCCCCTTACCACTGGTACAAACAGATCAATAACTTGCATGAAATATATCAATACGTGGCTTCAGGCAGCAGCAATGTGTGCTAAACTCTAGCACTGGACCCAGGGACAGGGGGACACGCAGCCCCTCAGTCCCCGGCTCCACTCGCCGACCCCCGGCTCCCCTCAGTCCCCGGCTCCTCTCACCAGCCCCTCGCTGCCCACTCAGTCCCGGCTGGTCTCACAGCCCTGGGCTCCTTTCACTGAGTTATCCCCAGTTCCCCTCACAGACCCCCAGCCCGACTCCTCTCAGTCCCCCATTCCCCTCATTGACCCCTGAATTCCCCTCACCGACCCCTCAGCCCCGGCTCCCCTCACCGCCCCTCTGTCCCCCGCTCCCCTCGCCGCCCCCTCAGCTGCGGCTCCTCTCAGCCCCCGGTTCCCCTCACTTAGCCTCAGTCCCCGGTTCCCCTCAGCCCCCGCTCCCCTCACCGACCCTCGTCTCTCCTCACTAAGCCTCAATCCCCGGTTACCCTCAAAGCCCCCAGCCCCTGTTCCCCTCATGCCCGCGGCCCCGGCTCGGATGGAGCGCGGCCGCCGCGCCCGCCCGCCCGTGCCGCTGGTGTACGTGAACAGCTTCGGTTCGCACCGCTGCGGCACCGTGATCCGCCTGGGCCGGGGCTGGCGGCAGAACCCCGGGCAGAGCCCCCCGGGCCGGGCCGGGGCCCCGAGGGCCGCCCCGGAGCCGCGGGCCCGGCGCAGTCCCCGGCCGGGCGGCAGCGGGAGGCGAGCGGGGAGCGGCGGCGAGGCGAGAGCCGGCAGCCGCACCAGCAGCGGTACGTGAGACCCCGGGACAGCCCCCTTGCGTCGGGCTCTCTGAGGGCTGGAGGTGGCTCAAGTGTTGTCTTGATTATACCAGGAATAGCGGGAACAGCAAGACCCGGGTGGGGCGGTGATTCTTCCCGTGTTCTGGGCACTGGCGAGGTCACACCTCGATTGCCGTGTCCAGTTCTGGGAAAGAGAGGGAATTAAAAGCTCCCAAAAGCCTGTTGTCTAATGTGTGGGTGCTGTGTAGTTTTGCAATCTGTTTTGTGGCGTTTGAGAGACGCTCACTTGCCCCATGGTTATAATGGAGTAAAGAAGAAGGGAACAAGCTGCAGGATGTAAAGTCACCTTAAGGTGACCAGCAATAAGGATCTCTGTGGAATCATAGAGTGGTTTGGGTTGGGAGGGACCTTAAAGACCATCCAGTTCCACCCCCTTCCTAGGGACACCTTCCACCAGACCAGGCTGTCCAGAGCTCCATCCAACCTGTCTTGGGCACTTCCACAGCTTCTCCGGACAACCTGTGCCAGTGATCAACATCTTCCTTAGGAACATATTGTAAATACTCAAAAAATGCTTTCTAAACTCTTTCCAGGTGACCCTCAAGAGGCTAAGGCTGACACCTTTGACTTTCCCATCCCTTCAAGAAACGTTGATAAAGCCATTAAACGAAAGAAGAAAAAGGTATAAAGTGTGGCAGCTCAATTAGCTGCCTTGGCATTTGAGAAAGCTGCTTGTTCTCTGTGTGTGAGAGCATGAGGGAGATTAAAAGATGGAATTGGTAGCCTGTTACCAAAAACCTTACTTACAGAAAAGAAAAAATGGTATTATCTTCCCTCTCTGGAGGCTTTAAAATTCTGGCTCTTATTCAATAAAGCACTTAAGTGTGTGCTTACCTTGAAAAATGAGAGTATGCTGTTGACTTAAAAAGCCTGTACTGAAATGCTTTGCTGGATTGGGGCCAGGGTGCAGCACACCTTGGGGTGAAACCCAGCAGGAAAAAGCTCTGCAGCTCCTCTTCCTCTCATGTTTAAACAAAGAAATCCCACGGGTTACAAATAAGTGAAGGCAGGAACCCGAGCTATTAACGCCATCCTTGGAGCAATGCAGAATTACTTTCTGCTTCACAAATGTGTTTCTGTTCCTGTTCAGTAGTTCGACAAATGCTTGAAATTTTAAGAGGAACATTTGTTAAGCAGTAACTCATTATGAGATCCTGTTATGTGTGAAGTACAAGTAATCAGCTGGACTAGAAGAGAGCCATGTCGTAGATACTTGATTTAAAAACAGCAAAATGCTACCAACTGCAGAGGAGCAGCTAATAACATCCTGGAATATGGCTCTCCTGGTGCATTGAGTAGTCTTCAAAAACATGAGGAATATATAGAATGTTTTAGCAATAAATGTCCTCAAGAAGGGAATTATCTTTAGATTTAAACAAGTTTCTCAGATGAGGTCCAGCAGAAGCCCAAACATCAGTGTGTCAACAGCCATTTCTGTTTGTTAGGCCACCTCTGCCTGAATGCTTTTGTCCACAATTCCAATTTAATCTTTCCAATGCACAAGTTTGAAACGTGCCCACTACGGACAGAGCTTTATGCCTCTAAAATAGAGGTTTTCAGCATCTATAAAACAAATTAATGTGGATTTGATATGAGATAGGCAAGAGCATTGCTATTCTGGAATCTCAGTTTGGGCCTCAGATGCTGCTGCTGAGGGACCACACGGGAAACTTTTTGCTCCTGGAAAACTACACAATCTTTTTTTGTCCCTCATTTTGGATGACTTTGAAAAAGCTTAATGGCTCTACACACGTTTTCATGAGCTTTGCTTATCTAGAAGGGCACTTCTCAAGTCCTGGATAAACACAAGAGTTCTAGGCAAGAAAGGAGGTGGAGATCTCATGTGAAAAATCATGGAGAAATTTATGTTTCTGACTTTTAAATAGAGGTGATTCTTCCAAATATCCCACATCCCTTTTTCTCTTCTTTCGCAGTCCTCAACAGAAAAATCCAGCTGGACTTCACAGTCATTGTGGGGAGTTCAAAGTTCTGCCCTAGAGATGTTTTAATGCAAACTTTTTATATGCTTCACATTTTATCTTTCAGTCCAAAGTCTGGCACAAGGTCTGGAAAGTGATTTCAAAAATGCTTGAGGAAAATGAAAGGTTCAGAAGTCGACTATTGACCTGCAGCCAGTTTGATGGAGAAGGTAGGAAATGAACTGCTAATGTTTTATTTTACTAGAGAAAACAAAATGTTAATACAAGTGAAGATCCCAACATTTAAGGTCCCTTCAGCTGGTTTTTTTTGGTAGTAGGTTTTACAACTCACAGATGGAATTCATTCCATACTTTAGGCACTTCCAGCTTTTTTGGAAAAAACCCTTTTGTTTCATGGAGGGTCTTGTATGTGTTAATTTGGAGGAAGGATGGTGGAAGTGTTTGCTGCAGCCTGACATTAAAGATATGTACATCAAACATCTGCAAGTTTTTCTGAACATGTGAAATACGTAATTAAACTTATTCACAGATGGGTCCAAGGCAGTAGTTGTATGAATAATAATTTATTTTTTCACGTAGGAAAATAGTGGTTGATTTCATACATACAATAAATAAATTAGATACTCCCCAAAGGTTGCTGTAACACAATTTAACAAAACCATGGAACATGTTCTCACTCTGTGCCCTGAATGCAGCTCTTTCATTACTGGAAAATGACTTGGGAATTAAAACTGGTGCTCTGCATTCAGCCAATTTCAATTAGAGGCATTGTAGCTGCTGCACAATTTAAGATAATACAGTGTATGCTTACAAATGGAATTGGAATTTCTGGCTTCACAGTTGGATGAATTATTAGGAAAAAGAATATACTAATCCATGAAGAGCTACCAGGAAAGTTTAAAATGCCACTTTCAGCCACAGCACTTTTTCTTCCCTTGCATTGGTGCTGATGGAAATTTTCCACATGGGGGCATGTTGGGGTGAATCCCAAAATGTAGGACCATTCCAGGCAGTGTCTGATTTGGTAAATGTTGGATTAGATTTCCACACACATGACAAGAAAATACACCCTCAGAAATCTTCTTCGTGAGAACAAAGAGGTGCAGTTCTGGTTCAGAACAGAAATCTCTACCCCAGTGGATATTATTGAATAGGAGAAATTCCACTAAAATATGCTTCAACAACTTCTTCTGCAATTGTTGTGCAAATATTCTGCATTGTGTGCAAAACCACTTCTTCTGTTGGCTTTAAACCCAATTCCTGATTAATTCTGGAATTACAACACAATATTAATTATTCATCATGTGCTATTCATATTCATATTCAAGGTTCCATTGGCCTCTGTCATATTTCTGTGCTAAGAAGTTCCAATGTAATAAACCTCTCCTCCCATGGAAGCTGTTCCATGTGCTTTCTCCCACAGCTGAGATCATTGCATTAGTGTGTGTGCAAAGCTATTCATGTATATGTTGGACACATATCTATGTGTAAGACACACACATCCATGGACATGCAAGACAGTGAATTTAAAAAAAATCTTCCTGGATTTGTCTGTTTGATTTCAAGAAAAAGAAGAACAAGTGTCAAGAAAAAAGGAGGAGAAATCTTTACTAGGTTATTAGATTTCAAGTTATTGTAAGAAAAAAACCTCAAATTCTGCTTATATATGATTTCCTGGCTGGATTTGCCATCTTACCCTAATGGCTGCTTTTCTGTTTGTGATGGATCACCATGTGCTGTTTAACCTTGGATTTATGGACAGGGCCTGTCCCCTTTTCAGCCACTCATTTCTTTTAGAGAAAGAGCATTTTCTTTATATATAATTTCCAGTGACTTGAAAAACCTCACCAACCAACCAATCCTCCTCCTCCTCCCCTCTTACTCTATTCTTTGTTATAATTTTACCCCCTTTCTCAGGAGCTTTAACTGAGAATCTCCTATTAAGTCCTATTTCAGTGAAAACCATCAATTCTAATACTTTCTTTCTAATTAGCAGATTTTACACAGCATCAAATCTAGGAGATAAGTCTGCTATTGATCTGAATTTTTCATTAATCAAGAAGCAAATGGAATAATTCTAGAAGCTATTTAGATAGGGATCAACAAGTCTGAATAAACTGGGTTCATTTTTATCTTCTTTTTTATTTTCCCTAGATTAATAAATCTAGAAAATTAATGCTGCATTTTATTGCCTCTATAAATAGGGGTTTTTTGAGAGAACAAAAGTCTACTTGAATTTTAATGCTACCTATTTACTCCTTGGAATGTTGCAATTAAGATTAGATTCCATGTGACTGCAAATGATGATTTTCCTGCACCTGATGTTCTCCTGCAGGCTCTGACAGCATCCAGAGGTCACAGAATGGGGCATACCTGGACAGGGTATGTAGACAGTCTATTAAAAGCCAAAAAAACCCCTAAAATATTAAATTAATAATACTAAAAACATGCACTGATCTTGTTTAATGTTACTCTAACAAGTGCCAGCTATATTCTAAAGTATTACTGACATTGAGCTCAAATATTTTCAAGATTTCAGATTTAGGGCCAGAGCAGCTCCATCCTCTCAGGGATCCTCTGTGCTTTGCCAGGGCAAAGGGAGGTTTTTTGCCTTCTTCTCGAGCTAAATCCTTCCCTGGTGCTCTAAAGTACAATCTGAAGAATCTGAACAGTCTTTATTTGCCCCACTTGATATAGAGACTTTTTTTAAATATTAATGGGAATGTACCAACTTGCTTTTATCACTCTTTTTCCCTCTAGGATGAGTCCATCTTTGGCTGGGTGTAGCAAGAAAATAAAGGAAGATTCAGCCCAAAAGGAAATAGAAACAAAGTGAAAGCTTTTATTTTGATCTAGTTCTTCCTGGAGTCAGTGCAAGACTGCAAAGTGACTTGAGGGAGCACAGGTTCTCTGTTGTTTGCTTGGTATTTGTGCTTCTGCTGTTTAAGAGGTTTGTTTTTACAGTGGCTTAAACAGCTCTGTTGCAAGATATTTATCTCAAGCCATTAAGTCTAGTGTTTCACTGAGCTATTAGTTTTAGAAAGCTTTTTAATGAGCATAATATTGTGACAGTTTTCTTGCAAAAGAATAGATACACATTTACTGTTGTCTCAGTATTTATATCTTTTATTTTTGTAGCTTGTCAGAATAATAAACACAAATTCAGTAAGGCAGAACTCCACACAAAACATAAACCCCACTTTCCTTTTTTCCTGGTTTGCATAAATTTGACTTTATGATATTAAAATATTACACAATAACCCTCTCTGTTCTTTCATCCATTTATACATGAATCTCAGCAAGTATTTGGAATATGAAACCAGGTGAATGTTTTCTCTCTCTGTTCATCCTGAGGCACATAATGGTACCATTACAATCAGGAGGTGTTGTTTATCTACCTGACTTCAATAACACAATATAATTTTCTTCTGTTCTGCAGCTTAATGCTTGAACCCTTGATTGACTGTTAAAGCCTTTTAAGCCAGCAAATTGTGTAAATGGAACATGAAAACTGCATAAAAATAGTTATGTATATGGGGTTCATCTGAGGAGTAAAACATTCACCTGTCACAATGAGACCTCCTTGCTTTCAATAAAAGGATTGTTTTCTCCTGCCATAATGTCTTGGTGTTTGCAGATATAATGACTGCAGTGTCAGAGTGTTGAGCTTTAATAACATGCTGGTGATGGTGTCATTAGGCAGCAAAGCACTTGGAAAGGTTTCATCTCTGTTTTCTTCATGGTAAAGCTGCAAGTGTGGAACTGGAATGCACCTTTTCAGGGACAGCTGCAGGTTCAAGGTTTTCTTCTGGTTTGTGGTTGGGTAATATTTGGATTTTACTTAAAATAGTTGACATTTCAGCTTGGAAAAGGAAATGAGAAAGCAAAGTATTCAATCAAGATGTGATCATTTTTCTGGCAGAACAAAAATGTCATAGTTCTTTGGTATTTTCAAAACACATGTTTAGAGTCACACGTGGGATTTTGGGATGGTGGGGGGGTGGGTTGAGGGTTTTTTTACTAAATGAGATGATCTCCGTGTCCCCACAGTTCCATCAATGAAATATTTGCACTGGGAATATTTAATTTATAATCCTGGTTTGTAAATTGTAGAGTTGTTGCTCTAACTTTTCTTTTCTTGTAAGTTGCAGCTGCAGTTGGTGCTTTACTGGCACAGACTTCAGGGGCCCTGGAAACACTTTTCTTCCAGATGCATAATTGCTACTTTAACAGGATAGATGAGGTGCATTAACCTAAATCTCTGCCTGAAGTTTAGCCAACACATTAAGATTCTTTGGATAAATACAGACCTCTGTCTGTGGGGCTGTTTTAAAAGAAATTATAAAAGATAAGTATGGCCTTAAATCATCCCTATATACCTCCTTCAGTCTAAAGGCTCTGTGTGGTGATGATGAGATAATTAATTGGTTGGGATCTACTAATCCAGACTTTCATTTGGCAGTACTTTGAAAGGCACTTAAATTTTTCAAATCACTTTGGGCCAGAACAGCTGTTGCACTGGGGAAAAACTGCTGATTCAGGTTTAATTTTTGACTTTTTGGGTAAAGAAGACTGGCTTTCTGCTGTAGTGACCAGATTTCAAAGGTGCAGTTGGGAACAAAGGTCATCAGAGCAGTTAAAGTGCTGGAAAAGGGGCCTGGAGAAGAACCCTGCAAACCAGATCACCACCCCAATCCACTCAGACCTCTGTGCATTCCTTTTTAATTTGTGTGATCATTTAAGTGTAAAATGCAAAAGAAATGTAATTGCAGTGCTGCATTAAAATATCTCCAAGTAAGTAATGTGCTCAACAAGGAGAAAAAGGGTTGGATAAACCTGAAAAAAAATCATTGAAACCCTCTTTGTTAAAAGGGGTGAGAAGTAAATAAAGGACCTTCAGGGCACTGGATCACAGAGTAGAGATTCAGAAAAGAACTGATTCTTCTCTGAAGACCTTAATCTTCACTGAGAGCCAAGAGCAAGTGTCACACTGTCCTGCTGTGGCTCCTGGGCAGCACTGCTTCTCCTTCACATTCTTCAAAATGCAGATCAGTTACCTGAAGTTTTTAATAACAAATCTCCCTTGGAGTGTGAACTGAAGCAGATGTGCAAATACAGAGGTCACACTTTGTCTTTGCTTTGCCCTGCTCTCAGTGCATAATTTACCTTCCTATACAGAACACAAACTCCAGCTTATTCTCAAAGTTTGACATTTCTTCATCTCAACTCTGTGAACAGTTGCCAGGAGATCTGAGGAGGCTCCTTGTGATACTGAGCTGGAAGGGAACAGCCAGGTCACACAGAGCAGCCAAAGGCATTGCTGCTGAATTTCTGGTTTTTGTAAATAATGGTGTCAGACACTTACCTCATGATCCAAAAGCTGGTCTGGACAAGCTCTTTTCCCTGTGTGTCATAAATACAAAAGACTTTGGATGAAGGTAAGAGTGGAGAGTAAAGCCTTTGGGGTTTGTATCACTGTTCCATGCTAGCTGGAGATTAATTGGTCCAAGTTCAGCTGGAAATAGCACACCCTGACATGTTTTGGTTGAAGTTATCCCATTTGAGGAGTTCTTGCCTGGTTCCTGGAGCAGCTCAACCAGGCAACTCTGCCTTGGAGCTCTCTGTCCAGGGCCTGGGGGCTCCAAACTCCAGCTGGTGACCCTGGGCTGCCCCTTCCAAAGGCTGTGAAGCTGAAAGCTGGCACGTTCTGGGAGCCTGAGCTCCACAGTGATTTCCATGGCTGGAAGCACTGGGAGCTTGGCTGAGGTCAGACTGCTGGAGCTCCTGCACTCCCTGCTGTGGGGCTGTGGCTCTGGGCAGCCTTGCCAGGGTGTCCTCAGCACCCTCTGCACAGGAGCCAGGGAGCTTTGGGAGCTCCCTCAGCTGCTCTGTGCTGCTGCTGCTGCTGCTGGGGACGATGTCACTGATCAGCTGCAGCCTTGGGAACTTGGGAATGGTGTTTTGGTGTTTCTGAAGTGACCCTTCTGGGAATTCTCAGTTTGTGGGCATTTTCAAAAGGGTTTGTTTCCTGCTTGATTTGGCCCAAAGCCACCAGTTGAGATAAAACCTCATTTCCTGCAGGCTGGAGGCTTGGCTTGCCCAGCAGCTCCTCTGCTCATGCCCCATCTTCTCTGGAGCTGGGATGGATCAAATTCCTGAGTCTCACCAAGTGAGGCTCTGCTGAGAGTCCCATGGCCTCTGAGGTTATCATAACTAGGCCATTACAACATAATCAATCACCAAGGTTAATAATATTTCACTGCTGATTCCTTCCATGAAAAGATTTCAGCTCTGAAGCAAAACTTGAGAGCAGGATGTGGAGTTTCCAACATGGTTTGATTTTGGGAAAGTAGAAGGTGACCTTTATCTTCACTGAACATTTACATCCAGTAAATGTCTTTGTCTTTAGGGCCCTCCCTGGTAGTCAATGTTCATGTTTTAACTTCAAAGCTCCTAATACAATTTTGCATGGACTCTGACTAAGGAATAGCCTTCAGCAGGCAGCTGAATTGTAGTTTTCTTTTTCTTTGGGAGGGGGAATTGACTGAAAGCAAATTTTGGGCATATATGACATTTTGCCTGTGCAGTAGGCCCTTAAATATAAAGCAAAACAGAACTTTGATTTATAGCTCTTGTGAATAACTCTCAGTGACATGGGCAGGTTTGTGTATTATGTTTCTTTTCATTGCATAAGCACTTATATAATTCTGATGGTTGGAATTTGCATAAAAACCAAAGCAGCCATGGATGGGTTTAACATCATGGGCTTTCCAGCAAACTGAAGCAGCAGCAGAACCTATGGTTTAAGAGGGGTTTTACTTTAGGAGGAAAAGAGCAAGTTTTATTGAAGTATATTAAGCCACAGTGGATTTTTAATAAATATTCACTGGAAATTTCTCACTCGTTAGTGATGGCATCAGACCCCTCTGATCTGAGGCAGAAAAATTCACATTTGAAAGCTTCAACCTAGGGAAAATTAATGTGGGTAGGTGCAGTTTCATTTTATTGGGGGAAAGTTCTGGAGGCCTCGAAGGGAAAAAGGAATAAGCCTTGATCCAGGAGGTGATCACCTCCTGGAAGATGCTGAGTGCTTTGACCTCCCAGTGACTGTGGCACCTCTCTTATCTGTTTCTTGAGCTGAATATGTGGAGCAGATTAAGAGAGGATCTCTCCTTCTTTCTCTAAATTTGGACTCCACATTTGTGTCTCACCCGAGGTGTTCAGCTGAGCTGTGGATGCTGCTGAGCTGGGCTGTGAACAAATCTGATCTGTGTCATCTCCCAGGGGTCAGGACAGGATCCCTCCATGCTGGGAATGTGTGAGATTTATTGCAGTCCTGCTTGAGGAGGGACAGAGGCAGATTGAAAGAAATGTGCAGGAAGGCTCAGGGTGGCACTGACAAATGTTCCCTCTCTTCCAGAATCTTTGTAATCTCCTGGATTTTGAAATGAGTAATAAACTAACATGGCTTTTAGTTTTTTCCCCTGTTCTGTATGATTGTTTTCTGGTTCCTACTGTGTGTGACAGGAAGTCAGTGGTGCTGGTGGAACTCTGTGGAATGGATGAACTCCTCACAGCAGTGACTAAGAGTAGTTAAACCCAGCTCAGAACAGACATGGTCACTTTTTACACCTCCTTGTATTTAAATTCCTTCAGCTACAGAAAGGGTAAAAAATTTTAGTATGATGCTAAGTTGTCTGTGATCTCCCAAGGACAAGAACACTGTACTGGTTTTCACTGCTGTGTTGGACTAATTTTGACATGAACTCAGGTGAAAGTTTGAGAAACAAACACAGTCTCTTGGTAGAACAGTCTGAGGTGGATGATGTTACTCTCGGATTGCCCTGTCATGGCTTCCTGAAAACTTGTCCTCACTCAGTGCCTTTAAGTTTTGTATTTTCTCTTCTTAGTAACCTCTACTTCCTGTTCACACATTTTCCAGTGCTTTCATTGAAAGCCTGGTCCCAGATTTTCAATGTATGAAACCAGATAAAATATTGTTCCTTCTACTAATGAGCAGGAACGTTATAGAGAAAAATGCTTGGTGTGCAGGAAATGTATTTTATGAAGTGAGACAACAAGTGTTTCATAGATCAAGGAGCAAGTGAGTAGAATAATATTCATTAACATTGAAGAGAAGTTAATTTATGTGTTCAGGCTTGAAGTGGGGAGAGGCTGAACTGTGCTGTGACTGATGTTTTGTTTACAAGCTGCAATGAAATGAAATGTTTATACCCAAGCCCTGTTACCCTCCTTTCTTCCTGGGCTCAGCTTCACTTGGGCTTCACCTTGGGCTTCAGGGGGATCTCAGCTTTGGCACCTGGAGCATCTCCTTCCCCTCCTCCTGGGTGTCTGCAGAGCTGTTCCTCTCACACATTCTTACTCCTCTCTCCTGCCTGCAGCTGTGCAGTTCTACCCTTAAATCTATTTTCCAGAGGTGTTACCCCCTTGGACCCACTCTGGGGACATGGGGGAAGCTTCCAGCAGCTTCTCACAGAAGCCACCCCTGCAGCCCCCCTGCCACACAAACCCAGAGCATTAATAATTGTGGGAGACTTATGAAAGGAATAAAGAGAGGCATATATTTTTGTTGACAGAAGAAATATATTGTTTATTCCTCTGGAGTCTCCTGTTGCTCATATTGCTGCTGTGTCTTATTGCCTGTCACTGAGCTGTGCTGTGTGGGCGGAAATGTCAGGCTCTGAATTGGCTCTGTAAGAAAATCTGTGTGTTACTCTGATTTCTCATACTCACTTGGGCTTGCTTTAATGTTGTCCCTACAGAATGTTCACTTTTAGCATCTTGCTGGCAACTTCAGACATCTATTTCTGCCGTGAAGCATCCTGCTAAGTAAATGTACTCCTGGTAGTGTCTTTGTTTGTTTGTTTGTTTGTTTGTTTGTTTGTTTGTTTGTTTGTTTGTTTGTTGTGAGAGAGGGATTTTGCAAAGAAGTATTTTCAAACTGAAATGGGCCACACTGACCTGAAGTAGTCACAGGGCTGTTCAGTCTCGTGGAGGAAATGGAAGTTACTGGATGTAATTCCAAGGGAGGCTTTGGAGATCTCTCTGCTCATCTCCCTCCACCACACTGCCAAAATTCTCAGATGGTGCCAGTGAAGAAGGTTGCTTAAAATGTGCTTGCACCCTGAAAAGTCAAAAGGTAAAAGCAGCATCTGCTCATTTTTCACAGGGTCTTGCTGCTGGCACTCAGAAGTAGAAGGCTTTTGGGAGAAAAGTGGTTCCTGGTGCCAGCGCTGGAGTGCTGGCCATGCTGAGCTGGGTTCTCTGGGTCACATGGAATATCTGCAGCAGAGCTGAGCTCTGGTTTTAGTTATCAGGAGATTTGCAGCTACAGGAAAGGTGTTTGTCAATGGGGGCACTGCACAAGAGGCAAGGGGATTCCTCTCATTGCCCCTTAGGTTTGTTACCATGAAGAGTATTCAGGCATAACCAAAAAAAGTTAATATATTAAACTCTGTGAGTTAAACTGAGTAGAGGTGTGGAACAAGCAGGTAACCTTATTTGCAATCTTATTTTTTCATGATGCAACCCCAGTTTCCATGGGTTTGCACAGGTGGCTCTGGAGATTTCACATCACTGTGTTTGTGAAGTGTTGCTTAAGACCTCTCTGAAGTCAGAGCAGCAGCTTAGGTGTCATTAATGTAATATTTTGGCTAAGCAGGATATTCATTGCCAGTGTTGACGTGAATGAAAATTATTTGGCATTTAGATCACAGGATGCATTTGAAAGCTATGAAAGACATCACTTTGCATTTCAACAGAGCCCTCAAGTTGGTAATTACCAGATAAAGGTGGAAAACCCCAATGCCATTTTCATGGAGTTGCAATGCAATGTTTCCTTTGCATTATGTAATAATTTTTCCTATTGCCTCCATTAAAAATAGCCATTTTGCTGACAGAGGAGCTAGGGTAGTTCAAATCCATATGTTCAATGGGAGGTAAGTATAGATCTTGTGGAGGGTGAAATCACTTCAGATCCTATAATGTAATATACTGGAATTTGGGGAAAGAGTTGCTGTAATTGCACTGTCTTGGTTGGAGCACCTGCCCCTCTGGGAGAGGCTGATGGAGCTGGGATTGCCAGGCTGGAGAAGCCTCTTCTCAGCTGTGCCCAGTGACAGCAAAAGGGACAAAGGGACTGAAACACAGGAAATTTCATTTAAACATGAGAAAATCTACTTTACTGTAAGGGTGACTAAACACTGGAACAGGTTTAATCCCAGAGCATTTGTGTCTCCACCCATGAGAGTTATTCAGAACCCAAGTGGAAACAGCCTCCTGTCCTTGCTGTCCCTGCCTTGGGCACTAGGAGCACCAAATGCTCTGACAGGGTCAGGGTCTGGGATGAGACCAAACTTCTGGCATCACTTGCAAAGTGTGGGCTCTTGGGTTTTCTTACAGCCTCCACATTTTGAAGGTCCTCCTGATCATCCTGGGCCAAACCAGCAGAGAGACATGAGAAAAGGACTTTGCAGGGTGCATAACTTCCTGCATCTCTGCACAGATCCTATCCCAGGTGGGCATGGATGGCTGATTTCTGGTATTACTGCAATATTTAAGCATTATATCACAGTAATTTAATCAGTAATCCTTAGTGAATGGGTTTTTTACATGCTTCCTCAGACCTATAGAGCCTAAATGCTACTTTCCCTATCTGTGGGATGCAGCCTGCCAGCTTTCTTTGTAGGCATCTCTCCCTGGTCTGCTCTGCAGCAGCCTGGAGCTGTAATTTCAGTGGAAATCTTGCTCAGTCTTGAGCTGAACACACTTCTGATGGATCAAATCTAAGGGGATCCTTGCTTAAGAAATGATTCCTGAATTTCCTGAATGTGAACTCCCTTCTCATGTGAGTGATTTTTTTTCGCCCAGATATTCTGAGAACATCAAAAAACTACCTGCCAAAAATTTGTAACACTCCAAGCAAAAGTTGTTCAAGGTTAAGTTGTATTTGTAGAACCCAGAAAAAAACCTCTTGGGTGAAATTTACTGTAGAAGTTTGGCTTGATCCAGAAATGTGATCGAGAAAATTCCAACTCAAGCATGAAAAACTGGTGAAACTGTTGGAAACAGGGTCTTTAATGGGCCATGTAAGGTGATGTTAGTAGCAGGTAGTCTTAGCTGCCCTTCTCTACTCCCTTCTCTCAGCTATTCCCTCTGTACTGTGAACAAGCTCTACCACTGCAGTCAGCACTTCCCGTCACTCTGCCAAAATACAGCTTTAAATGAGTTTTCACAAGTCAATTCTAAAAGGCTTTATTATGGAAACAGTTCACGCCTTCAAGGAGTATATTTAGGTCTCATGAAAAATGCCAAGTTTTGAGCTCTGGAGGCAAATTCTAAATTTATAAACAAATCAGGCTGAAGTCATCCCAAAGTATCCCGTGTCTCCAGGAGGAGTGCTCACCCTCCCACTGCAGGAGATGGTGGCTGTGGTCCTGTCCTGCCATGCCAGCATTTGAGAATCACAGAATCCCTAAGGCTGGAAAAGACCTCCAAGATCATTGAGTCCAGCCATTAACTCAGCACTGCCAGGTCTGTTAAACTGTCAAACGATTTTTGAACACCTCCAGGGATGGTGATTCCACTGCTGCCCTGAGCAGCCTCTCCCTGGCCACCCTTTCAGTGAAGAGATTCTTCCTAATGTCCAATCTCTTTCTAATGTCCAATCTCAACCTGCCTTGGTGCAACCTGAGGCTGTTTCCTCTCATCCTTGTTGGCTGGGAGAGGTGACTGACCCCAGCTGGCTCCAGCCTCCTGTCAGGTACTGAGTGGGCACAGGGGAGGGTGCCTGAGGGTCAGGAAGCTGAAAAAGGGATTGGGAAACCTTCCCTGTGGGGACAGGGTGAGAAAATTGGGATGTTCAGCCTGGAGAAGGTTGTGTGGAGACCCCAGAGCACCTTCCAGTGTCTGAAGGGGCTGCACGGAGAGGGATTCTGCATCAGGAACTGGAGTGACAGGACAAGGGAGAATGGCTTCACACTAAGAAAGGGGAAATTTAGGTTGGATATTGGGAAGAAATTGTTCCCTGTGAGGGTGGGCAGGCCCTGGCACAGGATGCCCAGAGCAGCTGTGGCTGTCCCTGGATCCCTGGCAGTGCCCAAGGCCAGGCTGGACAGGGCTCAGAGCAACCTGGGACAGTGGAAGGTGTCCCTGACTATGGCAGAGGGGGAACCAGGTGATCTTTAGGGTTCCTTCCAACCCAAACCATTCCACAATCCCATGTCATTGTGTGACACCCACACACAATGGAACACGCTCCTGTTGTGAAGGCCACAGAGCTCAAGGACCAGACGGTGACAGCAGGGCTCTTGTCGCCGTGAAGCCGCCCAGCATCACCTCCGCCGTGGAGCTGCCGGTGCCCGGGCAGTGCCGTGGAGCTCTCCGTGCCCGGGCAGTGCCGTGGAGCTGCCGGTGCCCGGGCAGTGCCGTGGAGCTGTCGGTGCCCGGGCAGTGCCGTGGAGCTCTCCGTGCCCGGGCAGCGCCGTTGAAGTGTGGCGGGTGCCGGTGCCCCCTCCCCGGCCATGGCGGCACAGCCGTTCCCACACGCGCGCGGCCTGCAGGGGGCGCCGTGCGCTGTGCGCGCGGTGCGGCCGCCAGGGGGCGCGCGGGGCCGCGGCCAATGGCGCTGAGGGCGGAGGGGCGGTGGAGGTGGGGGGGGGAAGGAGCCGCCGCCCCGCCCGCCTCAGTCACCGGCGGAGCCGCAGCGAGCGCAGCGCTGTCCCTTCAGCACCGCTCCCCCCGCGGACACCGCGGGCTCCACACCGGCCCCGCCGCCGCCTCTCGCCGCCTGCTTGGCAGTAAGTAACGCAGCCGCGCCCGCAGAACCCCCGCCCCGACCGCCGGCGCTGCCGCTCCCGGGGAGATGGGATGGGGGACCCCCCGAGCGCTCCGGGATATGCAGCGGAGGGTGTTCTGAACTTTCAAGGGGGGCTGCAAAAATGGGAGAGGGGCATCAAAAACCCTCCTGGGCTCAGTGCGAGACGCGCCGTGTCCCCGTGTCCCGCTGCGTGTCCGTGGTGGTGGCGGTGCCGGTGACACTCCCGGTGATGCTGGTGACATTCCCGGTGGTGCTGGTGACATTCCCAGTCGTGTTGGTGGCATTCCCACCAGTGCCGGTGGCTCTCCCGGCGCTTTGGGATCCGCCGTGTTTGGGCTGACAGCGAGGGGTTTAAAGGCTTTTTGTGGGATTTAAAGGTTTTTTGTGGTGTTCAGAGGGTGCTGGTGACGTTTAGAAGGCGCTTGTGGGGTTTAGAGGGTGTTTGTGGGGTGGCTGTAGTGAAGTGACATTCCCTGTAACCCAGGCACCTGAACCCAAAGCGAGCAGGGCAAGGCAGGAATTGTCGCCTTCCCCCTGCCCCGGTGACATTGCTCATCTCCCCCGGTTTCAGGTCTGGAAAGCCGGCTGCAAGGATGGTGAAGCTGGGGAGTAATTTGAACGACAAGAACAACAAACCACCATCCAACGAAGATGGTTTTCAGACAGTTCCTTTGATCACGCCTTTGGAAGTAAATCACCTGCAGTTCCCGGCTCCGGAAAAGGTAAAACAAAATCAGAATGTGCTCCTGCATGGTTGTGCACACGAACGTGCCCCTGGCTTGTCACTGGGCTCTGGTGATGGGAATTGTGGCACATTTATTCAATAAATAAACAGGGGTTATCTTTCACTGTGTGTTTATCTGCTTAAACACGGCAAATAGGCACGCAGCAGTCGCCCAGTGCCCTCCCTCCTCAAAAAGAACCCTAAATATTCCTAAATACAACGGGGGAAAAAAAGCTTGGTGTGTTTCTCTTGCAAGTGCTGGGGAAACTGAGGAGCAGGGTGCAATCTGTTATTATCAGTAAGATTAATGGCCTGCTTTGAGAGGAGGTAATGTGATAACTCTGCCGAAATAAGCAGCTGTTTTAATTATCCCAGTTAAGCTCCGTTTTCTTCTCTGTGGCTTTGAAAAGCTGATTTGGGCACTGAGGATGCTGATTTCTCTGGCGAGAGTGGCTGAGTTCCTGGGGCACAGCTCAGGGACTCGTTTGGCCCCGAGCAGGGGACATTGTTCTCCCCTGCCCTCTCAAGTCTCTCACACCTGAATGCAGCACTAAAACCCCCAGGAATGTGCGATTGGCTGCGGGGTTGTGTTGGGATTTTTTGGCTGCAGCGTGAACTAGGAAATCTTTTGTCTACATCCCCGTGGGGATGATGCATATCAGTATAACCTGGTGAGGACATGATGAGACTGTAAAAATCCGTATTCCCCAACAGCCCTCACCAAAACAAAGCCTGTCTGCAATGTAGTTCCCAGATACCACAGAGGTGGAGCCAGCCCACCCCAAGGTACAGACAGAATGATTAGATCTTGCAGGATAATGGAATAACAGCAAAATTAACACTGACGGTTATTGAGCATATATCCTGCTTTTACCGTGGTACAAAATGAATTTTCCCTAAATACATTAGGAAAACATGGTGATGGATGTGATAAACCTGTCTAGGTAGACAAACCGTGTTTATTTTAGGATAGAGCTGACTCAACTGCCTTGACATCCTGGGAGCCAGAGCTGTGCCAGACAAAGGAACTGGTCCCATTCTCCACGTGCCTCATGGCAATCAGGAGCAACTTGGCTTCGTTCGGGAGAGTTGGACTTCTGTGAATTGCTGTGAAACAGAGGCTAAGCCAGCCCTTCTCTGTGACTCTGATAAATGAGATTAAGCAAAATAATTCGGGCGAAGCAATATGATTTGTCATAAATGTCTGAAAAGTTTCGGGGAACCGTAGGTGTGTAAAAGTTGCTCCTTTGATGCCAATGCAAAGGGCTCGTTGAGATCACCCAGTGTCACATGGCAATGTGGAACTTAAATGACTTGTGGAGCAGGTGAGACATGGATTACCCGACAAAGATCTTTCCAAGCTGATCGAGTGGTAAGAGTGTGTTCCAGTTGCCTGTTGGTGAGCAAACACTGGCGTGGATCAGTGTGGTGTGATTCCTTGCTGATTTTTCTGTTCAAACATGCCCACATCAATAATTCACGTGTTGTTAGGTTACATTACCTTCATTAGCATATATTACTGCCAATGCATCTACCAACATCCATATTTTTCTTTGCTGGAAGTGTGGGCTGTATCTCCGGGCGTGCTGAGCGTGATTCAGAACTCATTAGAGTCAGAGCTATTGATTTCTGCAGGCTGTGGTTCATCTCCTCCGTGCAGCAGGCCCGCAGTTAACAGGCTGGAAATCCCTTCACCAGGAGGAGAGGTTATTTATGATAAAAGCAAAATAATTCACCACCTGTTTCCTTTGCTCTCTGTAGAAGGGGTTCTGGTGGGGTGAGTTCACCCCGGGGCAGAGGGGCTGTTGAAAGAGCTGCTAATAAGGAGCTGAGCCTCAGGTGAAAAGCTTGGGCAGAGGTTAAGTGAGAGGGGCAAATTGCAGCTTTGTTCTTGAGAAAGCAAAGCTGCTGCTGAATTCAGGCAGGCTGTCACCTTGGGGAGGAGTGGACGTGGCCTTCAAGTCTTTCAGGGTATGTTCTTGTTTGGACTTGCCTTGCTGTCAAGAGACTGGGTTAAGAAAACACCTAAAATTGACTTTTCTCCCCGAGCAGTTGATTTTTAGCCGGGGAGAATGAGATCTTGAGGGTTCCTGTGCCTGGTGCATGGGATGCTGCAGGAGCCAGCAGAGCCCGACGAGCCGCGGTGTCACCTGTGAGGGACAGCTCTGGTGTCACCTGTGAGGGACAGCTCCGGTGTCCCCTGTGGGGGGAGAGCTCCGGTGTCCCCTGTGGGGGGAGAGCTCCGGTGCCACCTGTTGGGGACAGCTCCGGTGCCACCTGTGGGGGAGAGCTCCAGTGCCACCTGTGAGGGGAGAGCTCCAGTGTCCCCTGTGAGGGACAGCTCTGGTGTCACCTGTGGGGGACAGCTCTGGTGTCACCTGTGGGGGGACAGCTCCGGTGTCCCCTGTGGGGGGAGAGCTCCAGTGTCCCCTGTGAGGGACAGCTCCGGTGTCACCTGTGGGGGACAGCTCTGGTGTCACCTGTGGGGGGACAGCTCCGGTGTCCCCTGTGGGGGGAGAGCTCCGGTGTCCCCTGTGGGGGGACAGCTCCGGTGTCCCCTGTGGGGGGAGAGCTCCAGTGTCCCCTGTGAGGGACAGCTCCGGTGTCACCTGTGGGGGACAGCTCCGGTGTCACCTGTGGGGGGACAGCTCTGGTGTCACCTTTGGGGGACAGCTCCGGTGTCCCCTGTGGGGGGACAGCTCCGCGGGGCTCCTGAGCCTCGGGGCTTTCCTGCGATCTCCAGCATCCCATCCTCGGCACTCCACAGCCAGCGTGCATTGTCCTGGCAGCCCCTCTAAGTGAAACATTCAAAAGATCCAACCCTGCTAAGTATTCCTTCCCCTTTCTGGGCTTCTCTTCGCTGTCAGAAAGGATCTTCATTTAGGAAACTCTGAGTTTATGACCTGCATCTAACCCTGGGGTCAGGGCAATCCAGGGTGCGTCAAAACCAGGGCAGGGAGGTTTGGGTGCAGCTCAGGGCTCTGTCTAGAGGAGAAGTAGTAACAGCTTTGGAGAGTGATCCAAGAGTGTACAAGGCTTGTGCTGGACAGCCCAGCTGCTGTCTCTACAATAATGCCTTCACCTGGTGTGTATTTGCACGTTCTGTTCCTTTATAGGTTTTTTGTTTCATTTGAGTCTTAGATACCTGCATGCAAGGTAGGAAGAACATCAAACCTGTTGTTTGTTGGATCCCTAAAAGCAACCCACAAAGCCTGTGGAATCTACAGACTGAAAATTGCGCTTTAAGAACCTTCAATTCTCGATTTTTGTCTTTATCTTAAGGACATTTTTGTAGCTGAATCACTTTGAGAGTCACTCAAAGTGACTCTCAGCATTAACCTATGTAGGTGTTTCACCAGAGCTTCCATCATCTCTTGCCAAGTGTTTTTTGTGTCTGGTTCCTCTGCCACAGAAAGGATATGGAGATAGAATTAAAAAATGAGGCTTTTACTGATGTGATGTAAAGCCTGAAGTCCAGCTCTTTTCAGATAGTTCTTTGAAGAAATCATATTGGGGGTGAGAAAGGAAAACTCTTCAAGGTGTGCTTAAATTTCCTGTCTGTCCTTTTGGGGGTGCTTTCCTAACAGGCTTGTTCTCCAAAGCACTGAGAGCTTAGCAGCTCCCTCTGACTTCTACCTTGCTGCTGTTGGAAAAATGCAGGCAGGATTTCAGGAGGCTTCAGTTTGGCAACCTTTCTTTTTTAAAATTGCCACTGGAATGTCTTCTTCCTTCTCCCACCAAAGCAGGATGTCCCCTCCTCGTGCTGCTCCTCCTGCAGCATCAGCATTCTCATCCTTCTGTCAGCACTTGTGTGGCTGCAGGGAGATAAACGGGACCCAGGGCAGGAATTGTCCCCCTGTCCCCTTAAGGTGCTAAGCCTGCTGTGCATTTATATTTATTGACAACCTTCAAGCGTTTCCCTTGCCCCCTGTTGGAGGAGAAGGCAAAGTCAGGTGCTCCTAAATCATTTTTGCATGGCCTTTTTGGAGAGGTCCATCCATGTAACACTAATAATAGCCCCATCAACAATGAAAAGCCCTTGACCTGGCTTTTTATGTCTCTGAATTTCATTTCTTCTGATTCAAAAAGCAAAAAAAAAAAAACAAAAACAAACAAACAAAATGAAACAAAAAAACCCCCAGAAGTCTTTTATCTTTTAGGACCAAAGGGAAAAAGAGGAGCTGTTGCCTTGTTTTCCAAGGCATAGACAAACAGCTTCAGCTGTGATTGTATCCTGGCAATGATAATGCTGAAAGATGTGCAGCTTTTCAGGGACCATTCTGTTCACTGAAATGTGAAATGAAACCAACAACTGGGGACCCCTTGGTCTCTTGGCTCGCTTCAGTGTAATCCATCAGGAAATGCCTCTGCTCTGGCAGTAAAATCCTAATTTTACATAACACAAAAGTGCATGAAAGCTCTTGTCAGGCTGTAAAAAACATCCACACCTCTTTTGTGATGAAGGCTGCAGAAGGCTTATCATGTGGTCCATTGTTCTTTATTTTGAATGCATCAGGAGGCTCGAGAATTAATTTCTCTAGTGGCAAATTCCTGCCACAAGCCCAGGAAAGAAAAAAAAAAAAAAAGAAAAAAAAATAGATGTAACAGCTCTCTTCAAATGCTTTCCCCACCCTCTGTTCCTGCCCCTGGCCACATCCCTCTCTGAGTGGCTGAGGCCATTCATTTACACAGAGTTCCTGGAGATCAGGAGGGTCCCTGGCGTTCACAGCCTGTCCCTGTTGGTTTAACAGAAAATAACGTTTGCTCCTGGCCAGCTGAGCAGGAATAATTCAGAGTAGCTGGATGAGTGCTCCTGTACCTCGGGGACTGCTGGGAGCTCAGTGCTGGGTAGCAGTGTCAGCCTGCCCTCTGTGCAGCCTGCGGGGGCTGCTTTTGGGGGCTGCTGCTCCTGCTGGGGCTGCAGGCAGCCCAGCATTCCCGGCTGAGCATTCCTGGGAAGCTGTGGGAGCTCTGCAGCAGCCGGGGACAGGCGGCTCCTGCTCCTCTGCTGCTGAGGCTGGTGGGATGCAACAAAAGGAGGGATGGGGCAGGGATAGTGACGGGGCAGGGGGAGGGAGGAGGAGGATGCAAAGGGAAAGAAAACAAGGATAAAACAAAGAAAGGGAATAACAAATAAAAAGGAACAGGCTGTCTTGCCTTTCCCCATCCTTTCCTCTCTCCACTTGGGATACTCTGCCTCATCCCCATAAATAGCAAAGTCTGAGCCTTCTTCTCATGCTCCCCTCCTACACTGTGCAAATTCCTTTGTCCTCTGGATGTGTATATAGAACCCGTGCTCATTAGGCTGTAATAAATCCTTGCAGCATCCCACTCGGGCAGAGCAGCATTTGGGGAACCTCCTTGGTGTTGTTTGCAGGATTTGCACAGCCCTGCTCATGTCCTTGGCAGTTCCTGCTCCTGTTTGGATGTCACTCTGTGCTGGCCTTCCTCTCACACACCAACACCTCCACTAGGGCCGTTCACAGGGTGCTCACAGGGACCTGGAGCAGCTTCCAGCAGCCTCCCATCATTCAGGGAATGTGCTGCTGCAGCAGAGCTTCACCCTGAACATCCCAGAATTTGTGTGGCCTGGGCAGAAATCTCCCTCCTTAAGTGCTCTGCCATCAGTGCCTGAATTAGGGGCTTTAAAGCTGCCTGGCTTTGTGAGCTCCATTACCTCTCTTGAGCCCAGCTTTGTCTGCACTGCAATTCCTGGAGCTGCATCCTGCAGAAACAGCAGGGATGGACTCAGGAATGGCTCTTGGGCTATGGAGGCTTGGCTGAGCCTGTTCTTTTTTCTACCATGAAAGCTCACTGCTGAGTGTGGAAGTGATTTCAGCAAGGTTGTCAAAGGAACCCCCCATGCCAGTTCCTTACTGGTCTGGAAAAGAGAACTGGGCAGGAATCTTGGCTGCTGTAAATCAGGGCAGCCGAAGGGAAATCAGTGGAGCTCTGCTAATTCAGCCTGGCCAATTTGTGATTGATTCTTTTGACTGCTTTGCTAAACCCTCTCCTGGATGAACCTACTGAAATCCTGTGGGTTCCTGATGGTTATGGGCACGCAGGGATTTGTAGGGGGACTTGGCTGAATAAATTCTGAGCCACTTTTGTTCGTGGGGCTGTGCCTTGCCCTTCTCAGCTGCTTTCAGCTCCCAGTGCAGCCTTTGCATTCTGTGCTGCCTGTCACTGGTGATGCCAGGGCTGATTACATTTGCTGTCTTTGTCCTTTTGCAATGTTCCTTATGCCTGGAATATCCTCCTGGCACTGAGTCAGGAGAGCACTTTTTTCCTACCACCCTCTGTGAAACTCATTTCCAGCACAACACCCATTGGATGAGCTGATAGGGGTAAAAAAATAGCAGAGTACTGACCCTGGCTTTCTCCAGGGACTGTGGATTTGATCCAATGCATCTTTTTCTTACATTTTTTTCATTTTTACTTTGTTGCTTGATATTTCAGGCACTTTATGTATTTAAATAATGACTAGGATGCCATCACCTACATCTCAAATGCCAATTTTAACATCAGCCTTTGGGAGGCCTGCCTGCTGAGATGTGTCCATCCTGTCGATTTGGAAGCATAGCTGCCATTCCTGTAGGATGGGTCATAGCCATAATCATTTCAGGAAGCTTTAAAGACCTAATTCTCTAAAAATCTGGGAATTTGCAGCATGGGGATTGCCAGGTAATCTGAGATCTGTCCACTTTATCCATTTTCTGGCAGTAGCCAGGGCAACAGTCAGGAGGAGGTACAGGAGATGCTGCAGGGAGCTGCTCATGCCTATCAATGTTTCATCCTAAGCCTGCCAGAGATTGTTTTAAGCCCTGGAACATGATTTCCCCATCTCCTTTCCTCTATTCTTTTGGTGATAAGTATTTTAACTTCAGCTGCTGTTGGCAATGTGCACATCTCATTTGCTCTTTGGAGCTGGCTCTGGGTGAGGATTAGGCTGGAGAATTGTGTGAGCAGGTGCTGGGTTCTGGCCATTGCTTGGCTTGGAGCACACGGGATGAACCTGCCCCAGTCCCAGCAGGTTTAGTGCCAGCTTTAGGCTGGGGACACCTTTTGCTGTCACCTGGTCCCTGCTGCGCCCTGAGGTCCTGCTCAGCTGCTGGTGCTTTGTTGGGTAACAAAGGAAACCATGGCAATGGTGCCGGTGAGAAGTTGATATTTCCCCTTCTGTTTCTGCAAGGAGTGGAGAAAGATGTGGAAGGGAAGGAAGCTGAGTCTCATTTTCATTTAAAAGTGAGCCTGACTAATCCGCCTGGAAACGGGTGGGGGTGTTACAACCATTTTGTGGGACTACAAAGTCCAGCTTTGAACTTGGAGGGAACCTTTCTCCTTGGTAGCAGCAACACATTTTGTTTATCACTTCTGTCAATCTGACAGCTCCTCTGACTGAGAGACTCTTCATTATTAATAATCCCAGGAAGTCGTATTTTAAATTTTTATGGTTTGCGCTTTGCAGCACCTGAACCACAATATATTACATGCACTGAGGCAGTGGAGTGGGAATTACAGCAGGGCTGCATGTCCTTTTCCAAATGAATAATTTAAAGTTTTCACAATGCCAGTTATGTTAAATATTATTACTCATTTCTTCAGGGAAAACCATAGAGCTCAAATGCAAATATAAAGTGGCAATAAATGATGTTAGATTTAGCCAGTTGGAGACAAGGCTCAGAATTCATATCAGTTCATTTTCCGAAACACTTACTTCATCCCTTTGCTGGAAAATCCTTTTCAAGGTTCCATGCTTAATGGGATATTTTTCAATTTGTCACATTTCACATCTACTCTGCTCCTTCCTCCTCACAGCAAATGCTTTTAATATAGCCCACTTGGTTAGAAGCTTGCTTTCTTTTCCCTTTCAGCAGCCCAAATCCCTGGATTTCCCAGCACTCTCCCACTGTTTACCTTCTCAAGGTTGTGGATGATGGATTTCCTGCTGGTGTAGGCAGACTGTCATCTGTTGTTTCTCACCTCAGCACACCTATAATTTTCCAAAGCATCACTACAGAGAGGGTGCATGGTCCTGCATCCATTAAAGCTGAGGAAAGATTTCCTATTGATCCCAGTCATGGCACTGGCATAAAGCCTGGAATAATAAGAGCATTTAGGTTTGGAACTCAATAAATGTATTAGCAAACAGCATCATTAGAAACATCTTGTGTGGAGCAGGGTGATGGATGTGGCTCGTGGTCCTGTTGTGGTGGGGTTTCACAATTTCCAGGCCATTCCCTGCAGGCTGCTCTGAGCTCTTCAGAAGTGTTTGAGGGGCTGGAATGAGGAACCAGAAGATCCAAGGAAGAGAACAGAATGTCAAAACCTTTCCAGACATGGAATGTTGCTGCATCTGCTGACCTGGGATGGCTGAGGGGCACAGGTCTGCAGAGAGCTGCCATTTTCCACAGGTTGTCTGACTGCCTTCCCACCCCATCGTCCTTTGCTAGCCCCTAATCCCAAAAACGTCACAATTATATGGAGGATCTGCTGGAGCTGCCATTCTCTCTCCTCAATGAAGGTCTGAGAAAACAGTGCATTGTGAGCAGTGAACCAGCCCTGGTGTGAACTCCTGACTCAGCCACCAAGTGGGACTCAGCACATTACTGAGATTCATTTTTTGGTCTTTTTTCCCCTACTCCTCCATGAGTAATATGGGATGCTGGGGTCATGCTGTGTGCAGAGCCCTGAGCCATCGATGAAGAATTCCCCAGGATCCCCAAGCATCCTGGTGGAAGTGGCTGTGGGAAGGAGCCTGAAGCCAGCTCCATAGGCCAAAGCCCTTAAATGCACACTTAACTTGAAATATCCAGCTCATCCTGCTGATGTTAATAGGACTGCTTGCATGCTTAAGTGCTTTGCTGAATTGGTGGTTAATTAGCTCAAATTCTAAACAAACCTGGTTAAGGAGGAAGCTGCAAGGACTGCAGTGAGGGTTTCTAAAATTAGATGTGACTTTTTGCTGGTCCATAACCTTTTCTCTCTGCTCATATTCTCACAATCTGCAAACCCCATCTAGGAAGCAACTTTGAACAGCTTTATTTTGGATGTAGGATGAAGAAAGTCCCAGGTAATTTATTGGTGTCCCCTTTACTGCATAGCAATGAACAGCTCAGT
The DNA here is from genome assembly GCF_037042795.1 of Molothrus aeneus. Taxonomy (NCBI): domain Eukaryota; kingdom Metazoa; phylum Chordata; class Aves; order Passeriformes; family Icteridae; genus Molothrus; species Molothrus aeneus. The sequence continues at coordinate 2,887,840 of NC_089660.1, forward strand.
TCCTGCAGCTTGAAGGTGCTGGGAAATGGTGTGAAAACTTTAAGAACAGATCACAGGAGCAAGATAATCTGCAGGGAGATTCCCTGAGCTAAATCCATCTGGAAGTTCCCCTTCAGAGCATCTCTTTTCCAACATCCCAGAGGAGGGAAGGAGATGGAATTTCTTTCCAGGACCCCAATTTTCCCCCTCCCTTTCCCTGATTTCAATTCCCAAGCCAGCAGAGGAGAGGGGCTGGGGATGATTGTGGTGCTGTGGGCTGCAGTGCAGGGCAGCAGCTCTGCCAGGAAAGCTGTCCTGGTGTGAGATGGATGTTCCTTGTTCCATGGGAGCGCTGGGACCCGGGCTGGCTGCAGCTGCTCGGGGCAGGCGCTGATAAACGAGCGCTGAGCATCGCCCCGACTGCCGAGTCAGGAGCTTTTATTACTCCACGTTCAGCAGCAATTTGGGTGGAATTTCTGCAAGGCTTCACTGCCAGGAATTTTTTTTTTTTTTCCTCTCGCTGACAAAATGGAAAAAGAAGGTGGAGAAGGAGTGATGGCAGGGAATGGGGGAAGGCAAATCTTTCCCACCCAACTCAAATCAGAAGGCTGGAAAATGAAAACGGATCAAGCAAAAAAAAAAAAAAAAAAGAAAAAAGGCTAAAAATGCAGAAAGGTTTCTTTAGAAGATTGATTATTCCTTTTCTAAATTTGCACTTTTAACTCTGCAAGAGTGGAATCCATATCCATGCTCAGGCTGATTTATTTAGCCTGTGGGAGACTGAGCAAGAAGGAGCTCTGTTCTCCTCAATGTACACCCCATGCCCTCAGCAAAATTGCATTTTTATCGTTGCTGCCACTATATTGAATGGTCCCCCCCACTGCAGGTTTTCAGTTTTCTGTTTGACCTTTGTCATTTGATTTCTGTGCTCTCCTCTAAAAAGGAGACTTCACTGCCTGCCCTTTCTGCTGCTGAGTAATTCCAGTGGGTGTCTGACAAAGACACTTCTGGAGAGCAGGTTTTTAACTTCTGCCTGCTAAAAGCCCTTTAGCAAAGGTGCTTCTTCCCTCTTCTACCAAAGCTTTTTGATACCTTTGCAAAACACTGCCCAGGGTGACTGGCTCTGTGCACACTCATTTCACTGCTGGTACAGTCAGCAAATTGTGTTTCAAGTACCTTCTGATCTGGCTGGGGCCTGAGCTTGCTTATTTATCCCCAGATGTGACAGAATTGCTGCTGGACCTGAATCTGATGCCTGGTGAAGGAAGGGCTGTGTGGGTTCATTTTCAGACTCTGTATCCCTGCAGACAGCATTATTCAAACTTTCCTGCTTATTGGAGAAATGGAACAATTAAAAAAGAGCCATAACAAAATTGGTGTTGATGATGAAGACAATTAAATTGTAGCTAGAAACAATGAAAGTTTTAATTTTATTTTTTTCTTATATTCTGCCGTTCATTAAGACTCAGTGTTACAATTTGTGGAAAAGCTCTCATATAAATTTTAAAAATCGTCTGCTGCTAAGATTTATATCAAGCAGGAAGCATGAATTTGGGAGAATTGGATATTGTCTGAAAACAGAAAGAGAGCAATTTCTGAACACTGGCTGGCAGGTGCTGCTGGCTGATGCTCCATCATTTACTGTCCTGGGTGTACAAAAGGCCAGGGAGCAGAATGAAGGCTGGCCAGCTGCACAGGGTGCGTTTGCCTCCTTTGGAGGGAGAAAATGAGGTCATGGCTTGTTTGGAGCTCAGAGCTGACCTGGGCCACTTTGTCTTGGCTGCAGAGGGAGCTCTGCTTCATTTTGCCCACAATGTGCTGGGCAGGGTGGGCAAAATGGGGTTTGATCCAACAGTGGGTTCAGAGCAGGGTCAGGACTCACCCCAAACCCGCCCAAGCTTGTCCCTGTTGGTCATTTCCCCTCTTCTGTGTTGTGTTGTTACAGTTTTTCATTAATAAGGTATTAAATGGTTTAACTGGTTTTTGTTACAAGGTTTTTTAAGGCTAAACGATCTAATTAAGAAATGACATTTAAATTATTTTTTCTTTTAACTCAGTAACTAATTACTTGAAGTCCACAGTGCAGACTTTTCTGTCTAATTACAAAATATTATTTAAACTCATGAAGAAGGAGGAAGAAGGTAAAGAAGAACAACTTGCCTCCACCCTAAAATTTCTATCTTGTTTCATACATGTTAACAATCTATCAACTATTTTACACACGTTTCTAACCTATTTTTAACAATTTATATTACTATATTCTAAAGCTTCAAATTCTACATTTTTAACCTTGTGATATTACACACTTCTAATTAACTACACACTTGTAATCTTAGTGTTATCAATCAATTTTGGAAGTTTTTTTAACGGCCTCAGGTTAAATGTAATGTTCTCTTGGGAGTCAGAGTCTGTCAGTACAGAAAGTTTAAAATTTTTAGTATCCAGAACTCTAACATTGTGTCATCACAAATCCTGAGCTCCCAGCTGCTCACAGAAACACATTTGTGTGGCTTTTTATCCCTTCTTCTCACCAAATATTAATATTGCAAATGCTCCTGTAATAAATACTATTGAGAGGGATTTGCTGGAGGATGTAAATATTCATCAGTCTTTAATGATTTGCATTTGAACCCAGAAAATTGGCTTATGACTCCTCAGTGCTTTTCTCTCCCTCTGATTTCCACATGCATTAAATGCAGGAGGATTAAATACCTGGGGTTCTCTTTGGTCCAAAGCAGACTTTGCTGTCTCCATTGGAAATAAGTCCTTGATTAGCTGGGAACTCAACCTTGTGCTTCACTTAATCTGCTCCAATCCTTCTCCATGGTTTTGTTTCTAGCTAAGAGCTTTAGGATCACTCTTGTCACTCTCGTCTGGAGCAGCCTCCACTCCTGGAGTTTCTCATTTCCACCAGGCTGCAGCTCAGAAGGGAGAGCCAGAAAGTGGAAGGGTCTTCTGCACTGGTGTAAGGCACCTCATTTTATAAGATTAGTAGGACCTGGATTAATCAGACACACATCTTAGGGGAAAAGCCAAGGTGATAATACAAGATAAATATTGATAATCTGGAGCCTGAATGAATGAGACTCCAAATGGCCTAAATTTAAATTGGCTTCAGCACAACTTGTTTGGACAGAGCTTTTAATTAGTGAGGCTCTTCTTTAGGATGGGCTGTTCTTCTGCCTGTTGAGCAGGATATAAAAATTAAATACTCCTAAACAAAAGTGGGTGTCCAACATTTTGCTGTCAGCTGTTTTAAGGCTCAGTGTGATAAGCTCACTGTCCTAGTTCTGTGTATCTGCTGATTTATCTGCCTCTCTTATTCCTGAGGGGGTGATGGCTTGTGTTCATTTATGGTGCTTGTGTAGGTCCAAGGGATGGTTTATATGGAAAGGCTTTGATAACAACTCAGAAGTCTCTGCTGTGGGCAGAAGCCTCAAAAGTGTTGTTATTTTCCAGGTAATTGTGAAAACAAGAACAGAATATCAGCCTGAGCAGAAGAACAAAGGAAAACTCAGAGTGCCCAAAATTGCTGAATTCACAGTCAGTTTCACTGATGGGGTAACAGAAAGACTAAAGGTAAGAAATGGTTGTTCTGCTGCCTTCTGATGCAAATTCCATTCGTTTTAAAATAACTGAATCAAAGTGACAGGAAAGACATAACAAATTTAACACTTCACTCATCACCAGGGTCAAAGAGAGGTTTATCTGCATGAGTGTAAAGAGTTTATTTAGGACAGGCATGAAAATACCTTCTTAGTTACATCTCAAGTAGAAAATGCTTTTCTTTCCCAAGAAAATGATGAAAATATATTCCAGCCCAAACTGAAAATAAACCAACTTTGAATCCTTTTTCTTCCCAAACACTGGTGTTTAAAAATAATTTTTAAAAATCCAAGTGAAGATTGGTTGAAACATTTTGTTTAGCCTTTTAAAATTCCTTTTGTCTCCTAGCCAGTCAACCCTTTTCATATTTAAAATACTTTGTTATCATTATTATATTACTGCAGGTTAAAAACTACTTCAAGATGCATAGGAAAAAAGGTATTAGAGAAGAATCCAAGCTTATCCTGTCCTGTAAGCAGTTTTGCTGCACAGGAATTGGAATTTTCTGATGGAAAATGTTTCCTTGGGAAATTTTCAACAGGCTCTACTCAAACATGGAAAGAAACTCATGAATTATTGAGTGCTGTCGGTTCCTGTTGACTGCAGCACATTAGAATAGCTCAGTTCCTCCTAAAATTAGACTCCAAATGTGTAGCTGCCAGTTTTTCCTCCCTTTGCACTGGGAAGACCTGGTGCTTTTTCTAGACCACAGAGCATGGCAGTGGTAGAAATGGGAGATCTGATTGCTCATTTTGAAAGCCAGAGGAAACATCAATGATTTTGAGTAGAAAACAGAGAAAGTGGGCAGTGCCCAGTGACATTCCTGCTCCTTCCACATCATCATTTACTCTTAAGAGTTGTGGGAATAAATGTTTATGGTTCTTGGCTGTTTTCTTTTTCCATGAACATCACAATTTGATCTAAAATTTCTTACCTCCTGTTGGTACTTACTGAATTCCTCCCTGAGCTTCTGGTGTGTAGTAACTATTTACCACCAGTAGTAACTCTTTATTGTACCAGAGTAAAGTGAATTAACCACGGTTAAATCCCAGTCTTGGAAACATTTCCAGTGTCCCACATAAATCAGAACCGGACACGATGTGCCTGAAAACCAACAATAAATTGAGAGTCTCCTGCACTGATGGGTTGGCTTTAACCTGCAGTAAATGGCCTTGTTGCTGTTGTAAATTCTGGTGCCTCACTGGGTATTTAACTCTCAATCCTGCAGCCCTGAAGGGTGTGAAAGGCAGAGTGAAACCAGGAAAGATCTGGCTTTGTTATTTAAAAAAAACACTCGAGAACATCTCCTCCTTGCACACCTATAGCCCATGGATAAGTCCTATTTCATCTGCTCCTTCTACTGAGTATCTTGTTTTTCCTATTCAAATTCCCAACTTGCTGTTGCATTCAAACCTTTCCCTTGATGCATTTTTCCTCTTCCCATCCTGTTTTTGGTGCAGATTTCTCATTTCACAGCTTCAGCTGGGAGCCCTGGCAGAAGTGGGAGTTGGGCCTCTTCCTATAGAGCCTGGCAGCATCACAGTTTCATTTTTGAGCTATTTCCTTTCCCTCAAATCCATACGATTTTCATTCTCTGCTCTTCAATGTCAACTTATCCATCAGGCAGCCTCTGCTCTAATACTGGATAAGGCTCTAAGCCTCTCCCTGCCTGCTTTTCATAAGGCTTCCATGTATCCCATTAAATTTGTAGTATTATTTCCTGACAAAATGAGCTGAGATAATAGCTAATATTTATTACCTTTTGTACTTTTTATTGCACCACATTTTTGTCTCAGTGCATATTTTTAGTGAAGTTATTAAAAACCCTGCCCTCTGGTTATAAGCTGCCCTATTATCTGCTACTGATGAAATCATCTTACATTTGTTTTTTTGTAAGAGCAAATCACAGTAAATACTTAACTTCTATGATCTCATTTTGGCTACATTTTTAAAAGCTTTAAAAAGGATTATATAACTGTGATCATCATATTCTCTTTTGTCCTTTTGAGGGTGGAAAAGCCCTCCAAGACCACGGAGCCCAAGCTGTGACCCCATCCCCACCTTGTCCCCAGCCCAGAGCCCCCAGTGCCACCTCCAGCCCTTCCTTGGACACTCCAGGGATGGGGATCCAGACCCTTCCTGGGCAGTTCCAGTGCCTGAGCACCCTTTCCATGGGGAAATTCCTGCTGTGCCCACCCTGAGCCCCCTTTCCATGGGGAAATTCCACCCTGAGCCTGCCCTGGCCCAGCCTGAGGCCATTCCCTCCTGTCCTGGGGCTGGCTGCCTGGGAAAAGAGGCTGCAATTCTGTGGTTTTGTGCTACAAAAGATCAAGATATCTGGAAAAAGTTTTGAGACCACGTGAACCTGCCAGCCAAGTCCACAGATGCCCTTTTCCCTGCCTTTTGGGTATCTTTTATTGAAGAAACTAATGAATTATTAGACAACTTTCCCACATGAACAAGCCCAAGCCAGAATTTAAGCTTATGCTTGCATATTTTTCATCCATGCAGAATAGCCCAGATCTGAGCTCTTTAATTATCATAAAGAAGAGACTGTCCCTAGGCAACGGTTCTTATTTCACACCAGCTCTTCCAGGAATCTGAGCTAGCTCCTGCCTCTTGTCACATCCCCTAATAGATGAGATTATGATTCTCTCCAGCTCAGCACACACTGTCCTGGAAGTTTGACCAATTAGGCTGATTCTTCAGCGGCATGAGTCAGCCCATACCTCCTTTATAAAACTGTTTAAATAGTTGTGTGTAGATGGGCTACGAGAAAATGATGTTAAAATAACCTTATGGCTGAGCCATCTATGCAGAAAAGAAATTTCTTTTCTCATTTTACTCCTCCACAGAGAAGCAAAGAGAACATTTTTCTAAGCTGACAGGCAGTGATTTATAGACCTTGCCTTCTCCAGACTGCTTCCACCTTTGGAGTGTGTTCCTCTCGGAGGTTTTTGAGCTGCAGAGATCTTGTTCTGCAGTAGCTCTGTGAGCTGAGGTTTCCCGGGCTGAGGGGGAAGGGTGGCTGCTGTTTGCCTTTCATTTCCAGGGCTTTGAAGGGAGCTCCTGTTCCTGGGCTTTGCCATCCTGTGACAACACTGAGGTGCCTTGGAGAGGGTTTGTAGACGTGGCTGTGATTCCTCTGTGGGGTGACAGCTCTAAAAACCAACAATAAATTGATAGCCTCTGCCTCTGAGGCTTCCTGCTCCTTCTCACCAGTGATGCCCCATTGTGCATCTTTAAAGAACAATCTCTCACATGTGAGTAATCATTCTGCCCTTATTTCTATCAGTACTGAAGAGAGATTGAACCCCTTTTGCTTTTTAGGCAGATTCCCCACCAAATGAAGTCTTGTTACTTCTGGAGAACAGGGTTTCACTGACTCCTTTTCTCTTCCAAGCAGCCCAGATAGCCCAGAAATCATCCAGCAGCATTGATTTATTTGGATAGCACCAGAAGAGGTCTGGAGTGGCCTTTCTGTGTAGGCCTACAGAGCACTGGGTGACACCTGGAACTGCTGGCCCCTTACTGGTTTTATACAAACTGGTCTCTCTGTTACACCAGTCTGAGCCCTTTCTCACCACTGCCACAGAACTGTTAAATATTTTCAGAAAGGTAATGATTTATTGACTGTTAGCTGAGTGATAGTTACCTCCATAGTTATCTGACTTCTCAAGCCTTCTACAGTTCTTTCCTCTTCATGGATCAATTTCTTTTAAAAGTTTATGTTTTCAGAGTTGGAATAATTAAGCTCAGTACTTGTCTTTAACAGAACAAGTTGGGAGTGGGTGTACGGGGGAGAAGTCGATATATTTAAGATGTTTTTTGCAAGCAATTTATCTACCTGGAGAAATTAGCTGCCAGTATTGATGAAGACTGAGAACTTCATTCTTCTTGCTGCAATTTGGCAAGATGCATTTTCAGAGTCACTGGTTGTGTCATCTGTCCCTGTTGAGTGTGCAATGACAATTATTTCTTATCATTGGATCACCCCTCTCCTCCCTCCATCCTGAAACTGCTCTGACACACGCAGATCCAGGCACCAGTGGATGTAATTCTTGCCCACACTTTTCATCAGGTCCTTAAAATGTAGTGGAACCCATTCAAGTGCCTCTGTTGTTGAAATGCTCATACTGGAACAATTCTTTTCCTCTGACTTAATGTGGAAGATTTGGAACAAAATCTCTTTGTCTCCAGCCGCACCCTACCAAACAACGATGCAAGAATTGTTCATGATCAAACCCAAGCCAATACCTGAAATGCTCGGCTCCTGATTAACAAAGATTTTTCTGGGCCAGGGAATAATTTCCTGTTGGTAACAGCTTTGCTAAATGGAAGGTGCTCCCCTGGTGCCCCCACTGGAAGGTGAGCCACCAAATCCCCAGGGAATTCACACTTTGCTGCACACACAGAGCCCCAGATGTGCCGTTCCTACTCCCCCTTCCCAAACTTCCCATCCATGTCATGGATCCTTCAGACTCCTCCTGGGGTGTTCTGCTTTCACCTGAAGGCTGTTGCTTTATGCTGATAGCTCTTCCTCTAACCTGCAAAGAAATCCCAGAAAAACGGCTGAGGCTTTCCATTGTCCGTTTATAGATGAATAAATTTTAAACTCTCCTTTAATTGTTGAGTTCCCACGGGGCAGGAGCAACTCCTGGTGAAAGGACTCCCTCTGCTTCTCAATCCTATCAGCATCAGCGTTCCCATGGCAACTGCCACATCCCATCGGTTGTCTGAGCTGGAGGGGCCCTGCAGGATCCCCTTACCCTGCTCATGGCAGCGGCGCCCGGGGCTGGACGCGGGGATCTCTCCCTCTGCTGGGAATTGCTGCTGCTGCTTTCAGCATCCAGGAGAAGGAGGGACAAGCAGAGGATGTGGCAGGCACAGGGAGCAGCCACTGGCACCAGCAGCAGGGCTGGAACCGGGCTTTTCTCTGGGACCTTGCACTCAGAGAGGGTCAGTAGGAAGGGGTTGATTTGGGAGAATATTCCAATATTCCCTCCCTCTGGGAGCTCCCAGCTGTCTCCAGGCAACCTCCTCTCCCTGTGGATGCATTGGGTGAGTTCCTGCAGGGCTTTCAGGCAGCTCTCACTGCTCCTAAGTGTTCTCCAGACTGTGGTGGATGATCTGAGAGTGGAGCCAGAGCTGCCTCTTTGCAGGCTGAATATTTCCAGTGCATTCAGAAGGTCACAGGTTCTCTTTTCCCAAAAAAAAATCACTGCCCAGCCCTGCCTGGCCCTGATGCAAAGTCTCACCTGTGTGGTTCCAGGCTCTCACTCGTGGTGTGCATGCAAGCAGGTGAGAAATGGTGCTCCTCATCTTTCTGCCTGAGCTCAGAAATCCTTCCTCTGGGGATTTCTGAGAACAGGACAGGCCACATCTGTCCCAGTGCTCTCCCAGGCTGCATGAGGCAGATTGATGGAGCCGTTGGTGATCATCAGTGACAATCAGGAGCTGTGAGGATGAACTGAGTGGGGATTTGTGGCTCAGCTGCCAGGGAACAGATCTGTCTGATCACAGCCCCAGGTATTGTTATAAACCCTGCAGGTTTTCTCTGTCTGGGTAGGAGTCTGGGGGTTTTGTAAGAACTCCCAGCTAATTCCTTAATTGTTTTGTACAGGCAAGGGCCCAAAAATGTCATGTCTGTGTCTAAAACACACAAGAAAAATCTATTTTGATTTAACTGGAATGCTCTCTACTGGCTCAGGGACCACTTAACAAAGCCAAGGAAAAAACCCCACATACATTTTTTTTAAATAGGAAATGGACCATTCCTTACAATGCATTCTTGTTTTAGGTTAGTTTTACACACATAGATACTCTTTTACAAAGCCAGGAAAAGCCTTGGCTCTATTTATTTTTGCCATCTGTAAGCATTAACGGAATAGTCAGCTGAAGAGATTTGTTCAGTCTTGGTTTGGATTTTTTTTCCATTTAATTGATTTTTTGGAAAGAAGAAGAAAGTTAATTTTCTGCAGAGAATCTCTAAAAGTGGAAGTCACAGAGAATATTCACATGCCTAAATTTTTGTGGGGTACACTTGCTGAAAGTTCATTCTTCAAACCAGGATATATAGAAGGAAAAAGATTTACAGAGCAGAAACCTCAACTGGCTCTTGGCTTTGGAGCAAAATGCTTGAAAATATTTCCGTAAGTGACCACATGGAGATACCCTTGGTGCTAATTCCAGGGTGTAATTGCAGTTCCCACTGGGCCTGGAGGATTTCTTACACTGCCTCTCTGTCTCCAACACACTCTGCACTTACCTCTGGCACCCCACAGGAAATCTGAGTGTTGGGCAATTTTCCTGTCAGCATTTGAGGTGAAATGAAAGATATTTAATGCTGCTGTGGTCACTGTACCAAAAGAGACCAAGCAGGATGGAGGAGCAGGAAAGAATTTTCAGCTGAGTGAAACCAAAGCAAAGTTTATTCCCTGTTGGGAAGTGCATTTGGAGTCTTGTAGCCAGACCACTGAAAAAAAATAATAACCACAGAAGTGCAAATTTCAGTGACACAAATTTCTGCCTGCAATGTTTCAGTGTCTCTAAAGCAGCACAGGCTGTGATTGGATGTTAAGCAGAGCTGAGCTGCCTCTTGTTGGTGCTTGCAGATGTATCAAAGCCTGTTGGGTCGGATCCACAGCTAATGGAGCTGGCCTGGTGCCTTTGGAGGCAGCGTAATCACCTCGATTACTCATTTCTCTTGTTTGCTTTTAAAAGAGTAGCTCTTGTAAGTCATTTGCAGCAATAAAGCCTCATCTTTCTAATTCAAAATGGAAAGGCTTTTAATTCTTAAGTTACCCAGGGGACACTTTGCTCACCAAGTCCTCACTTTGTTCTCCTATAAAGCACCCACATAATAAATTTTTAAGGAGAAATGGGTGTACTGAACCATGAATGCAGAAATATTATTTCCTGCCCATGATGGGAGACATAAATGCTGAAATACAGGTGAATTTGTTTCCCTTCTTGAAGGAACAGTCTTCCAAGTGGTTATTTTCTTCAGGCACAAGAGTGCACTGAACAGAGGTGCTGTAATTCATGCAGGCCTGACCTTTGGCAGAAGGTAATTTCACAAAGCAAACGCACCTCAGCTTTTCCCTGGAGCCAGCCTGATCCTTGGCTCTGACATGGTGGTGGTCTTTGGGCGTTTTTGCCTCAGAAATAGCCAAGATTTGGGGAATTTAGATGTTTGCAGCTGTGGGTGCCTCTGGCTGGGGTTGTCTGAGTGGGGAGTGAGCTGTGTGGAGGGATGTGGCAGGAAAAGGCAGTAGCAGAGCAGGGAACACCACCTGCAGTTCCAGGTGTGTTGCCATGAGCTAATCCCTGAATCCATCCTTGCTCAGGGCTCCCAAAGCTTTCCCTGCACCAAATCCAACATCAGGGAGGCGTGAGAGGGGACGATTTTGCGTTCATGAGACTGTGCAGAGGTTGAGTCTTGGCAGGCAAAGGGCAGGCAAGGAGACAGTTTATTGATGCCTTGATTTATCTTGTGTTCCTGTTAATGCATTTAAAAAGGGCCTGTGATGAACTGAGGCATCCATTGCCATGTCCCACGTGGAGTGACCAGAGGAAATGTCCCAGCCAAGGCTGTGCCAGGGCAGCAGGGAAGGGCTGCATGTCAGGAAGCCTTGGAGAGGATGTTTCTGTCTGCTGCAGTCCCACTAATTGAAAAAACACCTCAAATTAGGGATCTGGAAGGAAGCCTCTTCCAGCATCGCTCAGCTCCTGAAATGGGCTGCCAGGTGTTCTCAGGATGTGGCTTTGGGAAGAAAAGCTCCTTTCTGAGCAGTTCTTGAGTCTCCCCCTTGTTTAATTTGCTCCATTTCTTATGGAGGTAACAGACACAGAATGACTGAATGGCCTGAGCTGGGACCTGAAAGATCACCTAGTTCCAGTGGGAAGGCTTCTGACAATTGAAAAAAAAAGAAAATATTCTTATAGGAGGAGGGGAAAAACACCTTTAAAAACCTGTCTGGTCTGCCAAAATGGCCATGTATTTATTTGGTGTTCCTAGAAACAACATCACCCCACCTCACTCTACCTGCCTGCTTGATGGAGGAATTTTTATGGCATTAAATAGCAAAAAAGAGAAAGCAAACCCAACAGAGCTTTTTATTTACCTAAATGGAAATTCACTGATATTCATTGCTGAAGCAGCTTTATTTAAAATGGCATTTAGAACTTCCATAAGGAACGGGGGCTTGGAAACAGAGCCATGAATTTTCCATCCAAGGGGTTTGACTTGGCACAGGGAGATGTCACGCAGCCCACAGCTGGCACCAGACACTGTTAAAAAGATCTGAGGCTATTAGTGCCTAAACAGCCACTAGAAATTATATTACATGGTGGAGACTGGCTAATATAATTGAGCCAGCTAGTTATTGTGTGCATAATTTAATTATTTGACAAATTGCTTAGAAACACGGTGTGCTCCTTCCACACTCGTGCTGCTCTCACAGCTCTAGGAGATGCAGAGCAGAGGAATTGCTGCTGCCTATCCTGGAAAAGTGATGTTTCTTTTTAAGATCTGCAGACTTGGAGAGGTTCCCTGGTGTTGTCACGGTGGGCTGGGGTGTGCAGGGATGGGCAGAGCCCAGGGGGACACGGCTGGGAGGGGAATTGGCTCCGAGACAGCCAGTGCTGTTTCAGGTGCACTCTTCTGAGGCTTTTGGATGAATGAGCCTCTCTGCACTCTGTGAGTGTTTTGGGATTGCATTGCTGGGCTCTGGCGGCTGAAAGGAACCCATGGGACAGTGGAGCAGAGACTCACAGAATGGTTTGGCTTGGAAGGGACCTTAAAAATCACCCAATGCCACCCCTGCCATGGCAGGGACACCTCCACTGTCCCAGGTGGCTCCCAGCCCTGTCCAGCCTGGCCTTGGGCACTGCCCACCCTCACAGTAAATTTATTTTTCCTAAAATCCAATCTAACCCTACTATGTGTCATTTTGAAGCCATTCCCCCTTGTCCTGTCACTCCAGGCTCTTGTAAAGTCTCTCTCCATCTTCCTTGTAGCTTCTCCAGGTACAAAAAGGCCACAACTGTGTCACCCCAAAGCTTCTCCTGTCCATGTGAACAACCCCAGCTCTCCCAGCTCCATCCCTCTGATCCCCTGGTGCCTCCTCTGGATCTCTCCAGCAGCTCCAGGTCCTGCCTGGGCTGGGGTCTCACCTGAGGGGGCCCAATCCCAGCCCCTTCCTGCTGCCCATGGGGACCAGCCCAGGAGCTGATGGGAGAAGGTCCTGGCCCCCAGGATGATCCCATCCTCATCTGTTCTTATGAGAACTGGGGCCAGATTGGTTTATGGTTATGAAATGTAAGTTAAAGGACCAAAAAATCCCACCCACCTTAGACCTTGATTAAGAAACCTCACAGCACTAAGGAGTATTTTCCCATAGCCCTGAAAATGTAGAGACATGACTAAGGACATTTTCCTCTTACAAAGCATCTCCTAAACAATTCTTCTTAAGAATCTGGACACCATCTGGAATAAAGCTGTGCTGTAATAATAAAGAACAAATCCTACATCTCCTTGAGCAGTACTAAGCAAATCTGAAGACCCAATTGTGTCACTTTTTTTTGCAGTTAGCCTTCCAAAATTTCAGAGGCGAAGCTGTTGCCAGAAGATCAGCAAAATCAGCAACTTATTACAAAAATATTTTTAACTGTGGGAAGTAAAATGACATTTTTGAAGAAGTGCAGTCAGATCATTTTCACTGCCAGGGTAGATCAGGGTGTCTGGGTGCTGGGCAAGGCACCAATAGTTCTTTGACAGAGTTTGCACAGTAGAGCAGCTCTTCCTGGGGTGACTTTGGGGATAGCTCATCATACCTGCTCCATGTCAGTGTCCTGGCAGCCTGTGGCCCCCTCCCTGCTGACACACCAGAGTTTCCTTGCAATAACAACCTGGATTTGTGTGTTTGCACTTGGATTCCATCCTGGGGTACACAGAGGCCACCAGGCTAGCTGGATTTCCAGGAGCTCCTGATCCCTTAACTGTGCCTTCCAAGTGGAGATGTGATGGTGTCAATCTTCCATCTCATTATCAGCTGAACAAGTTATGGCATGAAGGGGAAAAAATTGCCCTCCTGAATTTTTCATTGTCAAGCAGAAATCCTTATAATGGATTCAGGAGTGCATGGATGTGTTTGGATGCCCTTAGATGATTTTGTGATTTTTTTTTTCTGCAAGTTAACTGGATTGTCAGGGACTGATGGGTTTTCAGGTGTAATGGAATTGCCATAAACTACAGGAAAAGCTTTGCTACCTCTCCAAGCACAGCTCTTAAGCTCCTCTCTGAAATAACCTTGACAGAATTTCCACCAGTTTTGTTCATAACAAATTTTGCCTTGTTCTTTGCCTTTCTTCTTCTACAAAGAGAAAAATTAAAACCAAGAGAACTTCTTCAGCTGAATTGCCTATTAAAGGTCAGAAAATTTCCCAATACCCAGCAAGACTGAAGGTATCCTGTAGAACCAGACATGGCAGCAGCAGTGGGATCCTTTCCTGAGAAACTGGAATTTTGTGGAGAGGCTGAGAAGAGTGCAGGAACAAAAACAGGCAGCAGAGCCTTCTGAGATCCCTAATTCACATTACAGCTGTAGAGAGTACGAAAATGGTGCAGAATTTTGTAGGAATTTTTCTGTGATAAATGATTTTTATCTCTTCTCTGGGCCTGGCTGCTTTTCCAGTAGGCAGCAAGACTTTTCTTGGTTGGCATCTTCTTGGCTCTGCTCCTGCTTTAAGTGTATAAGCAGGGAGAAAAGTGTCCAGAGTCAAACACTGATTTACCAAAATTTAGAAATAAAATTATGCCTGGTATCTAAGAAGTGCCACCCACTCTGAAAGAGGGGAAATTTAGGTTGGATGCTGGCAAGAAATTCTTCCTTATGAGGGTGGGGAGGCCCTGGCACAGGTGCCCAGAGCAGCTGGGGCTGCCCCTGGATCCCTGGCAGTGCCCAAGGCCAGGACATTGGGCTGGGAGCACCTGGGACAGTGGAAAGTGTCCCTGTCCATGGAATGAGATGATCTTTGAGGTCCCTTCCAAGCCAAGCCATTCCATGATTATATATTATATGAATAAGGATTCAAACTGTAAAAACCTTGCAATGGAAAAAAGCTGTTAAATAAATGCCCTGCTGTTTGGATGTGCCATTGTTCTCTGGTTGCCTTTTAAATAAGGCTTTGTACTGGAGTGAGAGAGGGAAAAAGGGAATTTTTGATGAAAAAGGAGATCCTGGGCAGCTGATAAATCAAAGAGAGCATGGAGGATGCTTCCATGGGCTCCATGAAAGCCAGGTTAGCTGGAACACCACTGCAATTAGGCATCCTCTGCCTGGCACAAAACCTGCTGGCACCTGATCTCCTGCTGCCTGATGAGGATGGATCCTTTTATTCATCACTGCTGTGTGAAAATGCAAAAAATGTTCTTTATCTGTGGGAAAAAGGAGAACCACCCCAAGTGTGCTGCTGTTGATGGGAGCTTGATCCTTCATGGATGTTAAGGGCCTCTCCCACATTTTTTGGAGGATGGGGGGGAATGTTTTGGTGGGGTAATGATGTTCTCTCTTCTCTGTTCCCTCTAAAGGGAACCTTTGGGGGAATCATGTGAGATTTTTGAGGAGAGGGCAGGCAAATCCCCCCCTTCTTCCACACACTCGAGCAGTCACATGTGACAGATTCATGCCTGCAGCACTTCCAGGTTTTATCTGCTCGCTAAATTTTATTTCCCCTCTGTGAGTGTTTATATTGCTCAGAGACTGCCAAGGTTCGTGTTAATCATAAAAAAAAAAAAGTGGAGGTTTATTAGGTATTGCAGCTCTGTGATTCTTTGGTGTTTGAATGTTAATGAAGCTTTGTATGCTCTGGAATAGTTGGAGAGGTGGATCTTAGCTCTGGCATGCCAGAATATCCGGGGGTGGATTTCTCTTCCCTTTCCTTTGGGTTTTAACATCTTACATGACATTTCATCTGGAGCAATTTTCCACCATTTATCAGCAGGTGTAATATTGTCACAGCAATTCTGTGAGTGCAGGAAAGGCAGGAGGGTGAAAATGGGCTCAGTTACAGCCTGCAGGGAGGGGAGAGCTCAGCACAGGGCCATGATCAACTGGGTGTCAGCACTTGGCCAGAACAGAGGGGAATTTGTTATTTTTAGGGAACTCAGTGGGAGGACAAGAGGAAAGAACCCCTCAAATTGCAGTTCTAATGGTTATTTCCATAGGCTGTGCATGCACGTGGGATTTAGCAGAAGAGCCATGAAGAAACATTTATTCTCACTGCAGACAGCTCAGTTCTTTCTTCTTCTGAAGGCTGAGTTTCAAGCAACATTTATTTTCTCATTGCACATTTAATTTGGGGCACAGTAGCCAGGCTGGAGAGCTGAGCATTCCTTATTTCTGAATTTCTAACCAGGGCTGCCCCTCAGCATTGGCTTTGGTAGAACAAGATGAACATCTTGCTCTAGTGCCTTCAAATTAACCTCAAAGGACACTTGTGCCATTGTCATTGTGGTTTAGTACCTACACTGGAATTAGAGGGAATACCAGGCCCATCAGGCTCCCCTTTTAAATGAGGAGGAGATCATGGACATATGTTCTGCAGGAGAAATGCTCCTCCCCACTGGCCTGCCAGCAGGATTCTGGTGGCTCTTTATGGGGAGGGATCTGTTTTTCCCAGGTTTCCTGTTGGAAAAAGCAGAGTATATTTTATCCAGGAAGTCTCTCTTTGTTACCATACCAAAAGGACTTAATTTTTTTCTTTTTTTTCATGTGTAATACAACTTCTTTTGGGGACACAAATCATGTCAAATTCCATTTGCATCTGCCTTGAATCCAGAGAGCCTTAATCACCATGAAAAGGGACAAAGGGACAGAGTCCCCCAGGCTGGGAACCCAAGGGCTGCCATGAAGCTGCTTTGAAATATTTCTGTCCACCCCTTTGAGGGGGCACTGAGAAGAGGTGGATCCCAAATTTTCTTGGTTGGATTGGTGCAATTCATACAACTGCACTCCTTTAGTGCCAGATCCCTCTGCAGCACTCCAGGACTCCCTAACAGAGTTCTCCCAGGTCCAGCAGTAAATTCTGCTCCCTCGGTTGCTGCCTTTGGCTTAACTGACCCATTTTGCAGCAGATGAGGCCCCAAGGAGAGGTTAATCCAAGCAGGAACATTAAAAGGCAGGTCTGGGCTCCAGTGAACTCTTTGTCCTTGGCAAAGCCTCTTAGTGCCAGTCTCACCTTTTTACCTTTTATTCTAAAATATTCTGATTTAACAATGAATTCAGGAATCTCTCCTGCCAGATAAGTCTCCACAGCTGTCTCTTGCCTGAGGTTTGGGTGTGATGGGGTTTTTTGGAATTATGGGACCAAGAAAGCTTTGGAAAGGGGAGGGTGGGAGTGTTTGACAGCTCCTTGCTCAGTCCTTGAGGAACAGACAGCTGAGCAAAAATCAATGATCAGGGCCCCCATCCAGGCATGGAGTAGGGACAGAAAACTTGCTGTTGGATGAACTATTTAGGAAGGACCTGGAAAAGCTGAGAGAAGGGAGCTCCAGCAAAGGAACAGACAGGGTGACCTGCTGGGCAAGGAGGGCAGGGGGAATATTTGAACCCCAAAGAGGGAATTGTGTCTGGTACCTCCAGCACCAGCATCTGCTCTTGGGCATGCTGTGGGGTTTTGTCAGTATTCAGGATATTTTCCTTTCACACAGAAGGATCCCCTTTCTCCTGCAGGGCACAATTTATCCTGGTGGAGTTGCCCAGGAGGCACAAAGGGATGTGAGCTACAAAGGCCTCATTGCTCCTCCCTGTTCACTGCTCTGCCCCCAGAAAAGTGGGATCTGGTCACAGGGCACTTCATCCAACACATCAGACCTGGAATGGGAATTCTGCCTGCTGCAGGGTCCTGCTGGGCCAGAGCTGAGAGCACCAAATACTACAGCAAAATCTATCCATTTGCAATGGGTTAAAGACAGGAATGTTGGAAGTCTGTGGGGGGGATAGGAACGATGTGGGAATCCAGGATATTGGATCCAGCATTCAGTCAATTACCATGCTTAGTTAAGTACTGCACGGTGGAGTGAAGGCTGCAGTCTGTTGGAATGTCTGTTCCTATAAGTCATTTAATTATGAGGTTGCTCATATGCCATTTTAACATATGTACAGTAACATTATCCCTCTTTTCTAGGTCACCATCCTCATAAGCCTGGCTCTTGCATTCCTTGCCTGCATAGTGTTCCTTGTGGTGTACAAAGCCTTCACTTACGACCACAGTTGCCCAGATGGATTTGTTTATAAGGTAAGGAACTTCAGAAGGATGAATTGCCTGAGCTAATGACAGGCTCTAATTGCCTGCATGGTTACAGCCCAGGCTGCTGCTTTTTTTTTTTTTTTTTTTTTATTTTGACCAGGCCAAACAGAACATTTGGCAGGAATGTGTTGAAATGGAAAAAGTGTTCTGGGAAATGTGGACATGCATCTGCCTCCATCAGCTACTGTTACAGTGTAATTGTTGGGATTAGGATTTGGTGAACACTCTAGACAGATGTTCAGCAACAATCCCTCATATTTGTGAATGGATTTATTGCAGCTGGGATCCTGCATTTGCTTCCCACACTCCCAAGTAACTGATGTTTGCTGGCATACATTGTAATGCAAAGCAAACTGCTGCAGTGCTGACACTGTCCTTTGTGAAAGAAATCCAAATTTGCCCAAATAGTTCACTTCTAGGTGCTCTTGAGCTTTTATCAAGAGCAAACCCATGTAACAATTGCTAAAACCCAGTGATTTTGTACTGAATATTCATAGAACTGTTTGCCTGGTCTGCTGAGATTAAAAAAAAAAAATTGCAAAATAATTCACTGACTTCTCACTGTGAATAAACTCATAAATTCACAGTAGTCTTGACCACACTGGGGAGAATATGTGAGCTGGAAAATAGAGTAAGAAGTTGGTGTATTAATCATTGTGAATTACTCTCTTAGGTTATATAAAAAGGGAGAATTGGGATTGTTCAGACTGGAAAAGAAAAGGCTTTGGGGTGACCCAATTGTGGCCTCCAGTACCTGAAGGAGCTACAAGAAAGATGGAGAGAGACTCTTTACAAGGGGGGACAAGGGGGAATGGCTTCAAAGTGACAGAGGAGGTTTAGTTGGATATTGGGAAGAAATCCTTCCTGGAGAGGGTGGGCAGGCCCTGGCACTGGGTGCCCAGAGAAGCTGTGGCTGCCCCTGCATCCCTGGCAGTGCCCAAGGCCAGGTTGGACAGGATTTGGAGCACTCTGGGATAGTGGAAGGTGTCCCTGCCCATGGCAGAGGCTTGGAATGAGATGAGCTTTGAGGCCCCTTCATGGAGTCATGAATTTCAGAATTAAATCCAAACCTGAACCTCTGAAAAGAGCTGCCCCATTGGGCTGTGCCTCCTGCCATTCATTCCCAGCCAGGTGCTCACGCCACAGCTCAGGGGAGCACTCACTAACAGAGAGAGCAGCACAAAGCAGCTTTGCTGCTTCTGCCTGTCTGGGGATGAATTCTGGCCTGGGACCCGCAGGTGAGCAGGGCTGCTCAGCCCAGTCTGCCCAGTTTGGTCCCTCCCTCATTCCACATCCCCGATCTCTGAGATCTGCTGCCATCTGTTGCCAATAGCAACAGGCTTGGAAGGCCAAGCCCGGCTCGGTGCTCTCCAGGGCAGCTGCAGCAGAGTGAGTGCAAACAGGAGCCCTGGGAGCATCACTGGTGCCACCACTGGTGCCATCACCCCATCACTGGTGCTATCACCGGTGCCATCACCTATCACCGGTGCCATCACTGGCGCCATCATTGGCGCCATCATTGGCACCATCATGGGTGTCATCATTGGTGTCATCATTGGTGTCATCAGTGGTGCCATCACCAGTGCCATCACCGGTGCCATCACCGGTGCCATCACTGATGTCATCACTGGTGTCATCACCCCATCACTGGTGCCATCACCGCATCACCAGTGCCATCACCGGTGCCATCACCCCATCACTGGTGCCATCACTGATGCCATCATTGGCTCCATCATTGGTGTCATCATTGGTGTCATCATTGGTGTCATCAGTGGTGCCATCACCGGTGCCATCACCAGTGCCATCACCCCATCACCAGTGCCATCATTGGTGTCATCACCAGTGCCATCACCAGTGCCATCACTGGTGCCATCACCCCATCACCGGTGCCATCATTGGTGTCATCACCAGTGCCATCACTGGTGCCATCATTGGTGCCATCATTGGTGTCATCAGTGGTGCCATCACCAGTGCCATCACCGGTGACATCACTGATGTCATCACTGGTGTCATCACCCCATCACTGGTGCCATCACCCCATCACCAGTGCCATCATTGTTGTCATCACCAGTGCCATCACTGGTGTTATCACCAGTGCCATCAGTGGTGCCATCACCAGTGCCATCACCGGTGCCATCACTGATGTCATCACTGGTGTCATCACCCCATCACTGGTGCCATCACCGCATCACCAGTGCCATCACCGGTGCCATCACCCCATCACCAGTGCCATCATTGTTGTCATCACCAGTGCCATCACTGGTGTTATCACCAGTGCCATCAGTGGTGCCATCACCCCATCACTGGTGCCATCACCGCATCACCAGTGCCATCACCGGTGCCATCACCCCATCACTGGTGCCATCACTGATGCCATCATTGGCTCCATCATTGGTGTCATCATTGGTGTCATCAGTGGTGCCATCATTGGTGTCGTCACTGGTGCCATCACCAGTGCCATCACTGGTGCCATCACCCCATCACCGGTGCCATCATTGGTGTCATCACCAGTGCTATCACTGGTGCCATCACTGGTGCCATCACCCCATCACCAGTGCCATCACTGGTGCCACCATTGGTGCCACCACCAGTGCCACCACCGGTGCCATCCCTGTGCTTGTCTCTGTGCTCTCCCCTCCCAGCACAAGCGCTGCATCCCCGCCTCGCTGGACGCCTACTACTCGGCGCAGGATTCCAACTCCCGGGGCCGGTTCTACACCGTCATCAGCCACTACAGCATGGCCAAGCAGACCAGCTCCCGGGCCGTGTCCCCCTGGCTGCCCTCGGGCTCGGCCAGCCACGACAGCAAGGCTGCCAAGACAGAAGGGCATTAAAGGCAACGAGCTGGAGCGGGAGGGCGGGGGGACAACACCTGAGCGTGCCCTGCAGGGCAGGAGGGAATCTGAGCCAAGGGCAGGAGCAGCTTCATGGATATTTTTCTTTTTTTGTGCGTTGTTCTCGTTGATTTGTAACCGAGTTGAGCTCTTGTACAAAGGCATGTTTGATGTTGACTGTACCTTAACGATGTAAAAATATTTTTAAATCATTGCTTAACTATTTGTTAGAAAAATAAATTAAAAAACAAAAAAAGCAAGTTAGGTAAACAGCCAGAGAGGATAAAAGCAGCAAAGAGAATCTCACCAAGTTTTGTCAGTGCTGGAAAGCTGTGACAGAGGCTCCACATGCAGCGAAGGAAGAGCTGGAATCCTTTCAGGAGGGGTAGAGAGAACCTGGTACAGAGACATTGTGGTGCTGTTTGATTGCCAAAGGGGAGATATTTTGCTGTCAGATTGAATCCAGTGTCAGTGTTCATTCACTGACAGAGAAATACAAGCATCCCTTCCTTCCCCAGACATGCTCACGTGCAAACACAAACCCTGCACTCAGCCCCAAGGAAATCCAGAAAGTTCCTGGTGTTCCTAATGAGCCACCAGAGTGCTGCTGGTCCTGGCCAGGCTCTGAGGCTGAAATCCAGGCTGCTGTTGGAGATGGAGCAGGATGGGAGCAGGCAGAGGCTGCTGTAGTGAAATCTTGAATAAACTTTTGAGCACAGGACTCAGAGTCAGGAGTTCAGGACTCTGCTTCCTCTTCTGGCATAGATTCCCTGCATGAGCTTTGGCAATTTCCATGAGGCTCCATCCTTTGGGACCTCTCTCCTGAGGGTCCCCACAACTCAAAGAAATGTCATTATGATCAGAAGAGCATCTCAAAAGTTTGGATAGTATTGAGCCTCTAATTTTCAGCCCCTGATTTTCCCATTAAATGGGATGCTCCTGCTTCCCTCCTCCAGCTCCTTCAGCATTTCCTGTCATTCCAGGTCACTAGAGAGAGGTAAAAATCAAATCTCTGCTTGCAAACCCAGAGCAGACCCCAAGTTTAATCCAGTCCTGGCCAGAGTAACACATCCTCTCCCCACAAATGGCACTTGAGGTTAGTGCAGGCTGGTGGGATTTAAAAACCCCCAAGGATTCTCTTTTCCCAGAGCTGCAAGAGCAGAGTGCACAGGCAGTGCAAGGCTCACCTTGTCTGAGCTGCTTTTTCAGATTTTTGGCTAGACTGGGATGGAAATTAGGAACTGGCCCCTTCTTCCCTCGCATTGGGCAGTTTTGTCCTCCATGTCAGAGACCCTGGGCAGTGTGTGAGGGCAGAACTCCTCAGTCCTGCAGGCATCATGATAAATAACTGTATAGTGTAGCTAAAACTGTAGTGCCAAACACCATTGTCTGACTCCCTCTCCTCCCTTCCCTTTCCACCTGTAAATTCATTTCTCACTCAAAATGTACAAACCACCCCCTCCACCAACAACCCCAACTCCAGCAAAACCACTGAACAGTTTATAATTTTGTGGTGTATTTTTTGTCAGTAGGTAGCAGAGACTGAAGTATTTTTTGGTGTAATTCTTGAACTTTTCTGACGGGATTAAAATAAAGTTCGATGTGACTGAGAGTGGCTCCCGTGGGTTTTCTTGCAGGTGGTGGGTGGCATTTGTGTGGTGCTGCCAGGCACAGGCTGCTCCTTGCACCAGCCCCAAGGTGACTCTGGATTCAGGAGGCATTTCCAGAGCTTCCCATTTTCCCCTTTTAATGCCTGGATTTTAATCCCTGTGTTCTCACCCATTTCCAATAGGAAAACAGTAATTAAACTGCAGCTCACTGCTTTACAGTGGAGCTCTATTCCATTTTAATGGGAATTCCTTCCCATTTTAAAACCAATGAATTACAGGAACTTTTCCAGGCAGCAATGTCCCCCTTACCATCTTTTCCTGATGCAGGCACTCCTTGGAATGGGGGGTTAAAGGAAATCCAGCTGGCAAACCAAGGGCCACAGCTGAACTTTGGGAAAGTTGAGCTCTGCACCCAAACTCCATAGCTTGATTTGTAACAAACCCACAGCTGTATTCATCTCACATCCTTCAGAAAGCAGATTGTGTTGCCTCAAATCCTTTGGCTCTTTGAAATGGAATGATAGCCTGGCATTAAATTGACTCATTCCCAAAGGCTAAAGAACATTTTGTAAAACCTTCGGATAGCTTTCCTTCAAAAAAAAAAAAAAAAAAAAGTGTATTCAGAGTTGTGAAATTGAGCTACCACAAGAGAGAAACCACTCTGGTGTTAGAGGTCAGCCCTGAGTACTTGTGAAATATATTGAAAGGATCCAGTGCTGTGCAGGATTGAGTCAGGGGATAATTTAACCATGCAATTCTATTGCCAGTCTCCCAGTAATGCTCTGTGTGTTTACTTGAATCAGAAAAACCCAGGAATCAAATCACTTGAATTAAAAGGGTTCTAGCTATTACTAGATAAGTGAGTCAGTGGGGATAACCATTCCTATTTAATAAGGGAAAGATCAAAATCTGTATAGAGCAGAATGAAAAAAAAACCAAGAAAGACTCAGGGGGAAAGTAAAAGAAACCAAACTCCTGCTGCAAGTGCCACCACTGTGAATATTGTTATTACAGCTCCTGTGCAAGCTGCAGTTGAGCTTCCACGATTCAGCCACGTATTTTAATCACAGGAACAGGGAGAAAATTGGAATTGTAGTGCATCATCTTATTATTTCAGTCTTTAAAAGCCTCCTTCAAGGTTGATAGTGAGTTTTCAGCTCTGATTAAGGAGCGTGTTGGTGACAGCCCGGGCTCATCAGGGCTGTGGGCTCTCCGTGCAGCCTTGAGGGGCTCTGCAGAGCAATGTTCTCCTGAGCTGTGCCTGGCTGAGGGCTCAGCCTCAGCCCTGCCTCCTCGGAGCAATAAAGAGCCCTCCCTGTGCCTCTCTGTGCTGGCCGAGTCCATCAGCCCCAGCTTCCCAGCCCGTGCCTGACCCTGCTGCAGCAGGGATCTCCTTGGGTGACCTTCTCCCTTAGGGCAGAGTTTGAGCTCCCCCCAAAATTCCCCCGGCCTGGAAGAGCTGTCAGTGCTGCAGGGTGGGCGCTGGGCTGTGTGCCAGCCCCCCTGGAGCAGTGGGAAGGGTGGAAGGAGAACTGGCAGCACAGGGAGGAGCTCAGCTGGCAGGACCAGGCACCCTGGGCAGGCAGAAATCCTGGGGAACAACTGGCAGGACAGGTGGGGAAAAAGAACTCCAAAGGTGTGGTGGTGCCATGGTGGGAACTCAGCTGAGAGAAGGGAAGGGAGAAACTGCCAGAGCTTGAGGAAGATGGAGAGCAAGAGAAAAGGAGATTGGCACCAGGCAAGGCATGGAAGCAGAGCTGCTTTTGTGCTGTAACCCCATGACCCTGAGCCACTGCATCCTCCTCCCTGCTGGAGCCTGCCTTGCTCTGGAAAAGCCTCTCCAAACATCTGCAGTGCCCTGAGGGGAGTGACTGACTCCAATCCTCCTGCAAAACCAGGGCAAAGAGGGAAAGGTGCCCCCAGGGCTGGCAGGGCACAGTGGCACAAACAGCTGAGCTGTGTCTGTCGGTTCTGGAGGTGACTTTGTGCTCTGGGTTCCAGAGACAGCTCAAGGCGCTGCCTGAGATCAGAAAAGGAGCAGGCCCTGTCCCTTTGCATGTGATTTTTTATTCCCTTTATCCTCCCCCGTGCTTGCCAGCTGTTTCTGGTTTGTAATAATACCTCCAGTGATAAGTGTAAGGGTCGTGCACTGAGCTGTCTACAATCACATTTTATACGATTAGTCAGGGGTTTTAAAGCACCCTAATTATTACAGTCAGACCGGATTAAGCCATTCCTCTAATAGATTTTCAGTTCCTGTAAAATAGGCCAGGGAAAATGACTTACTGGAGGAGATGGGGGAAGGAAAGGCTCTTTCCTTCCATCTCTTTGGCCTTTGGTTTTTTAAAATGCCAGCAGTGGCAGGGGCACTGCAGGGATCCCACTGGGAACACTGGGGCAGGGCTGGGGTCTCTGCCACTCAGTTCTCCTTTTCACCTGCACTGGTGCCCTTTGAGAGGCAAAAAAAAGTCAAATCCTTTTGATTTAAAATGATAAAATCATTTTTTCACTGGGGAGGTGGATGACAAGTCATTTGAGAGATTGTGGGTTGCTTCCTCTCAGGAAATAATCCACGGGAATCCAGGAGGGAGGGAAGTGCAGATCCTCTGTGGCTGAACTGCTGTTGCTGGGGAAGGCTGGGCAGGATTAGGGCAGGATTTGTCCTGCAGCAGGCAGATGGTGATGGGGAAAAACAGAGAGAGGGGACATGGAAAAGCCTCTTAGCAGCAGGGCACAGAGTTCATCCTGGCACAGGCAGTGCCCTGCCTGCCCCAATGGGATCGCCTGGTCCCAGTCCTGATCCCAATCCTGATCCCAATCCCACTGCAGGGATCTGTGTGCTGGGTGTGCTGCCTCCATCCCGGGGCAGAAACAGCAGCCCTGGGCCTTCCCCTGCTCTGACACTGAGTGTGAGCCCCTGGGGGGAGCAGGAGTGGGAACCTGGGGCAAACAGAGCTGCCCCTAAGAAAATCCTGACCCCACACAGACAGGTCTGGACAAATCACCTGTGGAGGGTTCCTGTGGCATCAGGGAGGGATGATGGCACCGTCCCTCACTGCTCCTGCCCCTTCATCCTCACGGGCTGTGCAAGGACAGCATTCTCCAGCACACACGGGGCTACCAGAGCCGCCCACCCTGCTGGGGCTGTGAGGCGCCACAAGCCCTGGAGCCCACAGCTCCTGCCAGAGACTCCTGCAGTGCAAACCAAGCACAGCACACGGCAAACCCAAGGGAGGGTTTTCTGGGGCAAATGGGGCAATGCCAGCAGCACTTCCAGCAGATGCCAGCCCCTGGGGCAGGCAGAGGTGACACCCAGGGCCTGGAGCTGGGGCTCCACCTGTGCCACGTCCCTGCTGGTCAGTGTGTGCCTCCCCACGGCCTTGGAGCCCCCAAATCCAAACTCCCCAACCTTGCAGTCATCAAATTTGTGTCCAGACGAGGCAACAAGGCTGGTGAAGGGCTTGGAACACAAACCCTGTGAGTGAGGAACCCCTGAGGGAGCTGGGGGTGCTCAGCCTGGAGGAAAGGAGACTCAGGGCTGCCCTCATCGCTCTCTGCAGCTCCTGAAAGGTGCCTGTGCTCAGCTGGGGCTGGGCTCTTTCTCCAGGCAGCACTGACAGAATGAGAGGACACAGTCTGAAGCTGCACCAAGGGAAATTTAGGTTGGATAGCAGGAAAAAGTTTTTACAGAAAGGGTGATAAAGTTCTGGAATGGCTGCCCAGGGAGGTGGTGGAGTCCCCATCCCTGGGGGTGTTTAACAAAGCCTGGATGTGGCACTGGGGGCCAGGGTTTAGTTGAGCTGTAGGGGCTGGGTTGGACTGGATGATCTTGAAGGTCTCTTCCAACCCAGTGATTCGGTGAATTCTGTGATTGTGTGTGATTCTGTGAATTCTGTGAAATTCCTTCTCCACTCTCTGCTCTGCAGGCCCGGGGGAGCAGAGCCAGCCCAGGCCAGGAGCTGTCCCTGTCACCTGTGGCAGCAGCAGCTCAGGGCTCTGCTGAGCCCTCCCTGCCAGCCCCACCCGCCATGGCCACATTTCAGGGCTGCCTAAATTGATTTCTGTGTATATTTTGTATGCCAGGTTATTACAATTACTCTTCAAGATCCTTTGGGATGAAAGGCTATTACAGAGATGAAAGCTCATTAACAACAAATATAAAGGGTCACAACTCCCCATAAAAGTGTATTAGAAACAGATTTTAGTTTGGAAATGTAAATATAGCATTTGGCAGCAGGCTGGACTGGCTGGTCTGGTGTGCAAGAGAGCTCAGTCCATGGGGAAGATGGGGCTACTTTTATAGCAGAATTACTGGGTGAATTATGGAGTTTTGGCTCACTGGAAAAACAACTTTTGGCTACCATCAGTAAAAAAAAAAAAAAAAAAGAATTGTTGCAGTGGGGAGGAAGAAGATTTCTCCTGCTAAAAGTAGGATTTTTGTGGTACAGCTGAAAAATCTTTGGGAATTTACAAGTATAAATGATGAGGAAAAAAAATAAAAGATGAAGTGAATTTTGAAATTATAGTGGTAGGAATGAAAGTACCTAACTAGTGAGAAAAAACCCACCTTTTTTCAGATATGTTTTCATAAATTCATGTATGAAGGGGAAGCTGAACCTGGCTTCCCCAAAAACATTTGAAGCACCAACATTCCCAACACTTTTTCCCCTTTACCTTCAGCAAATTCCAGCTGCCTCACCCAGCCAGGGGTGTAAATAAAATGTCCTGGGTTGACTATATGATGTTTTTATTTTAATAAAAAAAATAATATATTTCTTTTATGAATAAAAATATTATATTTCATATTATATTATATTATATTATATTATATTATATTATATTATATTATATTATATTATATTATATTATATTATATTATATTATTTCATATTATTTCATATTATTTCATATTACATTATATTACATTGCATTGTATTACATTATATTATTTCATATTATATTATATTATTTCATATTATTTTATTTTATTTACTATATAAAACCATCATATAGTCAACGCAGGACATTGAGCCAGCTCCCCTCAGCTGCTGCTGGTGACGGAGCCTGGGGCTGCCAGGGCTGTCCCTGCGCTCCTGCCCTGGGGTGGATCCTTGGGGAACCTGTGAGCAGTGATTTGGGGACAAGGACTCAATCACAGCCTGCACTGGCAGGGGCCGAAGGCTCTGGGCAGGTTTCAGGTGGCACAAACTCACTGGAGCAGATTTTTAGTGCCTGGGGTAAAGGATATTCCACAGGATTCCTTTTTCCCCATCTCCTCCTCAGACTGAAGGTCTGGAGGAGCGCAGGCGAGGGAGCGAGGCAGGTTTGGGGTTTTTGCAGAGGAAAAGGCTCTGCCAGCAGCCGAGGGTCCCAGGGGCTCCAGCTCAGCTGGCTCAGCTCAGTTCACTGAGGTGCTGCAGTCGCTTCACGTTTAAAGATGCAGCATTCCCTCCCTCCCTGCTCCACGCCGTCCCTGGAGGAGGAATTTTTCTGGTAGATTTGATCAATTGGCACAATCGCCGAGACCTTCAGATGAGTCATTCAGACGTTCGAGTCTTTGGCTGGTACAATTGCATTAATCTGTGCCGCCCCTCCCTGCAGCCCACCCCAGCATCTGCTCCCTCCTGTGCCTCGGCCTGAAATGGGGACAAAAAGGTGTCAAAAAGGCGAGTGAGACATCAGGAGCGCTGCTGACCCCGCAGATTTGCTGGATGGCTCTCGGGGTCAGGTTTGGTGGTTCCCCTGGAATTACAGACATTTAAATGATGTTGTACTCATTTTTTTGGTGATTTTCCCTCCTTTTTCCCCCCTGAAAGGCAGGGAGGGGTCCCTGGGGACAGTGAGAGCACTGAAGTGCCACCAGCCCGAGCTTTGGTGCCTATTTAAAATCAAACAGCGCCAATAAACGAGCCAAGGCTTTCATCTGGGTGCGCCGAGGGTAATTTCACTGCTCACAGGAGGGAGGATCTCGCTGTAATCACTCGAGCAGGGACTCCACAAGACAAGCTAATTACCTTCAGGGAGAGCATTTCACGGGCTGGAATTGGGCAGGGGATGCTGCTGCTCCTGCATCCCTGATTGCCTGGGACGCTCCTTTTGCTGGGAATTGCCTGCTCAGAGAAATGAACCCGATTGCAGGAAAGCAGCACTGGGGCCGCAGCTCGAGGTTAAAGGGACAGGTCGGGCTCAGCGCTGGAGGGATTGCGGCTCCCAGGGGCTGAAGGAGCCTTGGAAGGGCTGGGTTGGGAGCAGGAGCAGGAGAGGGTGGCAGGCGCAGCCCCTGCATCCACAGCAGCCTGCCTGCAGGGCACGGAAAATTTCATTTTGCATTCTATTTCTCTGGGCTGCTTGAAGACCACTCACTCCACTGGAAAGAAGAGCACTGGAATTGAGATTAAATGCTCTGTCTGTTTTGGTTTATTTTATTTTCCTTCCTTTTCTTCGCTGTTTGTTTTCCTCCCCTGCTGCTGCACGGTTCCACTTGCTCTGACAGAAATCACTTCTGCCTTCCCCTTGTTTTGTCAGTCTGCTCTTCCTCCTCTCCTGGGATCAGGATTTAAAAACATCCCGAGGAACAGAAGGCAAAGAGCCCCTTTTGGTCCCAGTCCTGATTCCTTTAGACACATGGGGATGAGAAATCACAAACTCTGTGTCTGCTCCAGACCCATTCCCTCAGGGCTGGATGCCCTGAGCAGGGATTTTCCTAAACCAGGCACAGCCTCTCTCTCCTTTCCCTGCTGAAAACCAGGCCCAGCCTGCTGAAAGCTCTCACCTGACGCTGGATTTTCTTCATTTTGACTGAACTTTTTAATATTTATGAGACACAGAATGACCATTTCCATCCCCATTTAACCCCAGGCCACCAGATGCATCCCTTTAGTTCTGAGGGCTGCTCACAGCAGGAAGCTGAAGGAGAGGCTCCTTTTCCTTTTCCTTTTCCTTTTCCCTTTTCCCTTTTTCTTTCCTTTTTCTTTCCTTTTTCTTTCCTTTCCTTTTCCTTTCCCTTTCCTTTCTCTTTCATCCCAGGATCTCATCCACCTGGACTGGGAATGCCATAAGAATAAGGTTTGGCTCCAGAATTGAAAAAAAAGAAAAAAAAAATCCCATTTAACCCCCATAATTTCACACTGGCTGGCTGGCAAAAGGAGAAAAGAGTTTAGGGGAGCTTTTGTCCTGCTCTAAGACAGAGGCAGCTCTTGGATGCATTGAGATCAGCAAAAAATCCTCCATCGACTGAAACCCCCCAGATTTCTTCCTGCCTGATTTCCAGATATGAAATAACTATTTTTAAGTAATTCCAGGTGTTTCAAATGCTTCTCTTTGGCTCCTGCTTGATGCTGAGAAACCTTGCTGCAGGCTTCAGTGGTAAATTGCACAAAGGATTTATTTTTAGTTTTACAAAACATTTTTCAGATTTGTTTTTGGTGCCACACACAATGCCTGTGATGAAGCAGAGTGGCTGAAGGAAATTTTCAGCTCCTTGTAAGAGTCAGGGTGATTTACTCCCAGCTTCCCTGCTAACGAATTCCGTGCTCATCCCAAACACAACGAGGCAGGGTTTTTACTCATTCCTGTATTCCCCTTCAAAATTGGCTTGCTAAATCCCCTTGTAGCTCTCTGTGTATCCTGGCAATGCTGAGGACCAAGTGAATTCACATTAACAGAGGAACAGGCCCTCTGGTTTTTAATAATTCACACCATTGATTTTCCCCCCTGTCTGTATTCCTGCAGTCACCTGCAGCTTTTGCAAATTATAATGTAAACCCAAACTGGGCTGCACTCAGATCTATTTTCCTAATACAGCCCCATCATTTCTGCCCTCCAAGGTCCCTTTATGCCACCTATAACTCTCTTTAATAGTTTTGTCCATTTTCTGCAATCTTCCTGCTCGAGAGCTGAGAAAACTGAAAGGAAATGATTTAACTTGGAGAGGTTTACAATAAAGAGCAATTATCCTTCCTGTTCATTAAAGTCTTTTTATTCTCTGCTCTCAGCACCTGCATTTTGTGAAAATACCAACACAAGGTAACAGAGCAAACACTTTGATCCCATATTAATTGCATTAATGCTCAAGGTTAAACCTCTGGCATTCCAGGGGGAAAAAGCTGAAAGGATTTCTTCTGATGAGGCCTGAAATGACACATTTCCTCTGGCCTTGCTCTGTTTGCTGCAGTCTCCAACTGACTCGTGAAAAATTCCAAGTTTATGGAATTTCATGGAATCTCTCCCTCCTCTTTGCCACGGCAAACCAGGATGTGCAGTCCCAGCACTTTGGGAAATTCTGCAGGAAAACCTCCCACACCTTTTTTTTTTTTTTTTTCCCTCCTTTTTTAGAAGAACAGCTCTTTTTTTTTTTTTTTTTTTTTTTTTTTTGTTAAAGTCTGAAAGTTCTCAGCGATTCCACAGCGGGAGGAGGCGGTGGAAGGGGGTACAAAGTCGGGGGAGGAGCTGGGGATGGAGGATGTTTCTCTGACACTTTCCTTTTCTCATCACCCTTCTCCCTTTTCTCCCAGTGCCGGAAAGTTTAGCGCTTCCACCCACTCCCAGCGAGGGGTTAGGAAAAAGAGAGGGTTTTTGGGGTTTTTTGGGGTTTTTTTTGTGGGTTTTTTTTTGTTTGTTTGTTTGTTTGGTTTTTTTTTTTTGTGGTTGCCTTTTGTTCCAGCCTGTTCTGCCTTGTGTGAGCCCTGATAAATATCAGGATGAGCTCCGGGAGATTTTAAAAAGTGTTTGTGCTTCTCTTCAATGGGGGATGCCCCAAATGTCCTCTGGTCCCTCCCATTTAACCCCAGTGATGGAGAGGGATGGGCAGGAACAGCCTGGGCTTGCACTGGGGTGGGAGAGCCCCTCCTGGGACATCCAGGGATGGGGATCCAACCCTCCCTGGGCAGTGCCAGTGCCTGAGCCCCCTTTCCATGGGGAAATTCCTGCTGTGCCCACCCTGAGCCTGCCCTGAGCCCCCTTTCCATGGGGAAATTCCTGCTGTGCCCACCCTGAGCCTGCCCTGAGCCCCCTTTCCATGGGGAAATTCCTGCTGATATCCATCCTGAGCCTGCCCTGAGCCCCCTTTCCATGGGGAAATTCCTGCTGATCCCACCCTGAGCCTGCCCTGAGCCCCCTTTCCATGGGGAAATTCCTGCTGTGCCCACCCTGAGCCTGCCCTGGCCCAGCCTGAGGCCGTTCCCTCCTTGTTAGGAAAATTAATCCACAAACACCAGAGGTTTATGTCCAAAAAGGAGACAGAGGAGCCCTTTCTGGCTTTCCCAGGGGCATTCCTCTGGGATCTCTCAAATTTTTGGAGGATGCAGCCTCCTTTTTATCCCAATTTCCCAGCCACATTTCCCTTCTCTCTTTCCCCATTGGCTGAGGGACTTGAGAGGTTCAGACTTCCCCAAATGCCCCGATTCCAAAGGTTTCCCTCTAATGCATAACCCTGCCTTTTAATTTTTAATTCTTATGGAATTCAGGGGTTTTTCCTCCCCATTGTTTCTTTCATCTCTCAATGTCTAATTTCGTTCATCAGCAAACCTAAAGTTTATTTGTAAAAGCAAATATCAACACCCCACAGAAAAGGGGACCAACCTGATCCTGACAAAGAATTCTTGTAGGGAAGCAGCCCCAGAGAGCTGTGCCTGCCACGGGGTGAGGAACAGATCACAGAACCTCTTGGGCCATTACAGACCCAGCAAACCAAAAGTGCTGCAAATTCTGCCAAGGCTAATTCAGCTCTGATGCATTAAAATAAAAAGGGAGAGAACAGAAATAAATAGGCCCAAAGTCTCTCACACAGCAGCTCTGAGCTATTGCTTTTTTCTACCATCTGAAATCTTATTAACCTGCAAGTTGTCGAGGGTTTTTTAATTATTTTTTCACTGCACTTTTTTTTTTCTCTCCATTTCTTGGTTTGTACCACAGCCAAACGACTCTGGGGTGAATGAATTCCAAGCTTTTGAAGTAGTTTGTAAATGCAGTAGAAAATAGTTGTAAACTTAATTGAAAAAGGCAAGAAGAAAGCACTGTGTGCCTTTTTAAAAGGCATTGTTCCCTGGCAAGATCAGATGGACATTCAGCTCATTTTGCATGAAGGAATTAAAAAGAGGAAAGCAGAAACCTCTTGGTCTTTGTTCTGCTGGCCCAGGTGAGGGGCAGGCTCTGCTTTTTAGCACAGAAATTCCTCCTGTCCCCTCTTCTGTCACCATTTCCCCTCTTCCCACCAGCTTATTTTACCTTATTTTATTGTAGGAAGTGTAAAATAACCCAGAGCATTTGCTGTTTGCAGCTCAGTGCTGCACAAAAACAGCTTTCAGGTTACCAAGACCCTCCTGAGCAGCCAGCAGCTGTTTAGAAGAAATTTTGCAGTGATGTTATCACAGAAATTTCAGGTAGCAGAAGCTTTAAAATGAATGTTTTAAACGGGTTAAAGGCCATTTTCAAAGATCCCCAGCAGCTACAGACCCCAGCCATAAATCTAGACCCAGATTTCAACTTCCCTCAGTTCTAAATTAACTTTTTCTAAGGGCTAATGCCTCTATTTTTAAGCTCAAGTACTTCCAGGAAAACCAGAGTCACAGAAAATTGCAGAAATCTTAGGAGGAGATACACAGAGCAGTCTTGTCATGTCTGCAGCACTGAAAAGAACATTTTTTTTGTTGTTGTTGTTGTTGCTAAGATCTCCTTAGATTTGAAATAGGAAAAAAAATAGAGCAGGGAGAGGGAGGAGTCATTTTGGCTCTTCCCCATCACTGAGCTGGGATTTTGTGTCTAGAGAGGCTTCAAAATTCAGGGCAGGAGAGAGAGAATTGTGAAGGGAGGAGGAAACATGGAAGGGTTTTCCCTCTGTCACCCTGAACTCACAGTGGAGAGGGCTGAGGAGCTCCTGGGATTTCCCAGGAAATGGAGGGGAAACGCTTTCAGATTTCAGGCCCCTTCCAAGCCCAGCCATTCCCCGACTCTCTGCTTAACCAGAAATGCTCTGCCAGCACTGTGGAAGCTGAATTTGGCCAATTTTCCCTGGGCTGCTGTCACTGCTGTCTCTACCTGAGCCAGAAAAACAAGTCCTTCTCTTCCATCACTCACCCCACTAAAGGCCAAAGAATTTCTCTTTTGGCCACAAAAATCCTTCCCCAAACGCCCCCAGAGCCTCCTGATGCCCTCAGGGGCTCCCTGGGGTGTGAGAAATGGCCCTGAGGGTGTGAGAATGGTTAAAATTAGAGGATTTGGGGATTATTGATAAAGAAGGAAGTTTGGGTTGAAGAGGTTTTATGTTTTTAATAATTTCGTTGATCTTTTTTAGGCCATGAAGGCACGGAGATCACTGGGAATTCTTTTCCTTCCCTGACATCTCCATTTCCAGGAGGGGCTCAGTGACCTGGGGACAGAGGGGGACAGGGAAATCCCCCACAGAGGAGCCCCAGGGCTGCTCTGCCTCCAGGGCTGGCCCTTGTCACCCCCTGGCACCAGCCAGGGCCTCCCTCCTGCCGCAGCATCCTCAGCACTCGTGGCCACACGGGGGAAATGGATTTGCAGAGAATTTTCAAACTGGATAGAAAGCTCACAAATACAAATACAAATACCAATACAAACCATGTAAACCTTCTATTGAGCTTTAAAAATTCCCTACAAATCCATTTCCCACAGCCATATTTTATATATATATATATTTTATTTTTTTTTCTCCCCTGATGCTGATCAAATCTATTTTTCCTGTTGTGAGTGGAGGGGTTGCCTTTGGCAACATCAGCATTTGATGTCCCAAAAATGGGACGTGGAAGAAGGGCCAGTTGGCTGGAGAACAGCTGGGTGAGCTTGAAAATAAAAGCTAAAGTAGAAATTTTGGCTTTCCAGGGATGCCATTCTGCACAGGACTTGCGTGCTACAAGATGGAACAGGCAGTGCATTTTTAATCTGATAAATAATCTGATGTCCCAGATTCCTCCTGCAGAATGAAAACGAGTAAGACTTTTAGGATCCTTTCTAAATCAACATCTTCAGCTTTTCTAAGCCTGCCATCACTGAACTGTCTGGATGCCAAAATAAATAATAATCCTTTCTCCAGAGCATCTTCATAAGACTTCAAACATTTACAGAAATAAAGAAAACAAACCTGGTTATTGTCTGAGTAATCATTTGTTTATTGATGGAGACAAGTCTGCCCATTTTTCTTGCTCTCTGGTGATTAGATTATGATAAAATGTGACATTTAGTGATAAATTTGATATGGTTGGTTACATACAGTTTAAAAAAGGGACTATCCAATTATTCTTTCCTGTGCTGGTGGAAGGCTTTGGCCGCCTGTGCAGGAGATTGCCACAGCTCTGCAGCAAACAGCAGCCCCTTCTCCAAGCAGCTGTGACAAATGCAGAGCTCACAGGTGCTCCCTGGCCCATGGATATCAGTTTTGGTGTCTCCCTTCTCATATTCCAGCAAAACCCAGAGCCCAGGCCAGAGCTGTAATGAGAGCTCTGCTCTGGCTGGGCAGGGGATGAGTGTGGGGACAGCCAGGACAGAGCTGGGAGGGCCAGAGGAAGCCACTGCACACTAATGAGGGCATTAGCTGGGAATAACCTGCCCAAACCATCACTTGGAAAGAGATCCCGAATGGATCCCAAAGAAAAAATTCCCAAAGAGATCCCAAAGAGATCCCTAATGGATGCCGAAGAAAAATTCCCAAAGGGATCCCTAATGGATCCCAAAGAAAAAATCCCAAAGAGATCCTGAATGGATCCCAAAGAAAAATTCCCAAAGAGATCCCTAATAGATCCCAAAGAAAAATTCCCAAAGAGCTCTCTAATGGATCCCAAAGAAAAATTCCCCTTTCTTAGGGCAGAGCTGAAGTTTCTGCATTTTAACCCAATTTGAACCCAAAGCAAAGACAAAGTCATGCAGAGCTTGCAGTGAGGATTGCTGGGCACAAACTGCACCAGAGCAATGGTGGGGAGAGAGGATTTAAAACTTCTCTCACTCTCTGCAGCTCCTGAAAGGTGCCTGTGCTCAGCTGGGGCTGGGCTCTTTCTCCAGACAGAACCAGAGCACACAGCCTCAAGCTGCACCAAGGGAAATTTAGGTTGGATATCAGGAAAAAGTTTTTTCCAGAAAGGTGATAAAGTTCTGGAATGTTCTGCCCAGGGAGGTGGTGGAGTCCCCATCCCTGGGGGTGTTTAACAAAGCCTGGATGTGGCACTGGGGGCCAGGGTTCAGTTGAGGGCTTGGGGCTGGGCTGGACTCAGTTGTTATAATTCAGGAACACACAATCACAGAATGATTCTAGGCAGGTGCTTTTGCTGAAGAGCTCTGGGTGTCAGGGGTACAGACCCAAATCTGACTCTGCCATGGGTTTGGGATGAACATGTTTTTATACCCTTAACTACACATTAATTATTAAACTTATATTGCTCTATTGTATACATTGATGCCATCCAAGCACGGATTTTTGTAATTTCCATCAAACTCCCCAAACATGGTTTATCATGATTCTTGTTACAGTTAAATAGTAATTATATCCAATTACCAAACAATCATATCATTTATCATAGGCATTAAATGATTATACAGGTGCAGTTTCACATGATCCAGTAAAACCTAACATTTTCCCAGGGTCTACCAGGCCTGACCTTTCTTTTCAACCCTCCTCAATATCCCACGATTTTAGAAGCATTTTATCCCTATACTGTCACAATGGTCTTGGAGGTCTCTTCCAACCCAGTGATTCTGTGAATTCTGTGAATTCTGTGTGTGTGATTCTGTGATTCTGTGAATTCTGTGAATTCTGTGTGTGATTCTGTGATTCTGTGTGATTCTGTGATTCTGTGATTCTATGAATTCTGTGATTCTGTGTGATTCTGTGAATTCTGTGAATTCTGTGTGATTCTGTGATTCTGCGAATTCTGTGTAATTCTGTGTGATTCTGTGATTCTGTGTGTGATTCTGTGAATTCTGTGATTCTGTGATTCTCTGTGAATTCTGTGTGATTCTCTCTGAGCTACAAGGGATCAGCTGTTCAGCTGTGCAAGGATGAGAACAAATCCCCAGGGAAGGAAGGGGAACACCCTGGACATCACTTTCTGTTTTACAACAGTATTTGCCCTCTGGAAAAAGAGACATCCATGGCCAGGCCACCCTCCAAACCATCTGGCACTGCTCTTTTCTGTGGCTGGCTCCTCCTTATTTCCCAATGGCTCTGGTCTATTGAGAAAAATCATCTGCACCACCAGGATTCTCCTGCCATGAACATGAATTTTAGGATGCAGCAGCCTCTTGGCAGGAACAGGAGGCATCTGGGCCAGCCAAGGAGTTCAACCATCCAAACAAAGTGATTTGGATTAGTTTCAATGAGGAAAGAAACCAGCAAAGCCCCTGAGGGTGCAGGGCACGGGACAGGCTCAAAAGATGGCATGTAATTAAATTCTTGGCTGAGAGGAACATTTGCCGTGTCCTTCTCTGCTCCTTCCCCCGGGGCAAAGAGCCCTGGTGGGAGTTTGCCTGCCCTGATGGGGCTTCAGAGTTCTGGATCAGCTCCTCATGCTTTGTTTGCTGTGTTTTGGTGTCCAGGAGGATCAGGTTGGTGTTGGAATGAAGGTGCCTGGTGCTGGCTGTGTCCCTGTGTCCCTGTGTCCCTCTGTCCCTGTGTCCCCGTGTCCCTGCCTGCCTTTGCTGCAGCCTGAGAGCTGCAGGATCCTGCAGGAGGGCAGGATGGGCTTGGCTCCCCTGCTGCTCCACCACCTGCATCCCCCAGCGTGGACAGGGAGCATCACCAAGAGCCCTCCTTGCACGGGGCACTGCCCTCTCATCCCTGTGCTGCTGGCCTGAGCCCTGCCAGCTCCCAAAACAAGGGAAAATTTACAACTCAAAAACTCTTTGAAGAGGGCAGGAAGATGCCTGTCCATGCACAGTGAGCTGCCAGCCCTGGGGTCCTCCCTGAAGGGCTCATTCTCCCTCAGGAAGGATTTCTTCATGGAAAGGGTTGGCAGGGGCTGCCCAGGGAGGTTTGGAGTGCCCATCCCTGGAGGTGCCCAAGCGTGGGGGTGTTCACAGGGGTCTGAGGATGAGGGAAGAGATGAGAATGTTGACTCCACGATTCAGAAGGCTGATTTATTATTTTATGATATATTTAAACTATACTAAAAGAATAGAAGAAAGGATTTCACCAGAAGGCTGGCTAAGAATGGAAAAGAAATGATGAAATCTTGTGACTGATCGAGAGAGGGACACAGCTGGGCTGTGATTGGCCATGA
The DNA here is from genome assembly GCF_037042795.1 of Molothrus aeneus. Lineage (NCBI taxonomy): Eukaryota > Metazoa > Chordata > Aves > Passeriformes > Icteridae > Molothrus > Molothrus aeneus. The sequence goes on from NC_089660.1 coordinate 2,925,409, forward strand.
ATTAGAAACAACCACATGAGCCCAATCCCAGATGCACCTGCTGCATTCCACAGCAGCAGATAACCATTGCTTACATTTTGTTCCTGAGGCCTCTCAGCTTCTCAGGAGGAAAAATCCTAAGGAAAGGATTTTTCAGAAAATATCATGGCTACATCCAGGGAAGGGCTGGGGACAAGGTGGGGATGGACACAGCTGAGACTGGATGGCCTTGGAGCTCTTTTCCAACCTCCCTAACGCTGGGATTCCGTGCTGTGAGCAGTGGCACGTGGGATTGATCAGCAGTGGAAGAGGTCAGCAGCCTCTCCTCTTTGCCAGGTGTCAATAAAACACCTGAGAAAGCTGCCTGGGAGCTGAGTTCTGCTGAGCTTTGGGCAATGAAACCTCTCTGGGGAATGGAACCTCTCCTGATGTTTACATCCCATCCCTTCTCGTGTTTGACCTGGAATTACAGAGGCAGCAACACCCAGCATTTGATGCCTTGGGGTCTCTTACAAGTGCAAACAGAAAAAGAGAGACTTTGCAAAGACCTCAGAGGGAAAAGGAGGGGGAAAAAAAATAAGAAAAAGCACCTGTGAGTCCTTGAGGAAGTGGAATGTGAAAGACCAGGCTCCTGCCACAGCACAGAACTCTGATTAAACTGTGAATGCAGACTGAGCCTTGCTCTGGCACAGCCAGGACAGCAATTCCTGCCCCAGGAAATCCCAGGGAGGGACTCAGAGGCACTCAGGAAGGATTTTCCCACTCTGAGAGGAGAGGGAACCTGGCAGGAGCTCTGCTGCCACCAGGAATGGGAGCCAGAGGTGCCTTAAACAGCCCCAAAGAGGGAAAAGCAATTACAAAGTGCTAATAGAGAACCAGCCAGCATTTAATGGCTCTTCCCAGAGATCTTTGAGCATCTCTCCTACCCATATTTCTCAGAATTTATTCCATTTCTTTCATTATTCCTATTAATTCTGAATTCAGTGCCAGCCTTGGCTCCATGGGGGATTTCCAATGTTTTGACTCCTCACATCATCAACCTGCCTTGGAAATGAGAGAAATTCCTTGCCAAATATTTTGTTTTTATTTAGTAGAGGCCAGAAATAAAAAAGAAGAGGGAGGAACTGGGACACTTTCCTTGCTCTTGTGGCTTTAGGGGTCTTTGGAAAATCAGTTATCAAGAGGTAGCTTTTTTGGGGGAGATTCAACTGATATTCCAATGTTCAATTAAGTTCATTGAAAGAAGATTAAGGGACAAATTTATCCCAGTTTGTGAGTACCTACACAGGGAAAACATTTGATACAAGAGCATTCTTTAACAAGCAAAGGCATTGAGTTACCAGCTGAATTTAGCAAAATTAAATTAGAAATAAAATTATTAATTTTTTTTTTTAACCAGGGTGCTTTACCATTGTAACAAGTGATTGAGACAGTCAGGAAATCCTGATTTAGGTCAGGATGAGGTGAATGCTGTGCTGTATTCCCAGAGCTGCTCAGGGTTAGGGTTGGGAAGTGCTGACTGTGGGACATGGATGGGGAGGGACCCCAAAAATCCCCCCTTGGGCAGAGAGGGACCCCAAAAATCCCCCCTTCCACTATCCCAGGGTGTCCCTTGGAAAGATGGGACCTGAATCCTCACTCTGAAGAGCCTGGGGGAGCTGGTGGGGGGGTTTGATTGTATCACACAGAACCTGAATTATTCTGTCAGAGAGATGACACTCTCCAGCCCTGACAATCCAAGGATTATCCTGACCAGAAACATCGACTGCAAGGAAATTAAAGAGAAAGTGCAAGACTCTTTCAGCCAAGGTCTGAAATCCTAACCAGTTCCCATCCTAAGCTGCAAAAACAGGAGATTCCTTTTCTAAGCAGTACAAACCACTGGGAGCCATAAATCTCCCAGAAGGGAACTTATTTCCCCCTTAATTTACATCTTATCTGCAGTCCACTGTCTTCCCTTTCCCAGCTTTGGCACCGAGGTGCAGCAGTGATGTAAACATCAATATTTTAATGTCAAAGAAGAATACAAAATGAAATTGAATTCCAGTAAGTATAAAGGAAATACAGCAATGGCTCTCCTATTGAATCCTCTGCAGATTCCAGATAATGGATTATTCAGAAGCCTCCAGCTCATAAAAAGGTGCCCTTTATTCCTGGAATTTGATGCACTTCTCCCTTAAACTGTGATTATTTTCTGATTCCGTTTCCAAGTAGATTTTGACACAGTGGTACAATTTCCTTATCTCTCTCTTAAAAGTTGCTGCACTGGGCTGTGTAAATGAAAACAGCAGCATTTTCCTTGTGGATTTTCCCTCGTCTGTGTGATGTTTATTAAAAAGAATCAATCTGAGGGACACTTCCAGCACAGCAGAATGGGAAATGCAGCTGCTCCCTGCAGGTGCTCCCAGCTGATAAATGAGCCTCAGTGCCTGGCCATGCACAGCAAGAGGCTTTAACATGCAGGAGAATCATCTGGAACTCCAAATGCCAGGCTGGGAACACAGCAGAGATGAGGAATATCTGGAATAGGTGCAAACTGATGCCAGCTCAGGCAGAAATCATCACCTGGCTGCTCCAGCACCTCCCAAAATCCAGCGTGCACACAAACCTCCCCCTGCCTGGGGTGGAAAGCACCAGCCCAGGGGCTTCGGGGGTGGTGGGTGTTGTGTCCAACATGAGGACCTGTCTCAGTTTGGGTGTCCCTTGGGGATCTCATGGAAACCTGGTGCAACTCAGAAATGCAACGCAGAAATCTCATTTCAGCTGCCTGCTGAAATCTCTGCTGCTGTCTAGAAGGGAGAATTTGCCTCTCACAGACCTAGGAGTTCCCTAACCACCCAACAGTCCCCCAAGTTTATGGGGAGGTTTTGTCTCTAGAGCATTTTTTTAGATATAAAATAAGGGTCCAGATTGATTTCTCACTTAACAGCACAGAAAAATCACCCAAAGGCTTTTAATTTGGTTTTTTTTTAAAGGAGTTTTAAAAACCTCTGCTGCCTGCAGTGCAGCCCATTATTCTTGGAGGATAATCCTACATTAAAAGGGGAGTGACTGGATGTTCTCACAGGCTTTTCCCCTCCCTTGGCTTTTATGATCTTTGCCCACTGATGTTCAGAGTGGCTTTGGACAAACTGGACTTTGAGAGCTCCATTTCCATTTGGGAAATGCTCACTAATTTGACAGGGTATTAGAGGGCTTAATTAATATTGCAGCCCTTTGACAGGCTCGGATGTGAGGCCCTCCAGAAGAAGGGGTTGTAAAGCAGATGAAACCATCAGCTGTTCCTTTCTAATGAACTCCCAGCCCTGAGCAAAGGGATTGGGCTGCCTTGGTGCCTCCAAGGCTGAAATCCTCTGGCATCCTGGTGACCTGTTAGTGCTCCTTGGAGGAGAAAGCACAGCCAGGGCAAGCTTGGTGTGGAATAAGCTCCTGTTTAATAACAGAGTTCACCAGAAGCTGCTCACTTTGCAGGAGATAATTGACCCTAACACAGCTCCGTGCCTCCGCCTTTGATTTGGGCCACACAAGTGAATTTGTGGGCAATTACAGAGGGAGCATGAAGACATAATTGAGGGTTAGGAAGGGGTGGACACAAAAGGAGCAGCTCTGGAATTAAAGAGCACTGATTGACTCTGGCTGTGGGGACACAAACAAGCGCTCAGCTCTGCAGGGGAACTCTGGGGTTACCTGAGCAGGTACCCCCAGCTCTCAGAGACCTCAGGGCAGCGCAGACACAGCATTCACATCTCACTAAAGGCATGAAAGAGCCATTTTTGGGATGACTCAGTGTTCCTTGAGAATCCCTGAGCCCACAGCTGTCTGGAACCACAGCTGGCACCACTGCAGGAGGGCTGAGCCACCACTGAATGTCACTGCTGCCACCAGCCTGACCCACAGGGGGTCAGGTGTGTTCTGACTCTGACAGTGGTTTGTTTTCTTTTTTTTTTTTTTTTTTTTTTTTTGTACTATTGCATTTGTATTTTTAATTTTCCTAATAAAAACTGCTTTTCCTATTCTGCAGGAGGGCTGAGCCACCATGGAATGGGGCTGTGCCACCAGCCTGACCCACAGGGTGTCAGGGCCAGTCCTGACTCTGTCTGGGTTATTTTGTATTACCGTATTTTTATTTTAGTTTTATTTTTTCCCTAATAAAGAACTGTTATTCTTGCTCTTTGCCTGAGAACTCCCCTTAATTTCAAAATGATAACAATTCAGAGAGAGCAGGTTTGCATTCTCCATTTCAAGGGGGGCTCCTGCCTTCCTTAGCAGACACCTAGCTGTTCAATCCAAGACAGAAATACACCACCCAAAGGAGGAAAATCCACTGCAAAAGCAGCAGTGTGTCAAAAGTGAATTATGGAAATGGCCCTGAACAGCCACAGCACTTCCACAGAAACATTTGGGGAACAAGAACACAGCAGAGAGCAATGGCAATAACAATGCCCAGAATTGTTTCCACCAATATCTATTTTTTAAAGAGAGCCATTTTAGTTCTCTCTTTGCATCTGCAAACAGGAGTTGAATTGATGATAAATACAACCAGAGCAATGAAAAGCTTTTGCATGGCATTCTCTTATCTGCCCTCTCCTCCTGCCTGGGAGTGGCAGGGAGATATTCCTTACACCTGAACTGCAGATGATCCTGGGCCCAGCGAAGCGTGGCTTGTTCAGAGACACCAGGAGGCTGGGGAGGGACAGAAACCTCTCCAGTCACTGAGTGATTACCAGCAAGGTTGTAGGGAATCTGTGCAGTTTCATATTTCACTGGAATGCAATTTCCCTGCTGGGATCTCGGTGCACTTGGCAAACATTAATGCTGAGAGGCACAGGGGGTGATGGGGAATTGCCAGGGATGAGTTCTGCTGATGTTCCAGAGGCAGAGAGGGGCTCAGGGACCTGGTGAGAGGCAGCACTTGGGATCGGAGACAGGAGAGAGGGAGGGCATGATATCAGAGAGGGGGGATGTGGTATCAGTGAGTGTGGATGTGATATCAGAGAGGGGGGATGTAGTATCAGTGAGTGTGGATGTGATATCATCAGTGAGTGTGGATGTGATATCAGAGAGGGGGGATGTGATATCAGTGAGTGTGGATGTGATATCATCAGTGAGTGTGGATGTGATATCAGAGAGGGGGGATGTGGTATCAGTGAGTGTGGATGTGATAGTGAGTGTGGATGTGATATCAGTGAGTGTGGATGTGATATCATCAGTGAGTGTGGATGTGATATCAGAGAGGGGGGATGTGATATCAGTGAGTGTGGATGTGATATCATCAGTGAGTGTGGATGTGATATCAGAGAGGGGGGATGTGATATCATAGAGGGGAAATCTCCCCCGGCCTCAGTGAGAGGTCTGTTGATGCCTCAGGATTTTAGCTTCTGTGTTTTCCATCTATTTGTAATCCTGTGATTCTTCAGGGTGTAACCAGTGAAATGGTTATGGAAATAGTCAATGTGAAATATGGTTAATATGAAGTAGTTGTTTGTGGAGTTTACATGCACAGTGTGAGCTGCTGCCCTCCCATTTTGGGCAGACACAACAATTCCTCTCCAGGCCTGGCAATCAAGGACACCTCACTGCCTCAGGCCCCAGAGATTAAACAAAAGGGAGTTGGGGGAGCAAACTTGGGGTAAATGACTTCATTACCTGAAGCTGTAATTGTAGGATTAACCCCCAATATGCAAATGAACCAAAATTATAAAAGTGTGAAAACCCACGACCCATCATCCATTTTTGGGTGCAGCTCCTGGGGGCTTTGTCTGCCCCAAATGTACCTGAAGATCCACCAATAAATAGAAATGCTTTTTCTTCCCTTAATTTTGTCTGGCCTGTGTTTTTAGGTAGCCCCAAAAGAGAGTCCAGTGTGTGCAGCTGGACAGAAGGAGAGGCTGCCTCAGGGCCAGGAGCAGCCACTGCTGTGCAGCCTCAGCATGACACAGGGTGTTTTAGGCATGGGGGATTGTAATAATAATAATAATAATAATAATAATAATAATAATAATAATAATAATAATAATAATAATAATAATAACTATTGCTATTATTATTGTTATTATTATTGTATTTTAATTTAAATATATTTATTATTATTATAATTATAATAATTATTAATGATAATATGCTTGTTTTATTTATTTTTCTTTTATTTTTATAATTTATTTATTTATTATTTATTATAATTTTTAAATTTTCTAAATATAATGTTTTAAAATATAAAAATTATAAGAGTAATTTTTTATTATTTTTATTTTTATTATTTATTTATTTATTTATTATTTTCTGGATGCATCTGGGAGGTGGGTAAAGGGCAGCAGGGCCTGCCCAGGCTTCCCCAGCCCTTCCCTGGGAGCTGTGAGTGCTGGAGCAGCCCTTGCATCACCTCACCCTCTCAGTGAAGTGTGGAACCCACTGCTCTGGGTATGGGGAGCTCAGTGCCTCTGGCTCTTCTCAGGAAATCCCATTCCTGCCCCTCCTGCCTCTTCATCACAGAAACCCCTGCAAGCCCAGGGACCTCACCCTGGCCTTTCCCACTGGCATTTACAGCCTGAGGCCCCCCTGCTCCCCTTCCCCCCTCTCCCGAGGTTCTCATAAGCCCACGAGTGTGTTTGAAACCCCCAATCCGACCAGGCACAAAACCAGCTAGGACTGAGCTCATGTTTAGGCAGACAACCCTGCTATCAGCATCAGCTGTTGTTTGCCTCCTCCAGGGGCTCTGCTCCTCCACCTGCACGTTTGGGTTGGAGTAGGAGCCCTCACTCCTGAGCAGAGCCATTTGCTGCTGCTCTCTCAGCAATTCAATTTTTGCCCAATGTTATGGGGAACAGCCTGCCTTGAGAAGTGAGTCAGGGCATTACTTTACTTTTACCAGTCTGCTTTAAACAAATATTAGAGAGCAGTGCTCCCCTGGGCCCCATTACAGCAAACAGCAATTTTCAAGCAAGCTCCAGAGCAGATTGCTGCTGAGATGCTCCTGTGCTTGTAGGATGTCTATTATGCACTTATGGCACTTGTGAGAGGGGTGATGCTGGGCAAAATTTCACTGGCCTTACCCAGGAATCCCTGAGTGCCAAGCTAATAAACTCTGCACTTCCTCAGAGTGTGCAGGGACTGTGTGTGTCCCACACAAACTCGTTTTTCATTTCCTTCCAGAGTGCAGAGCTGGGCTCCTGTACAGATCCCTCTGCACAGTGGCAGCACACGGGGTGTTTGCTGTCCCTTCCTGTCACACAGCTGTCCCCTGAGCCCCCCGTCCCTCTGGGAATGTCACAGACATCTTTCATGAAGAATCCTCTCATTAGGATCTTTTCTCCTGAGAATCTGAGAAGCTTCAGCTTCTCCACATTTTGCTGCTTTGGGATGTGATCTGGAGAACTGTTTACCCAGCATGGGAAATTGTTTTTACTTGATGACCAATGACAGCCACCTGTGTCGAGGCTGTGAGCAGTCACAGGATTTTATTATCATTCCTTTCTATTCCTTGCTAGCCTTCTGATGAAATCCATTCTTCTATTCTTTTAGTGTCGTTTCAATATATCATTTTCTTTTATAAGAAAATAGATATATCTATTATATATAGATATAATATATAATAAATAAAACAAATATCATATTATATATATCATAAAATAATAAATCACCCTTCTGAAACATGAAATCAGGATTCTCATCTCTTCCCTCGTCCTGGGACCCCAGTGAACACCCCCACATGGGACAGCCTGAGGAGCAGCAGCATCCCCTGCTCTGAGCAGCATTTCTGCATTTCTCAGCCCTTTTCCCCCACATTTCCTTCCCTCCCTTTCAGTCCCCTCCTGCCTTTTCAGCTTCTCTGCCCTGCTGGGTTCATGCCCTGCAAATTGTGATGATTTCCATCCAAGTCAAGCCCTTCCCCACCCTTTTCCCATCTCACATCCCCAGAATATTTTCCTGCCCTGGGCCCTGCTGGCGTGGCAGGGTCTGTCTGTCCTGTCCAGTGGGGTTTGCTGGGACAGACTCCCTGCAGCAGCTCCAGGAGGGGAAATTCCCCCTCAAAACTCAGTTCAGGCAGGGAAATACCATTCCTGCAGATCAGCTCCTCCCTCCAGCAATGGACAGCTGTTTATTAGACTTCCAAAGCTGCAGCCGAGCTCTGCTGCACCAAGGGTCTCCCCAGCAGAGCTCAAAGGAAAAAGGGTTAAAAAGTGATTTTGTAATGAGACCCTCACACCAGTTAAACCTGCCTGTTCATAATCAGCTGCTAAGAGGGGTGAAAAACTGATCTGGGAGAGAACTCCCAGCGTTTCTGATGTGTCTTTCCAGGGTGAGAGCTCACAGAGTTCTCCCAGTTAGTGGCTGAGGGGGTTTGGCAATGGTGGGCTGGAGTCTGGGGCTCCAAAACCATCCCCTCATTCCAGGCCCAGCTCTTCCCCCTGCTTGGAAGCTTGGTCTGGAGTGGAAGGGGATTCCAGGAGGGATGAGAGCATTCCTGAGAGGATGGGGAGGGGAACAATCTTTGGAAGAGTCTCCAAACGGGGATCAGGGCAGGCAGCAAACCTCAGATGTGTTTCATTGGTATTCTGGAGGCAGCAGGGCTAGAGACTGCACAAAATTAATTTCAAACAGGAATTACAATTGGCAAGGCAAAATGAGAGAGATGGAGAGAGTTTTGGGGGGGCATTTGTCAGCCTAGAGCCCCAAGGTTGTGCTCGAGCTGACGACAGAGCGAGCACAAGAAAAGCTGAAACAAATGGATCAAACAACGAGATCCTGCCACAGGTACTCAGCAGTAAAAGGCTTTTCATGGTGGAAAAATGGAGGGATACAATGGGAATCAAAGGAAAAGCAAAACTCCTTCCTGCTAAACACAGGCTGGCAAGGGAGTGCGGGTTGGGATAAACCCTGCCTGTCCTTCCCCAGCCAGGTTTTTGCAGCAGTTTCCTCCTGAAGCCCCATTCCCTCCTTGCCTGCTGCTGGGCTGGCACACACACAGGGGCTCCATCCTGCCAAATTTGTCAGTCTTGACCTGCCAGTGTGATCTGGGGGAAATTCTATTCATTGCTGAATAAATAATGCATGGGCAGCCATGCATTTTTCATGCTAAGACTTTTAAAGGCCGCTGTAGTGATGCATGTAAATTCAATCTCCCCCCCACAAGTCCTTTCTCTGCACACTCAACTGCTAAATAATTATTAACATCTGACTCAGGCAGGCTGAGGGCTGCACCAGCCACAGAATCCACTGCTGCCTCCACTCCACCCTCCAGAAAGTCGAGGAGAGATAATTCCAGGCAGCAGCAGAGCAATCTGCCTCTTTTCCTCCACCTCCCCTGCTGGTTTGTTGTTTTGTTTTTTGGGTTTTTTTTGTTTGGGGTTTTTTGAGGGGCATTTTTTTGTTTATTTTGTTTTTGGGGGTTCTTTTTTTTGTTTGTTTTAGTTTGGTTTTTTTTTTCTCTTTTTTTGATTTGATTTTTTTGGGTTTTTTTTTTTTTTGCTTTTTTTGTTTGGTTGGTTCGGTTTTTTGGGGCTTTTTTTGGGTTTTACTTTGGTTTTTTTCTCTTTTTTTGTGGATTTTTGTTTGGTTTTTTTATGTTGCTTGCTTGGTTTTTGGTGAGTTTTTTTTTTTTTTTAATTTCTTGGTTGTTTTTTGGTTTTTTTTTTTTAATATAAAGCCCTGCAAAACCACGTGTGCATGAAGTGGAGCAGAACAAAGGGAGCAGCTCGTGGATTTGACATTTTCCTTGGAAGCACATTCATCCTTGCCAGAGAAGCAAAGCTGGTGCCTCTGTTTGTAGCTGGTGGCCAATGTGTGACAGGGACCTGAGGTGGCCACGGGGCTCAGACAGGAGCAGGGGGGAGCAGAGCTGCTCCAAAGGGCTCAGCAAACACAAATCTGCCTGGTGGAGGTGGCAGGGGGATGTCAAACCCCCCCAGGGGAGCTCCCTTGGTGCTGGGGTGAGCTGAGGACAGGAGCTCTGGGGCTGCTGAGGCTCTGCCAAAGCCCAGACTCCTCACAGGGGCTGGGATGGAGGAACCACTGGGGGTTTTATTATTTTATTTTATTTTATTTTATTTTATTTTATTTTATTTTATTTTATTTTATTTTATTTTATTTTATTTTATTTTATTTTATTTTATTTTATTTTATTTTATTTTATTTTATTTTATTTTTTATTTATTTTATTTTATTTTATATTTTATTTTATTTCATTTCATTTTATTTCATTTTATTTTATTCCCTAATAAAGAACTGTTATTCCTGCTCCCATATCTTTGCCTGACAGCCCCCCTTAATTTCAAAATGATGACAATTCAGAGAGAGCAGGTTTGCATTCTCCATTTCAAGGGGGGCTCCTGCCTTCCTTAGCAGACACCTGGCTGTTCAATCCAAGACAGAAATACACCACCCAAAGGAGGAAAACCCACTGCAAAAGCAGCAATGAGTCAAAAGTGAATTATGGAAATGGCCCTGAAATGCTCAGGAAAACCCCCCTGGCCACCCAGGCAGCTCTCTCATCCTTTTTTGGGGGGGAACTGAGGCAGAGAGCCTCAAAATCTTCATTGAGTGAAGGCAATGCCAGGCCAGCCTTGCAGGGACTCTGCAGACAGAGCCAGAAACGTGGAAAAGGCAAAGCATGAAAAGACAAAGCATGAAATGCATCTCAGGCTCCATCCCCTGGGAATCAAGGTGCAAATGGACTCAGGGATGTGCTGCAGCAGAATGGAACAGCCAGCAGGGACAGACGGATGTGGAGGGGACAATGCTGGGTGTTGGTGTTGGCACAAAGAATGAAAAGATAAAACTCCTGGATTTTGGGCACTTTCAAACCTATTGGCAGGAGCAAAGTGCTAATACAGTCATAAACTTGAATTATTCCCCCTATTAAAGGTTTGAAGGTGATGATTTATCCCTGAATTACCATGACTGGTTTACACAGGAACATTTTGGGCCACCAACTCCAAGAACAATGCAGGTTTTCCTCACCAAAACTCTATTTTTGCACACACAGCCAGTGAGATTCCTCAGATGCTTAAATGAGAGCTCATGCTTAAATGCTTTGCTGCCTTGGGACCTGGTTTTACCATTATATGCTTAACTTGATGACATTTCAGAGCTAAAATCTGATGTGAAATCAGGGTGAAACAGATTGAAGGGTTGTTTGCTTCAGTGCTTTGTTTTTTGTTTTTTGTTTTTTTTTTTTTTTTTTTGTTTTGGGCTCTTCTTATGAAAGATGTGAGGCCGTCCCACAGGTCAGGAGAGGTGAGTTTGCCTGCTCAGAGGGTTACTCACAAGAGGAGGGCACAGCACTGGGTATTTATGTGCAGAACTGCAGCATTTTTATCCAGCAGCGGCAGAGAGGAGGAGGTGAGGAGACAAAGTGTGAGTGAGTGCTGAGTCTCTGTGTCACTCACTTGTCCCAGGGCATGTCACCTGTCCACAAGGACCTGCTCTGCTGTGGTAAGAGCCATGTGGAGAAAAGAGATTTACCATTTACCCAGCTGCAGTTTGTAGTTATCTCTGAACCAGCAGCCTGCACTGAGAGATTTGGGCTGAAGCTGCTCACACAAAAATAAATCTGCTTCAAATTCTCCTCTCTGGGCTGAGGAACATCTCAGAGTACCAGAGTACAGATGAGAGCTGCCTGCAAACACATCCAGAGAAACTTGGAGGGAAACCCAGAGAAATGAGGGGAATGAAATGCTCATCTTTGCAGACCAATGCCAGGGGAGTGTATGGATCATTTAAAAGACTCCTCATGCTGTCCACTGGGATCCAGCTGCAGAGTGCCCTGGTGATGGGGAGGGTTATTAATTTCACTGGCATTAGGGAATCAGCCACCTGTACCTCACCCATGGACTCCTCCTGGCATTTTTATTTTAGACTCATTCACAGGCTGCTCATAGATGTGCATTGAGATGAGAGTAAAACTGGGCACAGCAAGGACAGGAGGGAAGAGGCTCCTTTAGTGGAGATGTAGAAGAATAGAAGAAAGGATTTCATCAGAAGGCCTGAAAGGAAAGGAATGGAATGATAACAAAAGCTCCTGACTCTCAGAGAGTCCGAGACAGCTGGACTGTGATTGACCATTAATTAAAAACAACCACATGAGACCAATCAAAGATGCACCTCTTGCATTCCACAGCAGCAGATAATTATTTTTCTTTTCCTCTGAGGCCTCTCAGGAGAAAAATCCTGGTGAAGGGATTTTTCAGAAAATATCATGGCTACACCTGCCCCGGCTGGAAGAACAGAGCATTGGGAGTGCCAGGAGGGGCAGGGAGGAGCTGCAAGAGCAGCCCCACCAGGGAGCCAGGCAAGGATGGAGCACCACTGAGGCTTCCATGGATTTTTGTCCATCCTGTGAGGAGTTCCTGCTGGTCAGCCCTGAATCTTTGTGTGTGTGTGAGGGATGGGATGAGAGACAAAGGGACACAGAGCATTCAGGGACCAAGGAGGAGGCGCTGTGACAGCACAGGCACTTTCCTGTCCCTGTAACCCTCTCCTCCCCAGCTCTGACACCTTTCAGGCGTTGCTCCCCACCCCTCCAGTTCCAGTGGCACGTCAGCACCCCAAAATTCATGAGAAGGAGATGAAAATCCCTGACAACAGGATGGAGACAGAAACACAGCAGCACCCCTGGGCAAACCCTGATTTTTGGGCACGGATGGAGAGAGCTCTGCCTGTCCTGATGCCCACACCCCCAGGAAAATCAATCCTCCTCTCCTTTTTGTCTGGACCAGCCTCAAATAGCTGCACCCTGTTGCTAGGCTACCTGGCTGCCTTCCACACATCCCAGAGCTGCTGGAAAGCTCACAGCAAATTGCAGCTCACATGGAGGGTTATTTTTATCTTTTTGGGAAGAGGGGGGGATCAATGGACACTGGAAGGGAGGGAGAAGGGAGATATTCCAGTTCCTGGATGCTCTGGTCGTTGGGTTATGACCAGAAAAGCCTGGAAATATGAACATGTGTGTTTCTGCTTCCTTAAATAGGTAGAAGATGTGTGGGATCATGATGAAATATCTGGCTGGCTAATGAATATCAAGTGTCACCTTTTGTGCTATTTTGGATCCTTGATAATTTGTCTAGTGTGATAATTTGTCTTTGCAGCCAGAAAAGAGCTGGAAACAGCTTCACAGAATGCACAGGAGCACCAGCAAGCCCGTGAAGGGCTGGCAAGTGTGGCAGAAAAAGCTCCTGGCATTGGCACAGCCACGAGATCTTTCCATGTGGCCTGGGCTTGGATGATCTCACCAGGGAGAAGGCAAGAAAAGGGGGTGGAGGAGTGGAAAAGAGCTGCAGAGGAATGATTGCCACCCCCCATGGAACACAAGACTGATTTTAGTCCCTTGTCCTGAGCCACCTGTGCCACCTGAGGGCTTCCTGCACATGGGGAACCCAGCAGGTGCAAGAGGAAATCCATGAGCAGCAATTTTCCTGTCCCAAGGGCCTTATCCACACCTCTGCTAGTTCACAAAGTTGTGTTTTCCCCTCTGCTTTTCTTCCACGGGTGGTGGAGCTGAGGCAGGCAGAGCCTGGCTGAGGAAAACCAAGGCTGGACCCAATGTGGTCCCCTTGAATTAGAAATACCCGTGGAACAAAGCACTTTATTTCATATATAAATACATAAATCACCTCATTTCTTCTGTGTTGCTGCCAGGATTGAGGGTTTCTCTACAGACCAGCAATAAACTACAAGAAAATAGAGTTTTTTTATGGTTTTCTCTGTCCCTTTTCTTCCCATGAAACGTGCTGCAGTCATGTGAGGTGAGAAACCCACTGCACTTCCCATCACTCTCATTGCTCTGTGCTGGGTTACCAAAAAACCTCTTTGACTCAGTTTTCAGGTTCAGAAGAGAAAGAAAAAAGCTTTAAAAGGGACGTTTTACATCCCCACTTCTCCCTGTTTTGCACTGAGTGAGGTCCCCAGGTGGGAGGTGAGCACAGCCCAAGTGACCTCCCCTGGTCCTCAGGGGATCCACAAGGAGCCCTGGGAAATGGCCATTCCCAGGGAGCAAAATGCACTCACAGCTCCTGAGATGCTGCTCAAAGAGGAAAAAAGGAAAAAGGGAACCCCCCCATTGCTTAGGATCCATTTAATGAGGAAAAAAGGAAAAAGGGAACCCCCCCCCCAATGCTTAGGATCCATTTAAAGAGGAAAAAAGGAAAAAGGGAACCCCCCCATTGCTTAGGATCCATTTAATGGGGATAAAAGGAAAAAGGGAACCCCCCCATTGCTTAGGATCCATTTAATGAGGAAAAAAGGAAAAAGGGAACCCCCCCATTGCTTAGGATCCATTCAAAGAGGAAAAAAGGAAAAAGGGAAACCCCCCCCAATGCTTAGGATCCATTCAAAGAGGAAAAAAGGAAAAAGGGAACTCCCCCCCCATTGCTTAGGATCCATTTAAAGAGGAAAAAAGGAAAAAGGGAACCCCCCCATTGCTTAGGATCCATTTAAAGAGGAAAAAAGGAAAAAGGGAACCCCCCCATTGCTTAGGATCCATTTAATGGGGAAAAAAGGAAAAAGGGAACCCCCCCATTGCTTAGGATCCATTCAAAGCTCCCCCTCCAGGAGCCTTTCCCAGAGCCTTCCTCGCTCTCAGCCAGGGAGGGATTCTCCCTGAAATCTCAATTAGGAATGAAATCAATCCCAGGCACAAAGCTGAGCCCAAGCCAGGTTTCCTGCCCTCTTTCCCCCTGTTCTGCACATCAGGCACCCCCAGGGCTGGGCCCTGGCACTGCCCATGGGAGGTGCTTGGTGGCACCTGCAATCCTGGGCTCCACCAGCCACAGGGAGATTATTTCTATTTTCCCAGCAGCTGTTTGAAGGGAAATACTCCTGGAAGAGCCTGATGAATTAGTGTTCTGAGAGTTATCTGAACTAATGAGAAGGAGTGGAAACAGGCTGAGGAGAGGGGGCTGCCTTTCAAAGCAATCCGGTGCCTTTATTGGCTCTCTTCTGCTTTGGAGGTTCAAAGACAATTTTTTCCCTTTTTTTTTTTTTCCCTACAGCAATTTATTTCCTGAGTGATTGAAGAACAAAAACAATTACAAACTGTACCATTTTATTTTCTTCCCCTCTGAGCTTTCTCCTTTTCACTTACTGCTCAAACTTCCTTCCCATCTTTCCTTTCCCTTCCCTTTTCTCCAAGACCCAAATCATTAGGGACAGGACACAAACCCTAACCAGAGCAGCACAACTCTTCTGGGCTGTGCAGCATCAGGTACTGAAACACAGCATGCTGGTGAAATTTAAATAAAAATGTGGAAGGGAAGGCAAGAAAAAGGAAAGAAAAAATATCTTTCTGGTGCTTCTGAGATCAAAGAAGCAACCCTTGAAATTTGATGGTTGGGAACTTGTGAGGAAGGAGGCTCTTAAACCATCCCTGGCTTCTGTGGCTGTTTTCTCAGCAGGGAGACAGTGACATTGTTTGAGCTAGATGCTGATTTTTCCCCCACAAGGCTGAGTGATGATTCCTGAGTGTTCCCCCAGGCTCGGGCTTTGCTGGGAGAGATCAGGAGCAGGGGAGAAGCTTCAAACACAGGGGCAGCCCAGGAATGGGAGCTCCCTGCACTGCCCAGGGCCACAGCCCTTTGCACTGTGCACCTCACACAGTTCTCACTCCTTCTCCTCTCTCTTTTCCCCCTCATCTTCTCCAAGCCTCACTTGGCTTCCCTGGAAAATCCAACCCTCCCTCCCTCCCAGGTGTTTTATCCTCCTCAGCACCAAAACCATGTTGCAGGAAGGCTTTTAAAAGGACACTTTTGTTTAGTGCTTGGGTTTTTTTTTCCCTCTCTCTTTTCCTCCTCACCTTCTCCAGGCCTCACAACACAACCTTGGCTTCCCTGCAGAATCCAACCCTCCCTCCTTCCCAGGTGTTTTTCCTCCTCAGCACCAAAACCATGTTGCAGGAAGGCTTTCAAAAGAACGCTTTTGTTTAGAGTTTGTTTTTCTGCACATGGACACTGAGAAAGCAGGAAAGGGTTGATGCAGTCAGATTTTGAGGGAAGGGTTTGAGTAAGAGCAGCCCTGGATCTGAAGCGCCTCCCTGAGCAGCTGGGACTGACCCTGTTGGACTCAGGTCTCCTTCTGTGGAGGCTGGAAAGTGTCCCCACCATCTGCCACCTGCTCCCCACTGCCCCTTGGCTGTGGCTGAGCTGCTGGTGTGGTCACTGCTTAATGACCTTCAATTAAAACACATTAATTTAGCTGGGATCTGCGATTTAAATGAGCTCATCTCTGCTGGAATAGCCCAAAGAGCAGCCAGGTGAGCCCAGGCAGGCAGAGGCTGTGACCTGCTGGTGGCACAGGGTTTGTGGCACTGGTGCCTCAGGTTTAGCTTTTATATTTTCAGATTCTGCTCTGCTTTGGTGTGTGGATCTGAGCTTCATATTGTGGCATGGTGAGCTCTGTGCACAGAGCAGAGAGACAGAACAATTCCTGCTCCAGCTGGGCACCAAGGACAAATGATCCAAATCTCAGCCCCAAGAGCACAAACAACGTGGGCTGGAGAGAGAAAAACAAGAGGGGGATTGAGGCCAAACACTGAGAAATGGAGCATCCCCAGAAGAGCTTTGTGAGGGGCACAAAAATCCCTAAATCTTCTCCAGGGCACAAAAATCCCTAAACTGCATCCCATCTGCCTCCTTCACCTGACCTAATGATTGATAAAATCTTTATCTTTCATCTGGGTAAATTCTAGGAAGGAAAAACATCTCAGCAAGTATCCATATGGAAAAGGATTTGGTGAGGCCTCCTTTGAATCCCTGTTCTGTGCTTCTGCTTTACTTCACTGAGGGAAGAAAGTCTCGTGTGCCAGAAATGCAAAAAGAATACATGAATAGCAGAAAGCAGCTTAAATAGTTAGAAATAGGAGTGGAGCTGCTTGATGAAGGTTCATCACTCAAAATGAAATGGGGAAAGAACACACGGAGCAAAAGAAAGGGAGAAAAGTTGAAATGTAAATTCAAACTTTAAAATTCTCGCCTCATTTACAAATGGGGAATTGTAATGGTGGGGAATTTGTTTAGAAATGGATTAATGTTATGTTCTCTGTCTCACTAAAATTATAGTTTTGAAATTACATGAAATATTCATGGAGGATGGTGGGGGGAACTAGCATCACCTTGGCTTTGCAGCTGAAATGGAACAAACTGCAGTGAGGAGGACAGGGAGTGACTGAGGAGCTTTTTGCATTTCAGGAGAGCAGGAGAAAATTTCCCTTTCCTGTATTCAACGATTAAAATGATAATGGCTACACAAGGACCTAGACAGAGAAATTTCCAAGCCCTCTGAAATTCTCTGCAGCTTGCAATTACACACAGGCAAATTTATCACGGGTGCCAGATGGCACAGCGAGTATATTGGCAGGGATTTGTGAAAGAAAGGAGGAAAAATAGCTGGCCTGCTCCGTGCCTAGCTTGCCTTCCCTTCTCCCTCCCACCCCCAATAACCTGCTCCTATTTTTTCTCTACATGTAAATTTTCCCTTCCTCTGTGTAAACCAGTAATTTGGGGGAAGAAACAATCGGATTTATTTGGGGTTAAGGCTTCATCTGAGATACCCACGGGCTCCTTGCATTGCAAATGGGTGAAATCACAGAGCTCAAAGGCTTTTCTTGCAAGCAGCCCTGTTATTTTCACTGGGATGAGGGTGAGAACAGACCCTCTCTGCAGTCTGTGAGGTGGGCAGGGAGGTTCTGCTGTCAAAAACTAAATGCAGAGGAGATATTTCTTTGTGATGACGTGCAAAAACACTCTAAAATCCCAAATCAACAGATGATGTTGACTGCAGACCTCCTCAAATGCCTAATCCAGGTTTTTTTGCAAGGGTTAGAATCCCATTTTAAGTGGCCAGCCACCAGCTGCTTCTCTGGTGTCACCTGTGGTCAGGTTTTAGAGCATCCCCATCCCCTCCAGGAGGGCTGTGACAAGCAGTCTGGAGATTTCATTCCTTTGAAATCCTGGCAATCCCACATGGGCCATGCCAATCTATTTGGGAAGAGCTGGGGATGCCCAGCTGAGCACCTCAGGACAGGGAGCTGGGCTGTCCTGGAGCAGGTGAGGAACCCCTGCCAGAGCTCCCTGTGCTTCCCAGAATGCCACAGTCAGCTCTTCCTATTGACAGAAACTTCCATTCTCCGAGGCAATTGGAATTGCTGCTTTTTCTTTCTCTGAGAGTTAATTGCCTGGCTGCAGCTGGAGGCACAGAGCCTGGTTTATCCATTTATCTGGGGGTCTGTCCTGCCATCCCCCTGCTTTATCCCACCCCATTACTCCAATCCCATTGTTTGGGGGTTGCTTTCAGAGCTGTGTCTCAGGTGCAGCAATTCCATATATATATATATATAATATATATTTATATATATTTTATATATATTTATATATTTATATATTTATATATTTATGTATATTTATGTATATGTATATGTATATATGTATTTATGTATATATGTGTGTGTGCATATATATATGTATAAATGTATATATATGGATATACACATATGTATATATATGTATATATTTATGTGTGTATATATATGGATGTATATATATATATGTGTGTATATATATGTATAAATATATGCTTTTTTTTTTTTTTTCTTTCCTGAGCAGTGTTGACAGCTCTCACTCTCGAGATATTACAGGTTAAAAGCTTTTGTCTCCCTTTGTGCACACACTCAGTGCTTAAATGAACATTTAGAGGTGGAAAAGGAGGCAGGGAGGAGGGAATGCTGCAGTGACTGCAGCTGGCTTTGATCTCAGCCCTGGTACACAGCTCTGCTCAAAGGAGGGGAGCAAACCCTGCATCCCTGCACAGCTCTGATTTACCAGCCCTGGGTGGCTGTGGATTGATCAGGAGGGAAAAGGAGACAGCACAGGCATGACAAGGCTGCTGCTGGTGTCCAGAGATGCCCACAGAGGGGTGTGAGCCCACCTTCCCTTGGTGTGGGGCACTCAGGGATGCCTGGAAGGTGAATTCACCCACCCCTGCCTCTGCAGTGCCCAGCTTTTCACCCCTCACAGGAGCAGCAAATTTCTCCAGGAGCAGCAAATTTCAGGCAGCTGAATTCCAGATCCGAACGTTCAGGGTGGTGAGAGGAGGACCCAGCCCTGACCTGGGCTCTGATGGGGGAGCAAAGCTGCTGCACTCAGAGCTGTGCACAGCCAGACGAAGAGCAGCCACTCAGAAAATTAAATGCCTGTTTGGCTCTCTCTTGCTCATCTTTTTCTCCTCAACATGTCAGCTCTGATACCCCCTTGTCAGCACCTTGCAGCGTGTGTGGGGGAGCCCTGGGGATGTACAACAAAGCAGGGCAATGTAACAGGGGACTGCAAATGACCCTGCCCCTCCTCCTTCAGCTCCAGCCTGAACCAAAGCCCTGCTGAGCAGTGGGGAGGCCCTGCTCTCCTCCCTGCCTTGCAGCTTGCTGATATTTCCTAGTGAACACTGCCTTCATTAACTCCTGCCACTGTCAGTGCCTGGGGTTTCCACGTGTGTGGGAGACCCTTGGAGAGGAGGGAAGCAAGCCAGGGAGAAAAAATGATAATAATGATAATAATGCCACAAATAATTGTCTTGGCATTCTGGAGAAGGAAGGCAGAGGTTTGTGCCTGGGAAACAGCCTGTCATTTGTCTTTGGAGCAGGATGATTGCAAACAGATTTCCTACAGACCCTGTTCACATATTGCACTCGTTAAAAATCCTGTTCTCGTTGCTTGCTGGGCTCTTCCCCCTCTCTGTCCCCTCCTGGGAGGTTTGGCCCTGGCACCCCTGAGCTGTCAGGGGGTTCCTGGGGGTGACAGAGCCCAAGGGGAGCTGCCAGGCTGCACTGCATGGTCAGGAGGGGATGAGGATGA
Source organism: Molothrus aeneus (assembly GCF_037042795.1). Lineage (NCBI taxonomy): Eukaryota > Metazoa > Chordata > Aves > Passeriformes > Icteridae > Molothrus > Molothrus aeneus. The sequence continues at coordinate 2,945,220 of NC_089660.1, forward strand.
CAAGGGATGATGAAGGCTCCTGTAAGGATGCAGCTGAGGCTGGAGATTCCTCCCTGTCCTGTTGCCTTGTCTGCTCAGACAGCCCTGATGGATTCGTGCCTGGTGTTAAACGCTGTGGATCTTTCAGGCGGTAAGATCTGTGTGTCCGTGATCCTGCATCCCTCATTCTGCCCCAAACAAACACTGACCTGGGAAACTCTGGGGTGCCAGAGTAAACTCTGGGGTGCCAGGGCCGAGCTGCACCCACCTGAGAGGGCAGCAGCAGCCCCAGCCTCGGGGGATGAGTGAGAGCTGCAGACAGCACTGAGATCCCAAAAGAGGGGCTACAGCCCCCCCTACCATCCAGCTCCATCTGTGCCTGGCTCAGAGCGCACCAGATGCACAAGCAGAGCTGAAAATGAACCCAAGGCTCCTGGGCAAGGATTAACCCTGCCGTGGCACACAGGGACTGCTGCCTGCAGGGCTGGGGGTTCCCCTCAGGGCTGGGGGCTCTCATAGGGCTGGGGGCTCCCATAGGCCTGGGGCTCCTCTCAGGGCTGGGGGCTCCATGCAGGGCTGGGGGCTCCCCTCAGGGCTGGGGGCTCCATGCAGGGCTGGGGGCTCTCCTCAGGTCTGGGGGCTCCCATAGGCCTGGGGCTCCCCTCAGGGCTGGGGGCTCCATGCAGGGCTGGGGCTCCCCATAGGGCTGGGGGCTCCCCTCAGGGCTGGGGGCTCCCATAGGGCTGCCTGCTCCCTCCACCCCTTGTGTTCCCACTGTCCTCCAGCTGGCTCAGTGTCCCAGGAGAGCAGAAGGAGCTGCCCAGGCTCCTCCAGGTGGGGACAGGGACATTTCAGGGCTGGACATGGCAGGGCAGGACTGAGGGGTTTGGGGTGCAGAGGAGGGAGCTGGAGCAATGCTGGATTCAGGATCCCTGGCCATGCTCCTGGTGGCACTGCCACAGCTCCTGCCCCGCGTGAGACTGGCTGAATCTAAGACAGGGCATAGTTGGTTCCTGAAACTAAATTTTTGTTGAAGACTCAATAAATCTTTTCTCTCTGAAGCCTCTGTCGAAATTTCAATCAATCAATTCACTCTGAAGCCAAGGGCATCACCTGAAACTGAGACCCATTTCTGAAGCACCTGCAAAAGGCATGATTGCTAAAATAAAACCCTTTTGAGCAAACTCCTGAAAGCTGGGCTCTGCCCAACCACCCTTGGCAAGCTGCAGGCCTCCAAATCACCACTCCCTGCTGAAAATTGCCCTCTCAGAGCAGCCCAGGATGTTTTAATGGGAGAAAACCAACTGAAACAGCAGCTCCACAGCCCAGAAGTGCAGCACCAGCCATGTCAGAGGGGGGATGACTGAGGAAAGGGTTAATGCTGTTTTCATGCCTTTTAAAAATAATTATTTGTTGTCACCGTGAAGAGTGACTGATAATAATAATTACAGCTCAAGAGCACTGTTCACTTCTTCCCATCAGAGGGGCTGAGTGCAAATCAGCCAGGCCAGGTTTGGTTGAGAGTGCTCATAATTATGTTCCTGCCATCATTCTCCCTCCTTTCTTACAGAAAAGGGGGAAATGCCTCCTGAAGGATCACAGGGAGTTTTGCCTAATAATAGAAGCTTGTTCTGAGTGATGTTTGAAACCCAGGGAGGACGGGAGAGAATGAAGCAAACAAGGGCAACATTTCTTTCTTTAATTTTTTCCTAGTTGCCTTATAATATTTTTAAAGAGAGCCATAAAATGGTGCTTAGTTTAACACCGTGCAGAGCTCAGCTAAATCTCCTCCCTGATCATGTCACCTTTTCATTCAGTGGCTACAGAGTCTTTGAGGCACAGATGGGTTTTTTTCACCTTTATACCTCACACAGAACGTGGAGATTGCTCTTGAGTCTCTAATAATAATTACAAATATAATAATCATTACAAATATAATAATCATTACAACAAGAAAGAGGCAACAGAGATGCTGATTAAGGAGTTGAACCCTGCAAACATAAATAGCCAAGGGAAGTGAGCACAGGGAATGAGAAAGGGCAGAAGATGCCCATGGACAAGGAAAAGGAGAAGTTTTGGTTGACAGCTCCACAGTGAGACAGTGGCAGTGTCAGCTTTAATGGAAAAAGCCTAAGGAATGTTCTCTACTGATATGAAAAACAGAAAAAAGAGAAAAAATTCCTGCCTGTGAGGGTGCTGAGGGCGCTGGCACAGAGCAGCTGTGGCTCCATCCCTGGCAGTGCCCAAGGCCAGGCTGGACAGGGTTTGGAGCAGCCTGGGATAGTGGAAGGTGTCCCTGCCATGGCAGGGTGAAACAAGATGATCTTTGAGGTCCTTTCCAACCCAAACTATTCTGGGATTCTGTACAAAGAAAACACCAAACCTGTGAAATTCCTGCTTCGGGGATCTGAGCCTATTTCTAACAAGATTTGTTCAAATCCAAATATGAACAGCAGAGCCTTGGAAAATGCATGGATTCCCTCCAGCCTGAGCTCCCCCCAGGAAGCTGCTGCAAGAGTGGGTGGTTTATGGCAATCACAAGAACTCAGGACTCATCTGGAGAAGAGAATTCTGCAAAAATGCCCAGTGGGCATGCAGACAATGAGGGAGTGTCTGCCCTGACAATGGAAAGCACTTTCTCTAATGGGAAACATCCTCCTGCTCCTCCTGTGCCCTGCACTCCGTGGTGCTGAAATGCAGGGTGGGTCCGAGCCCGTGATCCAAGTTCTCTAATTAATTAATGTTAATTTTTCCTCCTCGGTGGGCACAGGAAACTCGTGGAGATGGCACCAGGATGGTGCTGAGGGCACTGAGGAAAGCAGCTCTGGAGTGCCAGGCACTGCAGCTCCTCAGGGCTCTCTGGGCATTTGGCACAGGATCTGCCAAATCTTAATTAGGGTGAATCAGGGAGCAAGGAGGAATCGGGAATTGAGGGTACAGAGGAGATTTGATTTCTCAATAAAAATCCAAAACTCAAACCATCCCCTGCATCCCTCTCAGAGCCAGGATGGTTCCACCTCAGAACAACAGAGCTGGGATGGTTTCACCTCAGAACAACAGGAGATGGGATGGTTTCACTACAGAACCACAGTGCTGGCATGGTTTCACCTCAGAACAACAGGAGATGGGATGGTTTCACCTCAGAACAACAGAGCTGGGGTGGTTTCACCTCAGAACAACAGAATAGGTTGGGGTGGAAGGGACCTTAAAGATTCCTCCTCCCTGCCATGGGGAGAAACACCTTCCACCAGCCCAGCTTGCTCAGGGTTTGGGCCATAATCCACCCATAATCCACTGCAATATAGTGAATTTCTGTTCTTTGGCCCAACACTGCACTGTGGCCATGAAATAATTTCTTATTTTTAATAATAATGATGTAATAATCATCTCTGAAAGGCTCCTCACACACCACAGGCTGAGCATCCATATGGTGCAACACCAAGCTCTCACCAGCAACTCCTGTTCAAGGCAAATGTGTCCTTGTCACCAAGCAAGGAGATGTCCTCAGTTTGGCATGTTGGGGTTTGACTGGACAGGCAAGGCACTGTCAGTGAATGCTCCCTTCTGGCAGATTTATCTGGGAACCCAAAGCCTGTTTGCAGCTCTCAGAGTGCATTTACACCATCAGGAAAGTGTGGATCCAAGTCCCTTTTGCAGAGCAGACTCCAGTGGGGATTATAAACCACCCTGCCTGTGCTAAGAGGCCTGTACAGCTCAAATTTTGGAGCTCCACAGCCAAATCATGCCAAATGTGAAATCATATTTTAGCATGAAATCCAGCACTTGGCAGATGATCAGGGCAGGAGCACCTTCCTGCAGGAAGAGTAGGAAAAGGGCACAGAATTTACAATTATGGCAAAAACCAAAGGCAGACATCCTGCCCAGAGCCACCTGGGTTTTCCTGTGGCCATGGCAAACATAACTCAGCCAGAAAGACAAATCAAACAGGGAATGCTGGTGTCTTCCCCCAGAACTCATCCCTGCACTGGTGGGCAAACTCTGAGCCAGGAATTGTTTCACCTCCATCATTTCACATCCATCTGATCCAGAGAGGAATAAATGCTGTTCCCTTTTTGGAATATGCATCAGTTGATTTTTAAGTACCAGCCCGGCAGTCCCCAAGGGGGTACTAGAGAGAACCAACCAACAAATTTCACAGCAAATCATTTATTCCACAAACACTGCTTCCCTTCCCAGCTCCTGATTTGGTTCTGGACTGCTCACAAAATTCTTAGATTTATTTGTTATTCGGAATTGCTGATAAATTTCTTCCATGAATAATGAAATTGGGCTGGAGATTGTTCACTAACAGCCTTGTGTGAGCAGTTGTAATTCACTGTACAAATCCCATGTTGTGATTTGATGTGTTAGCTCTGTTTTGTGATACTGTCTCTGACTGGATGAATTACTTGACTCACCAGGGAGCCTGGCAGGTATTGTGATTGTAAAAATCTTGATTGGCCATTCCAGGCAAAGTGGGGGAAATAATCTGAGTGTGGATGTTTGTTAGTGGCAGAGCTGTTTCTCCATCCACTTACCCTGACATAATTGGGAGATTGCTTCTCTGATATCAGCAGAAAGGCTGACTGTAAAACAGGCAAAAGAGGCATCACAGGCAGTGTTCCTGCAGTAATAGTCCCTGGGGGTTTCCCAGCTGGCTGCAGGGAAAGATGACAGGAGGAGAACACTCTCTTAACCATTGTTTCCCATCACTGATATGGGATTTTTCCCTTTTTTTTTTTTTTCTTTTTTCCTGATGAAACTGCTGCACTTGTGAGTCAACAGAGAGGGCTGCTGCTGTTTGTTTGCAGTGCCACAGCAGTGAGTGCTCTGTTCCAATTGCAGAGTTAACTCCAGGTGAACAGGGAGAGCAAACACTGGATCAAACCATTCCCTGCCCTAAAACCCCTCCTCAAATCCACGGCTGGGCTTCTTTGTGCCCTCTCCCCTCTGCTGCTTTCTGACTGTCCCATTGCCCATCCTCATCCTCTCCAGAGCTCTGCAGCCTGGGGAAGGGAGCAGAACTGCCAGGGATCAGCATCTTCCCTGCCCTGCACAGGGGATCCAGGGAAAAGCTGAGCCCATCACGGGCCTTGTTTCAAGGACGACACTTTTTAACCTCTTCACTGGTTTCAAAGCCAAACTCCCCAGCCTGGGAATACAACAGCTCTGCCTCCCTCCTCCTGCTGCTCCAGCAGAACCTCTCTGAGCAGAAGGTGGTGGGAACATGGAGTTTCCAGGCTATTCCCACAGCAGAGCCTTTGCATCCCTTCCTCCTCTTTTGGGAGTGGTTTTTTTTTTTTTTTTCCCCTCCTGAAACAATTTGATTCAATCGACTTTTTAAACAGTGTTTATTTTATTTGTCACTAGGGTCTAGGGCAGCCCAAGGTGAGAGGGTGATAAAACACAGCCAGCCCTGCTCTCCAAATCCAACAAACTCAATTCCTGTGTCGGGAAAATCGAGCACCCGGGCTCTGAGAGCAGGAACACACACACAGACAAACACAGAGACAAACAAAGCTCCATCACAACTGCCCAGATGTCACCCACCACCAGGAACCTCCACTGTGAACACACCAGAGGGTCTCCCATCCCCAGCTCTCTTCCTTAATTCTGGATTTTGGGAGAGGAGGCAGTGCTGGGGATCATCTGAATCTGAGTGCTCTGCTACAGCCATGTTTATCATCCCTCCCTCTCACACTCAGAGGTACAAAAGCATTTACTGTATTTCTTTTTTTTTTTTTTTTTTTTTTTTGTCTTGGGCAGTGATGTGAATTTAAAAAAAACACCTTTACAAATGAGAAAAAAAAATCCAAGCAGACTTTCCCCAAAAAATGATGCAGGGGAGGGGGGGAGGGAGATGCTGCTCTTAATTTGACAAATCTTTCTTGATTTTGGGGTGGGATTTTTTTTTTCTTTTTTTTTTTTTTGTTTCGTTTCCCTCCCTTGCTAATGAAATTCCTAAAGATAAGATGGGTTGTTGTTGCCATAGAAACTTGGCCCTGGCAGAAGCTAAGACTGCAGATTTATTCATGCGGCTTGTTAGTCAAACTTGATGCAATAACACAGAATTAATATTTCGGTCTCATCGAGATCCTGCAGCTTTTGCCTCCCTGCAGAAGCTGGGAGAGAAGGAAATGCTGAACCCTGCTCTGCTGGGCTGAATCCCTCAGCCCATCACACCAAGGGCAGCTCTGCCTGATGCACACAAAGTCCCTTTGCTGCTGGTGTGGCTGCAGGAAACCTGGCCCAGTCTGCTCCCCAAATTCCCCAAATTCTCCAGGATGAGGCTGGCAGGGAACTGATTCTGCCATTCAGAGGCATCTCAATGCTCAAAGAGTCTTCAGCCCCTGGTAAATCCCACAGGGGTTTTTGTGTTCTCAGGAAAGTGCATTTTGCAGCCCCTGCTGGATGCTTTAATGGGATGAATAAGGATCTCCAATATTTATTGGGTAAATAAGCATTGATCCTCCTGGGAAGGGCAGATTGAGGTGCTGTGCCCATGGCAACTCCAGCTCCATCCCACAGAGCACAAGAGGGGGAGAAATCTAGGATCATTCCTTAAATCTGAGGGCAGGTTATTCCTGCCTGCATTTGTCCTCCTTGAGCTTTGCTTTTTGCTGATCATAAGAATCACAAGACATGAAAATTGTGTCTGTGTGTGGTTCCCCTTCCAGTGTCACTCGTGTTGGCTTCTACACAGCTCTTCCAAGCACCACAAATGTTTGTGACACCACAGAAAGGGTTGGAACTGCAAAAGGGGAAAAGGGCAGCAGTAGCAAGGTCCTAAAGGGTTGGAGGAAAGGAAATCTCCTGGCCATGAAGTTTGCTGGAGTTTAGGTGAATCCTGGTTCTTGGGCACAAAGCCCAAGGGACACCCTGAGCCTCAAGCCACTTTTTTACTGCCTCCCAGACACGAATGAAGCAAACAGCACAAATCTGTGACCAGAACTGCTCAGCAGAGAGTGAGAAATCCTGAACCCCTACAGCTCAGCACAGACTTGCTTGGCCAACTCAAAGAGTCGAGCCTTTGGAGGATGAAAGCTCTTCCACTACTCACATCATGCAGCATAAAAGAAAACAGTGTTTCAAAAAATTCTCAATTTTCAGCTTGATGATCTCAAATTTATTTATTTTATTGACTGAAATGTAACTTTTTTGGATTCCTTCCTGGCCCCTTTGTGTACTTTAAAACACAACACACCAGGCAGCTGAACAACACATGGTCATGGAGAAGGGAAGAGCAGGGTTTGGTCATGGAGAAGAGAAGAGCAGGGTTTGGTCTCAAGAAGGGAAGAGCAGGGTTTGGTCATGGAGAAGGGAAGAGCAGGGTTTGGTCTCAGAGAAGAGAAGAGCAGGGTTTGGTCATGGAGAAGGGAAGAGCAGGGTTTGGTCTCAGAGAAGAGAAGAGCAGGGTTTGGTCATGGAGAAGGGAAGAGCAGGGTTTGGTCTCAAGAAGGGAAGAGCAGGGTTTGGTCATGGAGAAGGGAAGAGCAGGGTTTGGTCTCAGCACAGTTTTCTCACTACTCTGATTCAACTCATGGATTCCAACCAGAATAAAACCCAGCCAAAACCTACTCTCACCCCAAGCCCAGCCAAACACAAGTTTTCTGTGGGTATCTCAACAAATTAATGAGCTCTGGAGGGAACCAGTGGTGATGAGGGTCATGCCAAGGAAATGCTGCTCCCTGTGTGTGCCTGCCTGTGCTCTCACCCATTTGTTGCACCTGAATAGATGACTTTGCCCTTTTGCAAAAGGCAAACTGCAGCCAAAACCTGCCTGATGGATCCCTGCTATAAGGATGGAAAAGGCCACGCTGAAGGCACTGCATGAACTGGCTTTGAATCACAAAAGGTGAAGGACATTAATGCTCCCTTGGGGTTTGAACTCTAGAGGATTACACTGAGAGAAACAAACCTGTATTTTAATAAAAAATATACTTATTTCTGACACAGGATTAACAGTTTAAGCCCCTCACCAGCCTCCCCTTGTTACCATTCCTCTCAAGGAAGCTGCTTTTTTTTTAAATTTTTTTTTTTTTTAGTCCTTTCTGAGTGCTTTTTTTTTTAACAATGCAGAACCAACAGTGAGAGGTTTTTTTTTTCTGGAGAACTCAAAGCAAGGAGCTGCTCCAACTTCCATCTCCCCTTCAAAGATTGTCAGTGCCATCTGAGAGGGCTCAGCACCCAGCACCCCCACTCCAGAAACCCTTCAGTTCCAGATCCCCCTCCTTCACAGCAATTGATATGTCAGAAAATTCAAATCTGAAATCAATAAACCTCTGAGAGCAAAGTCTGTTATTTATAATTGCTTGGCCCTCGAATTACTCAGGATACTTCAGGATTAGGCAAACTAGGCAAGATTTTCTGCTTCTCTATTTCACTGGAGTTCCTAGAGGTGCAAATCTGTGCAGCATCTGCCCTGTAATCATTAGTAAAATAAATTAGAATGCTTCAAGGAGCAGCCTGATTAGGAAGTGAAGTGATCACTAGCAACTATTGTCAGTGTTGTGTGCTTTGTTCCACTTACAAGGCTAATTACTGTAACAAAGTGGATCATTTTAAATGGAAATTCTGGATGGCTGTCAATGCAAATGTTCATGATTTTTTCCTGGATGCATCACAACCGCATATGGGGAAACAAAGAACAATGGAAATAATCAAAACACAACTGAATTGAAGAAACCATTCAATAGACTTTTGTTAGAGCTCATTAAAAATGTGCATTTATCCTCATTCTTTGGGACTGCTTTGTCTGAAGGCCCCTATCAGACTCCACCATCTCCACAGCTCTTTGCAAAACAATGTCCACAAAGGAGCCTGTTGCACTTTCTGACTCCAGCCAGAGGAACCCAGGCCCCTTCCTGGGGCATCCGTGACCTCCTGTCATTCCCTGAGCAGAAATTCCCCCTCAGTCTCACCCTGAACTCAGAACTCAGGGACTCCCTCACTGAGCAAAGCTGCTCAGGGCTGAACTGGGACGAAGGAAACTCTGGGATTCGCATGTCCAAGAGTTTGGCACCTCCAGCCCCAAGCCCTGGAATCACCTGAGGCTGGGCAAGGTCCTGCTCCCCTTCTCACGGGCAGAGCTGGGAATGTCAGGAGTCTGCAGGATCCAGCCAAACATGGCTTTGTTTTCCTGATTCCTAAATGGTTTTTGGGGCAGGGAGGAATTCTACCAAGGAGGATTAAGGAGTAGTAGAGTTCCCAAGAAATTCTGAGCATGTTCACCTTGAATAGTCATCAGTCTATTGTGGTGCTCACCCATCCACTCTACAACCTGAGGGTGTTTTCAACAGGGAATGTGCTTAGAGAAAACTCATTTCCATTTGACTAAATCCCTCCTGGCCTACTCACTCATTTTTAGAGAGGAAATGGGAGAAAAAAGTTGTACATTCAGACAATGCATGAGAAAGCTGTGAAATCATTCCCTGCCAAGGCAAAATCAGATTCTGACATTCTTTCTCTCCACTGTATTTACTCATGATTTGAGCTGTGATGTTTACTCATAGAAAAGCACCCTGGAAAAACTGCAGAGTGTTACTCTGCATAGGAAATTTTGGCAAGCTTGGACTGACAGCTGTTTATTCTTTCAGTGAATTCACATTTGGGGAGAACACCAGACACAGCAAAGCCACCACCTTGGGCCAGTTCTCTTCCAGGAGGGGTTCAAAGCACACACATCAGACACAATGTCCACATCCCCACAGCTGATTTCTCTGGAGTTTAAAATAACACCACACCTTCCCTTTCACAACCTTTCTGAACTGATAGAGATTTTTTTTTTTTTGTGAGGGATTGCAACCAGTCTCTCACTGTCTGCCCCAACAAAACCCTTCCTTTGTGCAAGAGATGCATCCAGTGCTGTCAGAGCTGGGAAAGTGGCAGCCAGGAGACCTGATCTGAAACCAAACAGCAAAAATGCAACCACATTTCTTGCAGGGGGTAGCTGCAGACATCCCAACCTCGTTGCTTTAGATGGTCACTGCTGCTTTTAGAAATCACCTGCACACCCACACAGGGTACAACCCATCCTTTCTGCACCAGATCTGCTGCAAAGTCTCACACCAATTGTGCCTGCACAGCAAGTCTGCTCAAAACCTGTTGGTCTCACTCATTTTTAGGATGTGCCAGCTTGGTTTGTCCCTGTGTAATTGGATAGAAGTGAAACAAAAGAGCTGATTCCAGCTGTTTCATCCCAGGCAGTTCTGTCTTTATAAAAAGGGGGAGAGGAAGGAGGAGAACACATTAAACTTTATATTAAATGCCCAGTGTCAGACACTTTTCAGGCCACCAGTGCAGGGTGTCAGTGGTGTTTTACTGGTCTGAGTGTTATGTCAAGCCAGTAAATGAGGAGCAGTTATTGTGATCCCTGTCATTACGTGCTGAAAAACCAGTGTAAGTGGGATGAGAGTCAGCCTGGCTGTGCCAGCACAAAACAAATGTTTGTAATAAATTGCAGCTTGGACTGGTGTGGCTTTTCAGTGATGGTACAAAATGAATGGAACTTCTCCAGCACAGGCTGGAGTGGGGAGAAAACAAATCAAGGGCGTGAAGGGCGATCACTAAAATGCCTGACTGGCTTTGCAGGGCTTTTTGACATCTGTGGAAATCCATTGAGTTCAATAGATTTACCTAAGGCAGCTGAGGGTGGGAGATGAGAACATTTTTGTGCTTTGGAAACCAGTAAATGGAAATTATTAGGGAAGAAACAGTAAAATAGATGAACTCAAAAGAAGCCAAACTCTTTGTCTTTCCTGGAGGAGCTGAATAAGGCACTGGTTTCAGGTGTGTGTCCCTTCTACACCACCAGACTTCCTGGGGTGAATTAGCACTGATTTTAGCAAATGAGTGGTTTCTGAAGAGACTGAAGGCAAAGAAACCTGGGGAGTGTTAAACCTGGGGAAATAAAAGATCAATATGCCTTTGCCTACAGCCAAATATTTGCTATTCTCAATAAAATATTAGCCTGCCACAATTTGCCTTGGGTGAAACTCCAGTAGTCACTGGGACACTGAGAAAAATGCATTTTAAAAATTCATTTTGTGGGACCCCATTGGGCTGAGTGCATGTTCTGCTGGGCTCTGCCTAGCTGAACAAGCAGAGACAAGCTCTAGCCCAAATCCATCAAAAAGAGAGGCTTGGGTGGTGTTTTATCCCTGTTCATAATTTACAGCTCAGGACAGTGAGCTAGTACAGCACAGAGGCTTTCCTCATATCTTCTGGCCCTCAAGAGCTGGGAGGTACAAGACACCCAAGGCCTGCAGACTTTGTGGAGAGCTAGTACATCTATTTTGATGATCTTGTTAAAGAGAGCAAGAGTTGCTGTAGTTTGCTGCTGCTCCTTGGCCATCCCTTTCACAATGCTGCAGAGTTCACAGTAAGAAACTCAAGAGGCTAAAATCACAGAGGGATCAGTGCAGCTTCCTCCCAGGAAGAATCACCAGTGAGCAGAAAACAAAAAAATCCCTGCTGGACACAAATCCTCATTTCTGTGCCAGTGCTGTGCCCATAGCAGTGGGTGACTCCAAGCCCCTGTGACCTCAGGAAGATCCCTCTGGGATTCAGGGGTGTGTTGGTGCTCTGGGTAATTAGCTGACATATTTTAGCAGTGCTCCAAACTCCCTGTGGTGCTGATCTGGTTGTTATGTCCCATGAGGACTTTGGTGTCCTGTGTTGTAAAATAAATGTGTATTCTACTTGCCATCTGTCAGAGGTGGGGCAGTTATCCTCTGTTTTTGGGGCAGTTTTCTTTATCTCTTCCACAACCCATTCTCCCTCCAGAGATATCTTCTATTCATGGGCCATTAATTATTAATTATCTTCTGTCCACGACCAGTGAGTGTCCCTGCATGGCTGATCCAATTCCATCATCCTGTGGGGAGAAGCTCCGCCCAGGGGAGGAGCCAAGCATTCCTACCTGGATCCAATCTGAGCTTTGGGACAGCCCAGCAGCCTTTGCCCAGTGCATTCCCAGAGGAGCAGCTTTCTGCTGCCCTGCATGGCCAGAGGGAGCCCAGGCCCATCTCCAGCAGCCCTGGAGCTGCAGAGGAAAACTCCCCCCTTGTGCAGGATCCCTGCTCCAGCAGAGCCACAGCTGGCACTGCAGGAGGGCTGAGCCCCCATGGGATGGGGCTGTGCCACCCCCTGACACACAGGGGGACAGGGCCTGCTCTCACTCTGGCAGTGTTTTTCTGGTGGTTTTTTTTGTGTTTGTACTTTTAATTTTCCTAGTTAAGACCTGTTATTACTACTCCCATACCTTTGCCTGAGAGCCTTTTAATTTCAAAAATTATAACAATTCAGAGGGAGGGTGCTTACATCTCTATTTCAGGGGAAGCTCCTGCCTTCCTTAAGCAGATACCTTTCTGTTCAAACCAACACACATGGGAACAAAAAGGTGACAAATCATCCCCTGCCATCACCAAGGAGACGTGGAGAGCAGGAGCTGTTCTTTAACTGGGCGGGGTGGGCAGCTCTGCACACCTGACCCCGTTATCAGCGGGGCTGGGGAGGGAAGGGGTGCACAGGGGAGCCCTGGGGTGGGACCTGCCAAAGCCTCACTGCATCTTCAGGCTTCACCTCCTTTCCAGGCAGGGGCTCAGTGGCCCCAGAAAGCTAATTATTGTGGAGGGCACCTTCCTAATCATCTGACATAAAGCCTGTGATGCATGTTAGGGGTAATTATCCCTTGCTCCCTGTCCTAAAATGTCCCTCAGATGAAGGAGAAGGTGCTGAGGATCCCCAGAACAAAAACATGCCGGGCAAGAAGCGGCCATTTCCATGTCTGTCAGAGAGGAGGCTGAGAATGCATTTTGTTTGTGCAGGGATATTTTTAGGCTTTGGAATTATGCAAATTGTTCTCCTAAATTACACACAGCCCTGTGATAGCAGCTAGTGGCAGTTGCAGCTGTCAGTGTCATATGGCAGTGAGCGCCCAGCGAGTCGTGGGAGTGAGCATGGAAATGGTTCTGAGCCTCAGGAAGTGGTTCTGAGTGTCAGGAAGTGGTTCTGAGCACCAGGAGATGGTTCTGAGCACCAGGAGGTGGTTTTGAATGTCAGGAGATGGTTCTGAGCCTCGGGAAATGGTTCTGAGCATCAGGAAATATTTCCGAGCATCAGGAAATGGTTCCAAGCCTCAGGAAGTGGTTCTGAGCCTCAGGAAGTAGTTTTGTGTGTCAGAAAGGGGTTTTGAGTGTCAGGAAATTGTTCTGAACCTCAAGAAGTGGTTCTGAGCCTCAGGAAGTAGTTTTGTGTGTCAGAAAGTGGTTTTGAGTGTCAGGAAATTGTTCTGAACCTCAAGAAGTGGTTCTGAGCATCAGGAAATGGTTCTGAGTGTCATGAAATGGTTCTGAGCATCAGGAGATGGTTCTGAGCGTCACCACAGCCCCAAATATCTGCTCATGGATGGGCAAATCACACACAGAGAGCTGAGGGGCTGATATAGGAAGGGAGAAGCACTGAAAAGGGACCTCTGCACTGATATCTTTCCACAGGACCTCTCACTGCTGGTGTTATTCCACTGCTGCTCCTCTGGGACTCCAGGGGTTTGGATGCCATCACCAACACAAACCACATTGAACAGTTTTATTATCAAGGTCAACAGTGCCATTAAAATACTTCCAGGCATCAGCCCTTCACTCATAATGGAAAGCAACACAAAATAAATAAGCTGACTGTTTAAGCAGCTAAAGAAGAGGCAGGAGAAGGACAGGACAGGATGGCAGGTTTGGTTTTCAGGAGAGTGTAAATCTGTCTGTCCTACAGGCAGTACAATAGAAAGAGAAGCATTAGAGGAAATAATCCAGAATTTTGCTGAACAATTTGTCTGAAGTGGCTTTTTCCAAGGACTGCAGTCCTGAAGGAATTGCCTCCAAAGCTGCTGTCCTGGGGCATGGCTGTGACACCTTGCTGGGGCTTTGCCTTGCTCTAGAGCTGAAAAGGGGGTGTGGGGCAGTGGGTCCTCATTATTGCCCTGCCTAAACTGCCCCTGAAATGCTTTGTCTGAGCCCAGAACCCAGTGCCAGCCCCATATGGAAGAGCTGCTGATGAAGGGGGAGGTTTGTTTGCAGTCAAACTTCCCTGGCTGTTTCACCCCCATGGCAATCACTCCATTTTCTGTCCACAAAACCTTCTCTGGCACCGACCTCTACTAAAGAAAACCACAATGAAAGCAAGAACAGAGGCAAGCCCTGACAGAAGATTAGCATTAGAGGTGGCTCTTGGTGGAGGTTTAATTCCACTGAGCTCAGATTTATCAATGAGCAGTGAAGCAGGAGTTGGAGCACCAAAGATCTGGAGAAGCCTCTGACACCCCAAAAACTCAACAGGACTGATGGCTGAAGAAATTGTGGCATCTGAACATCCCTTACTCGTGGTTTTATCTGATCACAACCCTTCCTACAGGTTTTATTCCTGTTATTACCCAGTTCTTAGCCACCAGCAATGAAAATCAGTTACCTTTGCTTTTTACTTTTTTTTATTTTTTACCAGACGAAAACCAGAAAAACCAGCAGCCCAAACCAGACAATGGAAGAGAAGGGGATGTAAATCAACAGGAAATATTTTAGGGCTGCAGAGAGAGCAGTGTAGATGGGTAAATGGGGCTGGAGGGTCAGCAGCAGCAGATGTTGGGAATGAATGGGATGGGAAACAATGGCTCAGGAGGGATGGGCAGGTTGTCGTGATAAGTCTTGTGGATAGTTTACTAAATTCTCTTTACAGTGTAAACATTTTGTTCAGGCACTGCTAAAAAGATTTAAGAGAACTGTGTAAAAATGTTCTCTGCTCTATAAAATGCTACTGCTTTGCCTTTCTTGTCTGGAGAGCAAAATAAATGAGAGCTACAAAAACACTGTTGCAACCAGCACCACACACATCATTTTTCAATTGTTGAAACAACTGGTCTGTGTATTTCTCCTCTTTGTGTGGGAAAGAAATTACAGGGAGGGGGAGACAGCACTTTGGAGGGTCCTAAAGTGCTGTGACAAAGGGTGTCACTTGGGATCTTCTTGCCTCCTTCTGGGCCTTAATTGTATGAAGATGCATCATGTGGTTGCAAAGCTCATTAGCAAAATTAATTCACTGTGCTCATTCATTTGTTACAATCCTGACATAAAGCCACGGAGCATTTTGCATCTGGAGCTGTTTGAAAACAAAGCCACTCTCCAAATACTTTCTTTGGTTGGTTTTAGCAGGGTACAAATCGGATGTGCAGGGAAACCACAGATCCTCTCTGTAGTGGCATGTCCCCTTCACAGAGAACAGATAAACGTACAAAGAGCAACAGAATGAGGAGCAAAAGGGCAAATGAGACTAACTTAGGCTCAAAGATACCTGGCTTTGCTGTGATTTGCACAGAGACATCTTCTGCTTAGGAGGGGAGCACAAGTGGGAAGCCCTGACTTCCCAAATCCAGGTGTTTGTAACCACAGCCAATCCCACAGATGCTCCTGCACTGCTGAAATTAAAAACCTGGTGCCTTCCTGGAAGGATGCTGGCTGAAATCACAGAGGGATCCAGGTCTTCCCTCCTCAACAGCAGGACATGTCTGTGAGCTGCCAAAACCACATGGTTATCACACCTGAGGGACTCAAAGCAAGATTCACCCAATCAAGGTGTGCAAACCATGGAAACTGAGGGGAGAACCCAGAATTCTGCTACTGATGGCAGAGATAACCAGAAATAGGGTGGAGATGAACAAACCCTCTCCTGCCATGCTAAGAAGAAATCCAGGCACAGCAACTCCTTATCACAATCAAAGTAGCTCTTTTATTTTTTATTTAAGATTTTGGTTAAACCTTTCACTGCCAGGGTAACTTTTTAATTTGGAGCCAATCAAACCTAATAAAAGTAAGCTTTGAGCACTCCATGGATGGACTCACGGGTGCTCATTGGATTTCTCACCCTGGGAAATTCAACAGGACTTTTGCTCCAAAGCCATTAAGAGGTTCTTGTGCAAGACACTCCTCCTGCCCTTAATTAGCTCTTTGTGTGGGCATTTATTTATCTACAGACATGAAACCACGGCCAGACCCCCAGATAACATCAGTGAATCCAACTCCCTTTTTACCCAGCCCAGAACTCCAAGCTGCAGATAACAAACTCCCAACTCGTGGGTGGTTCCCAAACCTTGGCTCTCGTTTTCCTGCTTGGTACAGTTTTGTGATTTAATTGCTTTTTCAGGGATATTTCTTTTTTTTTTTTTTCCTTCTAACAACTCCAGTTGCTCTGGGAAGAGTCAGTTGTCATGACTCCCTGCTTTTAAGACTTCTGCTGCCACGTTGCCTGACAATAGGAGGAACAGAGGACCAAAGCAGACAGGGGGGAAAAAAAGCTTAATTATAGCCCAGACTGCCTCTCTCTCTAAGGTGAAGGGAATGTAAATTATAATTCCTGGATGCAAAATCAAACAGAATTACTTATCTCTTGAAATCCCCACTGATCTGGCCACTGCAGTTAAGCAACCAACCTGCTGCCTTATTATTCCAGTGACATACTGCTGCAGGAGAAACTCCCAGGCACAGCAATAAACCAGCAAAAATGCAGGAGATGGCTCAAGATTCCCCTCCTCTCCCTTTCCCAGGTAGCTCTCCATATTTCTCTTTTCAATTAAATCATATCTGGCACCTTTCCCCTGAATTTTTAACGAGTTTGCTTTAGGGAGAAATATGACCAAGTGGCCCTTGGAACAGCAGAGAGTGGAGAAATTAGAACATGGCCAGAGTGCAGCAGGGAAAGCCTGAAGTAAGATTTCTGCTTCCTTGAACTGGTTATTTTCTGGAGAGAGCTGGGGGTTTTCAGTTCTCCTGTTGTGTTTCAGACCTAGAAATCTCTGCAATTTTGATGCTGCCTGGAGAGGGATGGTCAATATTGCACATGGTTTACTCACATGATGGAACAAATCCATGGCTCATCTGAGCCTCTCACTGCAGCAGCAATTTATAGAGCTGGAGGAACAGAGAGGTGCTCGTGGCAAAAAGACCACACACTCCTTATTTCTCTTTAAGGGAGTAGGAAAAACTGAAAGGATCAGGCCAGAGAAAGAAAAATGCCATTGGGGGGAGATACAAAGAGTCTGGAGAAGATGAACAGGAAACAAATCTACCAAAATCCCACTTTTTTGCCCTTCTAATGCTTTGTGGGGATGCTGGCTTTGGTGGGACCCAAGGCAAAGGCCGACATGAGGGTGTGAGGGAGAAAAACCCATTTGCAGGGCTCTGAGAGAAATCCCTCTGCAGGGGAGCTGTGATTTCAACCTCATTGAAAGCATCAGCAAGGGGCTGGGAAGCTCAGAGGATGGCACACACTGCACTGGGGTTCGTGACATTTCTATTGCAGGGCTGGGAATGAGGCACCCGAGGATTCAGGGATCATAAACTGTAAACATGAAATTCAGCAGGGGAGCTGCAGCCTCAAAACACAAACCAACCCTCCCTGGGAGTGTTCAGTTGCGTTTTCAAAGCCACACATTAAAAAAAAAAAACAAAAACAAAAAACAAAAACAAAAAACCAAAACAGCTCTTCAGCCACGGGTGACAAATGCATGGAGAGATGAGGGAGGGATTGTTGCCAGCCTCTCCTGTGGGTGCAGGTGAGCACTTTCCCTGAATGTCAGCTGGGATCTGGGTAGTGAGCTTGGATTATGCCTTGGAAAAAGGGAACATTCTATGTCAGTTTACAGGCATTGGTTATTTTGGTCTTTCTCAGTATTTAAATCTTGCTCCTGTCATATTTGAGTGACTCTTTCAGGAGATTTTTGGCTCAAGTGACTCAGCTGTATTGAAAATTCTCTTTCCCTTCCCCTCCAGATACCCCATTGAAAGAAAACCCTGATTTCCCCACAGCAAACCTCACTGTCATCGTGTTATGCACTGTTCTGCTTCAGGGTGACCACAAAACAAGCCAGAGGCAGATCTGACTGATCTCCCCTGAAACTGTGAAACCAGAGAGAAAAAATTTCCACTCCCCAGCTGCCATCTCCCCTCCACCCCATGCAGAATGTTAAATAATATTAAATAATTAAATAATATTAAATAAACCACCCCTGCCAGCCCACACCTTGAGGGAGCTCCCCAGCACTGCTCTGCACCCCCAAATTTTCTTTGCTGTTTCACAGGGAGGGGAGTGATTTGTGTGAATGGAGCCCTGGGTATTCCCCTTGCAGATCTGCATGTGCTCAGCACTGCAGCTCTTTTTATGGGAGCAGATCCAGGGCTTTAGGAGCAAAAAGCTTTCTCCTTTCACCCTTTACAGGATATACTTTGGAGGCAAGGAAGAAATGATAAGATCTTGGGGAAGAAAAAGGTGTGTGGTAACTGGGCTTCTCCTCACTACCCCAGATTGCACAGGATTCCTGAAGAGGCTCCTGGGGCACCTGCAGAAGGAGGATCTGCCGCCCTCACTCCTGCTGGGAAGATGCTCTGCACGGTGTGATTGCCTCTGGCACATCTCAGAGTTCCACAGGTTAAAAACCTGACCATGGCCACGTCTGCATCCCTGCCCACCCCGAGAGCTGAGGCAGGGAGAGATTAAACACACAAAACAGCAAAGCTGCCATGGACACATTTCCCTGCTCACACTCAAATCCACGTGCACTTGTGCAAAGCAAAAATCACTGGAGAAAGTAACAGTGATAAATATCTAGGCACGGTCTGTGTTTCTCCCTGATTTCTTGCCTCCTCCTTTATTGCATAATTCACTTTCCCAGTGGCATTAACTGTTCCTCAGGCATCACCTTAGCAGTTTAAACATGAGGTGGGTCTAATATATTCTAAAATATAACAGCAAAGAAGCTGTTCTGCAGAGCAGGCTCACAGGGAAAGATCTGATAGAACAAACCCCTCCTTTTTTTTTTTTTTTCCTCCTATCGGTCTCAGTCCTTTTATTTCCAGTTCATACCTCAAAGAAAATGAGAGAATTAAATTAATTAGCTCCTGGTAATGGAGATTATCATTTTATCTGTTTGACAGAACTCTACCCATACAAATGAGACTCTGCACCAAAACTTCTTGGCCACAGCTTGGATTGTTGCAGCAAAGCTTGAGGCACAAAAATACCCATCAGAGGGACAGAGAGACTAAATTTATCCCTCAGGACAGCCTGGCCATGTAAACCACCCATTCAGCTCAGGAAATCACACAGCATCCACAAATTCCCTCACAGAGGATGAGAAGGAAGGAAGGAGACAGCCCAAAGTACTGATGTTGTGTAACAACAAATGTTTCTATGGAGACTCTCCAGCCACTCTCAAAGGAAGGCAGAAATGCTGTTTCTTCCCTGCTGCTGAGCAAATTGTGGGTGGAGTCTGGGGGGGCTGGCACCTCTGGTGTTAGCCCAGAGATGGAGCAGCCATGGTGACACAGCTGGGGCTCCTGAGGGGACAATCCTGGTGTGGAACACCCTGCACCACCTCCCCAGGGCAAAGGAACTCATAGCAATGCAGAGCAGGCTCTGCCAGAGAAGTCTGCGGAGCTGGCAGGGAGAACATCGAAATCTGGGTGTAATTCACTCTCACCATGCCACAAACACAGGCCAAAAGGAGTCTCAGGGGGCCCTCACCTCCTTCTCTACATCCTTCCTTTACTGGGGCAAAACTCCCCCATTTGATGGATCAGTGGTGGTGGGTGGGTGAGAAACTCCTGAATGACTCCAAACTCTTATTCACAGCTCCCCAGACAAAGCAGATGAGCAATGAAAGCACAGTTATTACAAATCCAACATGTTTTTGTAGGAGATGTTCCTCTGTACAGAGCGATCACCTTGCTCTGCACACAAACCATGACGTGGATTCTCACTCCCTCCAGCCTTTTGGGTGAGGCAACTCTGCTCATTTTGTGTTTGGGTGGCTGGGAGGGGGCATAACCAACATCTTCCCCCTTATAGAAGGGAAGGACAGGCTGGAAAAGCAGGTTAAAAAGGCCCAGAGATATTTCCCCTGAGATCCCCTTTTGGAAGCTGGAGTCAGTTCCACTCCAGGGCCTTACAACACAACGGGAAGTGCAGAAGCTCCCAAATCTCCAGGATCCTCCAGATTCTGCTGGAAAAAAGAGAGGGAGAAAGGAGGGATCTGTAGGCCCAGGCAGAGGGGTGTGAACCCCCTGTGGATGGAGATTATTCACATCAAACCAGTGCAAAAAGCTGCAAGAGCCCTGTGGGAGAGGTGCTCACACACACAAGGCTGACAGGGCTGAAACAGAGAGGGACAACTCGGTCTCACACAGAGCAAAAGTCCCTAAAATCCTTGCCAGGTGAGGTCACACATTCCCACACCCACTGCCCCTTCCAAGAGTCTGATTTTCAAAGGTAGCTTTGAGCTTGCCCAGCTCCACACAATGAAGAGAACTCAGACACAGAAAACCCTGCAGGTTTTAGGGAAGCACAACCTTAGAAACAAATCAGCCTCCATTCAAAGATATCAGAAAAAGCATTTCCAGAGGGACTCCTGACCCCCACTTTGCTGCTCCTGGGGCTCCTGGGAGTCACACATCTGCAGCTCAGGGTGTTGTGGCTGTTTTGCCTCGGTGGCAGAACTGAGAGTGCCTACTCAGCCAATTCCTGGTGCATTCCAGGCTGCTGGAGCACTTCATCTTCAGGACAGCTCTGGTTTCTCCCTGTGCCATCACACGTTTATGTACATTAACCTTGTGCTAAATTCCAAAGGCTGGAAGCAACCACCTAAATCATGCTAATTAAGACAAATTACTGGAGTGCTCTGAAGAACGCTGGGAAATGCATTTTGCTGCATGGCACAATAATGAAAACAAAGCTTGATTCCATAACGCTGTTAAGTGTGCTTATTTCCAGCCCTTTATTTTCTCTGGTCTTTTCTGGTTTCCAAAAAATCTCTTCCTCGCCCTTCAAGGACAAAATTGAAATTAATTCCCCCTGCAAGACCTCAAAGAAAGTTCATCCTCGCTGGGAGATGTCGTTCAGGAAAAGTCAATGGAACAAATCCATCCCCAGGTACAACAGCTGAGTTCTGCAGAGCTACCCCATGACCAGCCCAGCCCAGGTTGGAGAGGTGAATTCTCCTTAATTTCCTGACCTCTGTGCTTCCCTGGCACCATAAGTAGGCTCCAAAGAGGCAGGAGCAGCCCACTGGGATGAAGACAACCCAAGGGTTCAGGAACGGTGCAATACCTGAGCAGCAGGGCCCTCCTGTCCTCTTTCCACCGCTTTGGGGATTTATCAAAAGTTAACTCTAAATTTGCATGTGCAAATGTCCCCAGTAATGAGGCTGCAACAGCAGGACCTTAGACATGGATCCCACACCAATTCCATCTCCTCATGCTGCCAAGAAAAAGGAAACAATTTCCCATTCCCAGCTGACCTGAGCAGTCCATCACTCTAAAAACATTAAATGGAGAGAAAAGAGCAGCATGAAGGGGGGATACACCTGAGCTTTGCACATGGAATTATAAACAGGATGGCACAGAGGGTATAAAGGGTCCCTGCACACAGCAGAAATTAATTTTCTCCTAGCAAAGGACCCTCTAATTATACTTCTATGTCACCTTTTTCTCTCTGCCACATAATCAAACTTGAAGCTGCTGCTCTGGAAGTGCACTCTTTTTCTCAAATGCTGGGAGAAACATCTCTAAATTATCATCAGAAAGAAGATAATGGATGCTGACTGCTCCCTGAAAGTAATTTTTTGAGTTTTCTTTTTCTGAGCAGGAGCTAAACAGTGTCTAGTGATGTTCATTAAGCAGTCAGCATCCTCCTCTGAGGAGCTGACGTCAGTTTGCAGCCCAGGACCTGCAATTATCATCCACATTGAAGTGGATGCTGCCTAGTTACAGCACGCTGGGAAGTCTGAAAGGATCTGGCTGACACCAGCTGCCCTCCCTCAAAAATTTTAAAGTGGGAGGTAGAAAATGAGAACTAGACAAATCTACTCGCTTTTGACCTTGGAAAAAAAATTTCCTGGGTCATGTATCCCTCCCCCTCTGCCACCCCTGACTGTGTTCATCCCTTCTCTGCTTGCAGGGAGGCAAGTGAGTGATGCAGTCAATTTAAAGTCAGTTTAGATAAGCATCTGAACTTCTGGATCTAAACTCCACACCTCAGGAGTGCTTCAAAGCCACGCTCATCAATACACAGTGGAAAACATAAAGCTTTTCCTCTGTCAGAAAAATCCCCAGCAAAACTCTTTGCTGTCATTAGCAGTGTCAGGATGGGAACAGAATTCCAGGAACAGTCTGG
Organism: Molothrus aeneus; assembly: GCF_037042795.1. NCBI lineage: Eukaryota > Metazoa > Chordata > Aves > Passeriformes > Icteridae > Molothrus > Molothrus aeneus. The sequence continues at coordinate 2,967,405 of NC_089660.1, forward strand.
GGGTGAATTGGCAGAAAAGACTCTGAAGGTGACCATGTAAACTCCATTTCCCCAAGTTTTCTACCATTAAAGCCAGGAGCTTTAATCACAGCTGGATGAAACCGCAGGATTAAAATGTCACCCTCCTTTTGCACGTGGAGCCTGGCCTGTTAAATAAACGAGTTGCCCCAAAGCAGCTTGTGGGGTGGAACATTGAAAGATGGCAAAATAAATTGGTTTATGGGTGCTGGGGGTGGGGGCTTGGAATGAACATTGAATCAGAGGCTGGTGATGGCTTTTACCTTGCACCTTGCATGAGCTCAGCCATCCTTCTTGTGTGACACTTCCCACTAAGGACTCCCATTTGTTTGATGAATATCTAAACTCCATCAGACATTGCTGCTCTTGTTGTTTTCTAACCATCTTACTAACATTTTGTTGCTATTAACTTCCATAAATTACAGCCTGGTATTTGCATTCATAGCACTCAGCCATCCATCACATAAGCTTTTTTTTTTTTCCTTTGTTTTTTTTTTTTTTTTTTTTTTTTCTGAGAGAACCACAATTATCCACCTCCTGCAAGGACCTTATTTCCTACCTATTCTGTATTTTGCACTATTAGGGAAGCATGAATTTAAATCAAAGCATTGCTTAGGGCAGAGGGGTGGTGTCTCCTTTTCTTCCTCTGCTTTCTCTTCCAGCCAACCCCACACACATCACAAAGAGCATCAGAAAATGCTGGAAATTCAGTTGGTAGCAATTAGAGAACAGTTCCAGTTTCTAGGTTGTTTATCTGCCTAATGCTGCAGGATTTCTTGGGAGCATGATCAAAGATACCTGAGCAATGGAGGTGCCAAAGGATATCTAATGTTTAAAAATCCCTCTGGACATCTTATGGATGGCCCACAGTTTGATTTATTGTGTCAGACACGTCCCCCCTGTGTTTCAGACTCAGTAGAGATGACATGAATCACTTAATTCTCCATTGAAATGCAGGATCTGCTGGGTGGAAGGCAGGATATGGATTTTCTTTCAGGGCATTTCATGAAAAGAAATAAAGAACTCTGTAAAGCCCTGAAATTACAGGTGGGATGTGACAATGCAGGATGAGGCTGGCCAGGACAATTTACTGCTGGAAATTGTGCTCTGGGGGGACTGGGTTTGCTTTGGCAGGACCTTGGCTTCATGAGCAAGCCCAGGGACAAAGAAGGATGGAAAGAGATGCTGATTTTGTGGCACTGGGAGAGAACCAGGGCAGTTTCTACCCAGATCAGTCTGAGAACTTGTCTTGGTTTGGAAAGACAGGAGTCTGCTAAGGAAGGCAGGAGCCTCCCCTGAAATGGAGAATATAAACCCCTCCGAATTGCTATGAATTTTAAATTGAGGGGCTCTCAGGCAAAAATATGGGACCAGGGAATAACAGTTCTTTAATAGGGAAAAGGAAAAATATAAAAGGATAAAATAAACAATGCAGGACACTAGAGCAACACTGCCAGAGTCAGAACCCAACCTGACACTCTGTGGGTCAGGGTGTTGGCAGCAGAACCATTGGAATTGTGGCTCAGCCCTCCTGCAGTGTCAGGGGTGGCTCTGTTGGAGCAAGGATCCTGTAGAGAAGGATGGATTCTGCCTCTGAAGATCCAGGGGAAGGAGAGGCAGCTGCTGTTCCTCTGGGGAATCCAGTGGAGAAGACGTGCTGGTGTCTCAAAACCTCTGGATTATATCCAGGTAGGAATGCTTGGCTCCTCCCTCTGGGCGGAGCATCTCCCAATGGGATGCTGCAGCTCTTATCAGCCATGCAGGGACATTCAATGGCTGTTATCAACAGATGTCCCCTCCCAGGGAGGTGTGAATGTGGTCACTCAAAGAGAGAGATAAGGCAAACTGCCCACTTGACAAAGGTAATCTGCCATGCAGATGGGAATGGAAAACATCTTGCCTTGCAATCTTCAACAGAACTGGAATTACTGAGGCTGGGGTGAGTCATCCTCTCACATCCTGAGATCATCAGGAGGGCACTTAATTAACTTCTGTGATGGGGCCACACTGCAACAACCATGCCTGAAACCCCCAACCCCAGCAAGAAACTCCTCCTTAGAACCCCCCACTGCTGAAAACAAGCAGGAGCAGTGGTTTTATTTCCTGGCAGGTTATTTTCAGCCCGGATCATTTCCGTGACCTGCTCTGCAGCGCATCCCTGTGCTGCCAACACCCCGGTGACAGAGACAAGGCACGGCAAAGGCTCTGCTGGGCTGTTTGCTCATTTTCTGCACTGCCATTCCTGTGCCCTCCCCTCCCCAGGGGTCACTGCCAGCCCTGCCCAGGCAGACCTGACACCACGAGAGGCAGCAGGAGGTGCCAGCCAGGCTGGGTTAATTCAGGTGCTCGGAGGCAGAGCTGGGCACATGGGGGAGATTCATGGGATGATTTATGCTGTCTCCAGGCATTCTGTGGAGACAGGATGTGTAATAGACTGCGGGGAGGTTGAGCTCAGTGTGTTGTGAGGGGATGGCCTGTGTCACAATCTGTATTGTGCCTGAGCCCTGCCAAGGCAGCTGAGAAATCACCCAGGGAGTTGGGTCTGCTGTGCCTGTCAGCTCCTGAGGAGTGGAGGCACGCAGGAGATCCCATCTCTAACTCAGAGCAGCAGCCCAAAAGGGTGGATTAGGATGGGCTGGGGCTGAAGGGATGACCCTGGGGGAGGCAGAGGAGCTTAGGCAGCTGCTCTGCTCCTGTGCTCCCTGCCCAGGCTCGCTGAGGCTGCATCACACTCCCCACGAGGGGACCAGGGCATGGAGCAGTGGTGGCTGTGTCCCCTCATCCCAGAGAGGCGCTGTCTGCCTCGATTTACCCCTTGAACCACAGATAAAGATGAGATTTAGGGTCCCCTGCAGTCTTGCAAGCACTCCCTGTCTGTGCCAGGTGCTTCTGTCCCACAAGAAAGGGGAAAGGGGAAGGCTCTGGGTGCCCTTTCCATCCACACAAAGGGGAAAGCTCTGGGTGCCCTTTCCATCCACACACCTGGGAAATGCCATGAATTCATTCCAGTGTGATTGTGAAGTGCAAGCACAAGGAGCTGACTGCAGATCCAAACAAATCTCCTCATGCAAAACCCTCAAATGAAACAATCAAGGTTTTCAGCACCCACAGATGCCAGCAGAGCATCTGGCCAGTGAGGACCAGCATGTTCCTCCTGCCAGGAGCCTTCTGCAGGCAGAGCCAGACTGAGTGGGAAGGGCTGAGCCCTGAGAGCCAGCAGGGCCAGAGGATGCCCCCAAGCCACATTTCCTATCCCAGGGAGGTCCCTCCATGCCTCTCACACACAAACAACCTTCCAAGTATTGTCCTAAAACTCCAGATTTTAGAGCTTTGCCTCTCCTTTGTCACCAGAATTCACAAAAATGCTGAAACTGTTGTAATACTTCAATTGCTGTTCCTCCCTCCCCATTTATCCTTTAATTTACAGCTTCCTCCTCTTGCATTCTTATTTCAATCTTTTTTATCCCTCCAGCTTCAGAATGTTTGCCAGGTTTTGTATCTCTTCTTTTTATTTGATCATCATCTTCCTGTTCTATATTTGTGCTTGCAAACAGACACCTGCGTGCACACCCACACTGCCTGACTCAATCTTTGTTTTGTTTTCTGGGTTCATTTTGCACTTTCATTTGTCTCTCACCCTTCTTCAGTCCCTCTTCATTTCTCCTTTTTATTGCTGGAGACGAAATTTTGGTGCTTATTTGGCCTGTGGTTCCTGTTACCTCAGACCCTCCTGTCTCCCAAAAACTTCTTTATCGCCACAGATTTCCCTTTATTCCTTCTTTGCTCCTCTCTGTGATCCAAGAACAGCAACTTCTCTCCCTCACCATTTCAATTTTTCTGAGGACACACCACACTGATGCCCCTCTCGCCTGTCCTAACAACACATGAGAAGTTCCGTGAAAGTAATTCTGGAATATCCTGAGCTGGAAGGGACCCACAGGGATCATCCCAGCCCCTGTCCTTGCACAGACCCCCAAAAATCCCACCCTGGGCATCCCTGGAGCGCTGTCCAAGCCCTCCTGGAGCTCTGGCAGCCTCAGGGCTGTGCCCATCCCTGGGGAGCCTGGGCAGTGCCAGCACCCTCTGGGGTAAGAACCCTTCCCAAAATCCATCCTGAATGTATTCTCCACCCTAAATGTATCCAGGCAATCATTCTGCTGGCATTGGCAGTGATTTCTGTGCCTTTCTGTGCTGCTCAGCAGCAGCATGGAGGAAGACAGTGAAACTTCCACTTCATCACCCTCATTTCCAGGAGTCCTTGCAGGATAAAAGAGCAGTTGATATTAAAATGTCCTGCTCACTTCCACTTGCCATTCAGCTGCATAGCAACCACAGACTACCTTTGGCAGACTTAGTGAACTATTTTTAGTTCAATTACTTGTTCCCCTGACTCAGACTGCAGGGTCTGAGCTTACCTTTCATGCAATCTGTGCAAATGAACCTCGTTGCTTGCACTCATCCTGACCCGTGCAGCTCATTACCAGGAAATTATTTTAGGGACTGAGATACAAACTTCTATATTTGCCCCTCATGTCTGACAGATTTTCAGGCTAATTTTGTTCCCATCTAGCTTTCATAGCCCAAAGTTTTGTCATATTCATATCCTTGTCATCTACTTGGGTGACAGAGCTACCTGCAGGTGGATTTACCAGCTTGAGGAATGGCTTCTAGCAGGGAGAGCTAACAACGATGTGCCAGCACAGTAAATCTGTAAAATCCAAGAGGAGAAGGCAGCAGGAGGCTTGTTTATCATTTTGGGGACTGAAATAAAGCTTTTCTCAAGGCCTGCTGCAGGAACAACAAATGTGAGTAAGGGGAGGAGCGGGAGCAAAGTGACAACAGCCTCTAACCCTGCCCAGAGCAGGATCTGCTCCTTGTGCTGGGTCAGAGATGAGGAGAGGACGTTCACAGAATTCACAGAATTCACAGAATCACAGGGTTGGAAGAGACCTTCAAGATCATCCAGTCCAACCCAGCCCCAACACCTCAACTGAACCCTGGCCCCCAGTGCCACATCCAGGCTTTGTTAAACACCCCCAGGGATGGGGATTCCACCACCTCCCTGGGCAGAACATTCCAGAACTTTATCACCCTTGCTGGAAAAAACTTTTTCCTGATATCCAACCTGTATTTCCCTTGGCACAGCTTGAGGCTGTGTGCTCTGGTTGTGTCAGTTCTGCTGGAGAAAGAGCCCAGCCCCACCTGAGCACAGGCACCTTTCAGGAGCTGCAGAGAGCGATGAGGGCAGCCCTGAGTCTCCTTTCCTCCAGGCTGAGCACCCCCAGCTCCCTCAGGGCTTCCTCACAGGGTTTGTGTTCCCAGCCCCTCTCCAGCCTCGTTGGCTCCTCTGGATGTGCTCCAGCCCCTCCATGTCCTTCCCAAACTGAGGGGACAGAACTGGACACAGCACTCAGGGCTTGGCCTCAGCAGTACAGGGCGAGGATGGCCTCCCCTGACCTGGATTTAAGTTTAAATCATCCCCCACATCCTCATCTCACTGAATGCGAGGTCATTTCAGCTGGCACCTGGAAATAGCTGCCACCCAAAGCTGGCACCCTGGAGCCAGGCTCCTCTCCAGGTTTATTTGCAGGGAACTCTTTGCTCTCTCCCCTCAGTGCCCATCCCTGTGGTTAATGTCAGACTTCAGCAGGATGAGATGAGAACATGGATTGGTGCTGAAACCAAGCCTGAAAGATATTTGCACATGATTTTGACTTATGAGGAATCTGCATGGAAACTCAAAGCTGATTTGGAAGCACTGATGTGCCAATATTAATTCTTAGCTCACATGAATGGCCTCCCTCCACATTAAAGACTCTTTCCAACATTAAATGTGCTTCTCCTCTAAGGAAAAACACCCTGGGCTGCTCAGCTCTCCCTCAGAAGCCAAGTGTGCATCTCAAACAATCATCATGGAATCACAGAATGGTTTGGATTGGAAGGGGCCATAAAAATCATCTCATTCCACACCTTCCACCATCAGAACTCCACCCAGCCTGGCTCCCTGCAGGTACTGGATGATTGTCATTTTTAGTGACATCTATAAAAGTGTATTAAATATTTCATTTTAGTGTCAGCTCTCAGGATTCTCTACCCCTCAGTAAGATCCCCTGTGCCTGGTTAGATGTTCTTCTCCTGGTTATCCTCTTTAGCAGTAACACCCTCCATAAATCACATTCTCTCTTTTTCCCTGCTCAGTGGATTGAATTATGGGTTTGCCTCTTTAGTGCTGTCCCTTCCTATTTGTGTTCTTTTATATTTAATCCTTCAGAAATTCCCATTTCAAGTTTAACAGCTGATGAAACGAGGATCTGGTTAATGCAGAGCCTTCTCCAGTGAGGGGACACCAAACTCCAGTCTCTCTTTTGAGCCAGGCTGTGCTCCACAGCTGCCCTTACCAGCCGCTGCTTCAGGCCACTAAGCTGAGAGAATCTCCCTGATGCTGGAGCTTCCCATCCCCTTGCTTTTCTCCTCAGGAGCTCACTGAACCACGAGGACGTTTGGCTCCGCTGGGAGACGTTTACCTCCTCTGATCATTTTGTCCACCTGTTTGCAGAGCAGAAATGATCTGAGCAGGGAGGAAAAGGGGACCTGGAGTGAAGAAATGCTGAGCTGGAAGGAGCAGGAAGAGGGAGGAGGGTGGGGACACCAAAAAGGCTCTGTGGGGTGCAAGGAGCAGGGACTGAGAGGCAAAGCCTGGTTCTGCTGAGCCCTGGGCTCCCTCCCCTTCCTATCCAGGAGAAGAAATTGCCTTTTCCTCTGCCTGCACTGAAGCCATTCAAGCATCACCAAAATCTGTATAATTCAAAGGAAAATCTTCCTGGATCCTTTCTCTCAGCTTTCAGAAATGTAAAAGTGAGTGTCTCTTGCTTTTTTAAGGTAGTTCTCCAAAGAAAGTCCCCCTGGAAGGCCATTCCCCCTTTGAGCTCCACCAGCCAGAGGGAGAAGGTGCATTAAAACACTAAATACACGAAAATGGGTGATAAATTATCAGATGGGTAAATTTGGAAGGAAGGAAAGGAAAAAGGAAGGGGGAAAAAAGAAGAAGGGGGAAAAAAGAAGAAGGGGGAAAAAAGAAGAAGGGGGAAGAAAAAAGGGGGAAAAAGGAGGAAAAAAAAGGGGGAAAAAAGGAAAAAAAGGAAAAAAAGGGGGAAAAGGAAAAAAAAAGGAAAAAAAAGGGAAAAAAGGGAAAAAAGGAAAAAAAGGAAAAAAAAAGGAAAAAAAAGGGGGGGGGAAAGGGAAAAAAAGGGAAAAAAGGGAAAAAAGGGAAAAAAGGGAAAAAAAAAGAAAATAAAGGAATAAAAAGGAGGAAAAAAAAGGAAGGCAGAGCCAAAGCTGGATGCTGCTCCACGTGGATATTGCCAAATGCAGGTATTTCCACTTTGTGGTTGGATTTACTCACAGATGAAGGGGTCTATATGAATATAATATATTTATGTAGTACACTATTTAATTTTTAAGTAGGTGCTGTTTACAAAAACATTGCTGCAAGGAATTTTTCTTTGCTTGGGGTTATGGTTTTGCAGAGTGGCCTCTGATTTTCTCATGATTGCTTTAATGATCTAATATTTAAGTCTGTTACATCAACATTGCATATGGAAATAGTAGTGCAGGTTTTGATAATAAATCCTGCTTTATCAGGTATCCTTCAGTATCCCCACTCTTTCCATTATTATTTTCCTTTTGGGAAGGTACTGAGGGAGACCAGTCTTCTTACCAAAAGAATCCTCTCTTTTCATCTCTATATCAGTTACTGAATAAAAAAAAATAAATTAATTAATGTGATTGATTGATAATGGCTGATAGTGACTTCTTAACTGCAATAACAAAAAGAGTCCAGAACCATTCAGATTTGAACTGCTGCTAAAGTTACATTGCAACTAAAAGGCAAAAATAAATCTGTTCCTGGAAGAAAATCTATTCCTTTCTCTGTTCCAGGAAAGAATGAATTCTGGGTTTTTTTTAGCAGGAAAAAACTGAGAGCATTTTGCAGCTCCCAAGGATTTGATCAGCCTGGATCAGCTGAGGTGAGTGACCCACACCTCTCCCAGGATTGACTCAACTCTCCTGAAAGCCACAAACTGCCCAGCTGGGGGAACTGAATTTGCCATTAATGTTTGCCCAACGTGACTTTTAGGCAGAAAAAGACTCCAGAGCCAGAGCACAGATGAGTTTTGGGAGCTCTCACTCATTTTTAGCTGTAGGAAAATGAAAAGAAAACCCCTCACTCGTTTTTACCTGCTTCCTCTCAGTGAGTGGGACAGATTCCCCAAAGGGGTGATGAGGAGAGGGAAGCACTCCCAGGAGTTACTGACACAAATCTGAGCCTGGAAAAGTCCCCTTTGCCCCAGGTGCTGCCCACAGAAAGCAGCTGCATGACAAATGCACACCCAATGCCTCAATTTTTGCTCCTGCCAGTGAAGGATTTGGCTGAATTTAAGCAAACAAATCCCACTGTAAGGCTGTTTTATAAAACTGCAGTCAGCTAAAATGCAGACATATCATAAGACTTCCAAAGTGGTAATTTTCTTTATTTCTCCTAAGAAAAAGCAGCTTAGGGATTTCTCCAGTCCCCAGTTGTGTCTGAGCATCCTCACACTCACAGCTGTCTTCTCAAATCTAGCCCTTAAGCTTTCCAAGTGCTCTTATTTTTATCCCAGAAATAAGAGAAAGAGGGAGATTTACCGGGTTAAACCTTTAATTCCTACATAAAAGGCTTCTTTCTCCCTTTCTTTCTTAACCCTTAATTCTTTCTTGCCATTATTCTCTCTCAGCCCAAGCAGAGGCATTTAAATCCTGCCTGTTTGCTTTGTGGAACAGCAGCTTTGGGCATTTCACCTTTGTTTTGTTTTCCTGGGGTTCTGATATTTGTTTTTAACAGAGCTTTCTGCTGGCATCAAACAAGGGTGTGAGTCCTGTCCTGTGCAATTGCTGCTCCTTTCTTTTCATCCTGGGAAAGGTCTGGGCCAGCAGTGCTGCTCCCAGAGGCGCCCTGGAGCTGCACGGGGGAGCCTCTCCCAGTTCCCACCAGCATCCTCCAGCTCTGACTCAGCTCACAGCCACCTCTTGCCACTATTCCAGAATAAATTGACAACAGCACAGTGGGAAATGTTGGGTTTTGGGGTTTTTTTGTTTGTTTGTTTAATTTTTCTTCTTTTTTCGTGGGTTTTTTTTTGGTGGGTTTTGGGGTTGGTTTTTTTTTTTTTTTGGGTGGGATTTTGGGGGTTTTTTTGGTGGGTTTTTGGGGTTTTTTTGGTGGGTTTTTGGGGTTTTTTTGTGGGTTTTTTGGGTTTTTTTGGTGGGTTTTTGGGGGTTTTTTGGGGTTTTTTGGTGGTTTTTGGGGTTTTTTTGGTGGGTTTTTGGTTTTTTTTTTTGGTGGGTTTTTGGGGTTTTTTTTGGTGGGTTTTTGGGATTTTTTTTTGTGGGTTTTTTGGGGTTTTTTCGGTGGGTTTTTTGTTTGTTTGTTTGCTTTTTGTTTGGGTTTTTTTGTTTGGTTTTTTTTTTTTGAGGCAGCCAATAGGTCCAAATCCACCCTTACATTTGCTACCTCGTGTTGTAAAGCTGTTTGCACTCAGTGATGCCCAAGGACACTTTGCCCATGGCTTGTTTAGGCAGACTTTTGGTCATTGGGGTTGTTCAGAAGTGACTCCAGACAGATATTAATGATTTCCAGTAGTCAGAATGCTGCTGTCCATAGCTGGACTGAGCCTCGAGGTTCTTCTGCTTCCACCCTCCCATTCCTGGGGTGAGTGGAGCTACAGAGACTTCAGATAAAAGATGAGGATCAGGTGGAGAGAGTGCAGGGGCAAACAAAGCCTAAAGGCTGGGAAAACCTGATCTTGAGCAGAAGATTATTGTGCAGAAAGAAAAAAAAATATTAATATTATGGGCTTCAAATATTGAAGAGAGCTGCAATGACAAAGGAATTGACAGCGCATTTGTATTTGTGCTGGCCAGGACAAGAATTAGCTCCAATTCCTGCAGGATGTTGAGGGCCAGGCTTTAGGAAAAGCTTTCAGTGTTTAGTAAAGCTGCAGAGAAGAATTCCAGCAGAGGCTGTGGAGGATTCTCTGCTGAATGACCTTCAGCAACAGGCAAACAGAGCCCTGCAGAGGTGGAACTAACCCTGCTCTGAGGCAGGGGGATGGATTATGTCATAATTTCAGACTCTTCCCAGCCCTGTGTGATTATCAGATTCAACAATGCAAATTTTAGGTGAATACATGTTTCCATTATCCCTGTTCTGGCCCCCACGCTTCCCCAGGCTTTTCCATCTTACAGATCTCTTAATCTTTTTTTATCCCTGACCTTTCCTCTTCCTTCTAAAAATTCTCTGCCCAAACTGCCTGGATTTGCTGTCCTCTTCCTCCTAGACAAAAATGTGCCTTCTTCAACACAGTTCAGGTCTCAATTGCAGTTCAGGACCCTACAATTAGTCACAAAAACTCCTGCCCTGGCTGCAAGCAGAGAAAATCCTGGCAGAACCTCCCCATGGACCCTCCTGTGCCTCTCCCTGTGTTTTCCTCCCACATGGACACCCACATGGAGCTGCTTTTATCACTGGGAGAGAGGAGAAGCAACCAGCAGCTCCTGGCAGAGCTGCTCCTGCTCCTGAGCCCTGGAAATCAGAGGAACCCTTTGTGTTTTCCTCCCACTGTGATTAACTGACCTTGCCCTGCTGCCTGTCAGCTGCAAGATAGGATTTAGATGATTTTATGTGGCTGAATAGCAGAAATTGAGCTTGAAGCCCAGACAACATTGCTTTTGCTCATGTGTTTGTGCAAATCTCCCTGCTGTAGCCTGGCAGCAATCTCAGCCTGCCTCACAGTGCAAAGATGATACACATTTAATCTTGTAGCTTATTACATTTGCACCAGATATAGTGCTCTTGCTATCAACAGATGCTGCTGAAGTGGGGGGGCAGTTTAATATATTTTCCTCCTTAAGTGTTTATCTCCCTTTATTGTGTGTCCCAGCAGGTCAGATTCATTTTCCTGAGCTCCTTCCAGGCTCAGTGTGAGGGCACTTCACATTTCTACCTGTGACCACGCCACGTCCTCAAATGCCCTGGGGCTGCCTGGGCTGCACACACAACACCCAATTCCCATTCCAAAATCCCCTTTTTTAGTTCACTGTCCACACTTTGGAGTTCAATTCTTTGCCATTGTCCTTTTTGTCAGCTGTGCCCTGTTCTTGTTCAACATCACGCCTGGAACCACTCAGTGAGAGTTTTAATGCTGTCTTTGCTTCCTGACATTTCACAGCAGGTAAAAATCATCTCCCTCACTTATCTACCAGTGGACACGATTAAATCTCCCAGATAAAAATGAAAAAGAAGCATGAATATCCTCCCAAACTGATTGCTTCTGCAAACAGCACATTTATTGCTTGTACAGACATTTATGATTCAAGCCTATCCACAGAAAGGATCATCCTGGATCAAGCCTTGGATGGGAAGGTTCAAAGCCTCTCAGATTTTACATGCTCAGATAGCCACAACCAATTTTAAGGCATGTTTTCCCCTCTCCTCCCAGCAATGTGTTCAGATACTGCGTGCTCAGTGTGTATTTTAGAGGAGCTCAGACATATTGGGCTGCATCTGCTGGTTTATTTTTAGGAAGATGAGCTCTGTTAGATTTGCTTAGGAACAGCACAGGAAGAATGATGTGAACTTTGCAAAGAGCAGAATATTTCAAGTTCTGTGCTCGTGAACCTCAACAGCGCTCGTTTAAATGAATTATTCCTTGTAAAACTCCTGCTGACCCCTTCTCCCTGCAGGCTGGGATCCAAAAGTCATCCCAGTGCTCTGAAAGGTCTGTCTTAAACCAGTGTGAGCCTCCAGGAAACACAGAATTAAGGCTGACACCAGCTCTTCAGCCCATCTTTGCCTGTGCCAGGGCAGGGATGGAGTTTGAGGCCAGCAGGGAAACACAGGAGCCGTGCTCTGAGTGCCCCTGGATGCAGAAGGGACCTCAGCAGAGGAGAACAGCTCAGTGCAAACACAGCTCCAGCGTTTTCCTGTCAGCAGCTCAACACACAGCACAGGAGCTGCTGGGATTTTGGAAGCAGCTTAAATTCCCCATTCCCACCCCAAAATGTCGCAGGCATCTTTTCATGAAAAATCCTTTCCTGAGGATTTTTTCCTCCTGAGAAGCTGAGAGGCCTCAGGAACAAAATGTAAACATTGATTATCTGCTGCTGTGGGATGCAACAGGTGCATCTGGGATTGGTCTCATGTGGTTGTTCCTAATAAATGGCCAATCACAGCCCAGCTGGCTCGGACTCTCTGTCCGAGCCACAAACCTTTGTTATCATTCCTTTCTATTCTTAGCTTAGCCGGCCTTCTGATGAAATCCTTTCTTCTATTCTTTTAGTATAGTTTTAATATAATATATATCATAAAATAATAAATCAGCCTTCTGAACCATGGAGTCAGATCCTCATGTCTCCCCTCATGCTCAGACCCCTGTGAACACGGTCACACCAACAGGAGCTGCAGCCCTGACTCCAGGCCTGATCTTGCAAGGGTTTATTTTGTGTTTGCCTTCAAGGGCTGCACTGGCTCAGCAATGAATTAGAAATGTACCAGCCCTGGAAATTCAGCTGTTCCTTTGCTGTTTGTTGTCACACATCCTGCCCATGCAGCATTTCCCCCCAAGCCCATGAACTAAGATGAACTGCACTTGTTTGCAACTTAACTTTGCTTATTCAGAGATTAAACTCTGTTGTCAGCTTGTAAAATCTATATTGCAAAAGCAGTGATAAAGAACAGTCCCCTCTTCCACGCAGCAGTTTGGTCAATCCATCTCTGCTCTGGCCAGATAAATCACATTACACAGGGAAAAGGCAAATCCACCCAACTACTGCACAAATCTGGAGAGGTTTTCACAACTGCTGAGGGGCTTTGAGGGTGGGGGAGCTGGACTGTGTCAAGTAATATTTATTTCTCTCTGGGAAAAAAACCAATCAATTGTGTGGAAGGGTCCTTGTGAATGAGGAAAAGGAACCATTGGCCTGTCTCACATCTCAGTGCATTTTCCAGTGAAGAGCTGTAAAGGACCTCAGAGAAAAAATCCGCCTTGGGGACTACTCAAGAAAAGATTTTTTGAGTAGAAATATAGGTCTAATTGTACAGGGTGATTCTAGCAGCAATTTTCACCTAACATAACAAACTAGTCCTTACTTTAAAGACCAAGCTGGAAGCAAATTACAGATCCTCTTCGAGCTGAACTGACCCAATTATTTTTTGTTATGTGCTGGTTCTGAACAAACCTGCTCAAAGGATGCTTCCCCTCTTGCCTGAAAAAATCAGAATTTCAAGACATACATCCAGGAGGCTCTCTAGGCCTAGTCCTGGCTTGCCTGCCCACATTTATCTTTTAGCAGAAGAGCTCCTAAATCCTGGCAGCTTGGAAATGGGGGGGATTTTGGCAGGGAGGGTGGAGAGTCAGGGCCCTGAGCTCTGTGGGGCTCATCCTGGGCAAGGAGGGCTACAGCCCCATCTTTTGGTAAAGCCGAATTTCACATCTCCTGCCTCCCTCCCAGAGCATCTGCTGAGAGCTGGGCAGCCCCACGGGGACAGAGCCTCCCGTTGTAATGTGTTTTTATTTTGCAGGTTATTGTTTGATTTGTTGTTTGGTAGTTTTTTGGGCGCCCCATCTTTTGGTAAAGCCGAATTTCACATCTCCTGCCTCCCTCCCAGAGCATCTGCTGAGAGCTGGGCAGCCCCACAGGGACAGAGCCTCCCATGGCACCTGGGGGATTTTCCAGAGGCAGGACTGGGCTAAAGCTCTGCAGGTTGGAGAGAGCTTCCTTAGGGAAAGGAGCCCAGAGAGAGCTCCTTGCTGTTGCCTCCTGGAAATTCAGCAGGATATTTCCTCAGCAGCTGCTCCCTGAAGCAATGCTTCCACTATTTATTCCCACTGTTTAACCCCCTTGTGAGTGCTTTGAGTTCTTCCTCAAGAGGCACCAGGCTCCAGCAACAGCTTTACATCAGCACAGGATTGGGATAAATAAAGAAAAGTCAGGCCTGGTGCCACTGGACACGTTTGGTGACCTTCTGCTGTACCAAATACTTCAACAGGAGGAATCATCTTTATTTCCTGCACTGCCCTCATTTCCTGGTGCACCAGTATAAAACTGGCAGCTGCCACCTGAGATGCTCTTTGTACCTGCAGAACAAGTTCCAGCAATAACCCAAGCATGGGTCATGGCATATTTGTGTGTAACTTTCTTATACCAGCACTGTTAGTGGGACAAATTGGGTGAAAAAAAATGCAGTTTAATCCCCAGCTGGTGCCATGATGAAGTTCTCATTAGCTGAGCTCCAGAGGACTGCAGAACTGGGGGGAAAGGGGAAGGGTTGGCTCCCCTGTGCTGAGGGGGAAAGCTGAAAGCTGAGATTTGTGATGAGGACAAGCAGGAGGGTGGTGCCAGGGGAAAAGGGAGCTGAGGAAATCTCCAGGTGCAGCTCTGGCACAGGGAAAGGTGTGAGGGGAGCAGGGATGCACAGCCAGCCCTGCTGCTGCTGGGAGGACATGGGGGTGTGTTGGTGCCCCAGCAGGGACTCAGCCTGGAGGGGACACTGATTATTGAGATCATTGAGATGATGATTGCCACTCCCTGACTATTGAGATGATGATTGCCACTGAGGGCAAGACTGAAGAATTAAAGCAATGCACAAAAAACGTGTGGGACGAGCATTTCCCCGAGTGATGCCTTCAGAGGCACCTAGAACAGAGGCTGGGCTGAGCTGCAGGAATAAAGTAGGGATTTATTAAAAGGATTCACCTCATGGCTCCATCCTACAGTTGTTTTCCTTAAATATCTTTAACTTCTGCTCTTGTGTTTTGAAAGGTTTTTTGAGGAGCTTTGTCAACAGAATTCTTGGGCTCTTCTGGAGTCTCTTCCCCTGCCGCCCTTGCCTCTCTATTTCCTGCCTTTGGTTTCAGTTTGTCTTTCTGCTGTGGGGAGGATGACTGAGCAGCACTTTTCAGAAATGCCTCTGTCCTGCCTTCAGAGGCTGCCTGGAGCAGAGGCTGGGCAGAGTTACAGCAATAAATTGGTTTTTATTAAAAGCCCTTCACAGGACACACCTTGGGCAGTGCCAGAGCCCGGCCGTGGCTCCACCCCAGATGGATCCTGGCCACGAGTTCTCACACTTTGATAAGTTTGGGTCCATTTCCACGCTGGCTTCATTGTCCAATTCCAGCTCCAGGTGATGCAGTCCCACCCTCCCAGGTTGCTCCCCTCCATTCCCTGTTGTTTGCACTTTTGGGCTGAAGCTGCAGCGGTGTCCTTGGTTCTGGGGCTGGAAAAGGATTGTTCTGTGGGACTGAGCTCTGAGGAGAGCCTGCTGACACCTGATATGGAGTGCAGAGTCACACACTAATGCAGTGCAGAGGCTGGGAAACAGGAAAGCTCAAACTGAAGGCTTCAGCAGCACCTGAGGCCAGCCCTGGCAGGGATCAGCTTATCTGGGCTGGGGCAGGGCTGGCTCCTCTCAGCCACGGCTGCCAAGAGCTTGGCAGGGGAGGAAAGGAAATTGCTGATGCTCAGAGTGAGAGCCCAGGACAAGTTTCCCAGCCAGGCTTGAAACAGAGCCAGTGTGTCAGATAAAGTGACCAGCTGGGAGGCAAAACAAGGTAAAAATAAGAAAAGCATCCCTATCAGGAGACAGAACAGTGGGCAGCTCTTGTTTCTGCTGCTATTAATAATGCATGGAGACTGCTAACAAATCTACCATTTTCACACCACTAATTGCAGAAATGTTTGCCACCTCCCCAGGGCATTTCTCACACTACCCTGACACTTTATTATTTTTCCTTCCCCTTGGCTGCCTCACTTTTCCCTCTCCTTTCCGTGAGGGTTTTTAAAATGGCAGTTGCTCACCAAACCAAAGGCTGAAGGATTAAGCACCATTAAAAAGGTTTTAAATACTAAAGTGGTGTATTTGTACAGTGCAACCTAATGGTAAGAAAATATTTATGCAGTTATTCAATGAGGGCTTGCACAGCACCTTTTTTTTTTTTTGCCTATAAATACCTATTAAGTTCAAATATTCCATCAAAACTCTTGGTTCCATTGCAAGATCTTGAATCTCAAATATTGCTCGACAGAAAGAAGTCACCTCAGGGTTTCCAGGATTTCACTCCCTCCAAAAATGGACCAGCTTACCAAAACTCCTGAGCATCACTGAATGCAACAGCTTTGCAGCTACTCAATGCTTATCACCTGAAAATAAAACTGCTGCAAAGGTGTATTGATTTGGGAAAAAATGTAAAATAAATTTTCATAAAATTATGATGCTGATTTAATATTTTTAGGAGCAGAAGTGAAAGTGAGTGCTGATACACCTAAAAAAAAAAAATGGGTTTTGTGATCTGTAACTATATTACAAAGGAAAAATCGTGAAAACCACATTTTTTTACTGACCAGACAGACAAATATTAAGGCCAGCAAAGGTTGCACCCTCTTATTTTGTTGATCTGCACATCCCATGACAAATATAACCAGGGTTGGTGCATTCAGCACCAAAAAGAAGAACAAACCCACACATCAATGTGCAGTCGCTGCATGGAAGGAAATGGAGGAGACTGAAACAGCTGAAACCTTAAATTTCTTGCTGGATGTTCCTTGAAGTTTGAGGCATCTCCATGAGGAGATCTGAGGGCATGATAGAATTACCTGGTGGATCTAAGAACATGTAGCTGCTTTAGGAAAAGAGCTTTTCAATCAATTAAATGCTGATACAAAGCCCTCATCAGTCAACAGGAAAATTGGCATTGACTTTGCATCGGGTCTGAGAGGAAGAGACACAGAGGAAGGATGAGTGGCACCAGAGCAGCTCTGGAACACGCAGCAGGGTTTCAGAGTGAGCTGGTTTTGCAGTTCAAACCTTTTTCTCAGGGGGTTTTCTGGGGGAAATGAGGGAATTTCTGTGAGCCCCCCACTCCAGACTGTGCCACTGCAACAGAACCCCCAGAGGAGCATCCCTCCAGCCCTGCACACAGCTTACAGGTGACATTCCCACTGTTTAACCCCCTTGTGAGTGCTTTGAGTTCTTCCTCAAGAGGCACCAGGCTCCAGCAACAGCTTTACATCAGCACAGGATTGGGATAAATAAAGAAAAGTCAGGCCTGGTGCCACTGGACACGTTTGGTGACCTTCTGCTGTACCAAATACTTCAACAGGAGGAATCATCTTTATTTCCTGCACTGCCCTCTTTTCCTGGATCCCACTCAAGCAGCAGAGCTGTGATTTGAAGTCTGCTCACAAGCAAACTCCACGCAGTGAATTTCAAACACCGAGCTGGAAACCCAGCCTGAGGAGCAGGGAACAGATGGGGAAGCACAGATAGAGGATTTATCAGTGCCACACACTGATCCTGTGCAGCTCAGCCCAGGGTAGCCTGCAGAAAATACTTCTTGTGCAGCCTGAGAGCAGAAAACCACTAATTCTTACCAAGTGAAAGATAAACAGTTCGGTTTTTTCAACAGCACCAGCCCAACAGGCAAAGAGCAACACCCAGCAAAGATAAAAGGTGTTTGTGTGGCAGCTCTGCCCAATCTGCTTGATGCTGGAGGCAGCAGTGAGGGAAACTGAGGCTAATTCTAGGAAAAAACTCCTGTTTTCACCAAATTAAGCAGTGATGCAAGGAGTTGATGCTCTCAACTTTTGGATGTAACTGGTATTTTTTAGATTTGCTGGAGGAAAAACAATGGAGCAGTTTTGCTCTCCTTGCTCCCCCTGAAATAGAAGAAAATGGCTAAAGATGAGGATTGTGGCTGGATGGAAACACCCCAGCCCTCTTGGGCATTCCCGTCCTGGGATCTGACTTCAGTGCTCTGAGCTGATCACCAGCATCCTTCCACATGTGGTGGCCCTTCCACACCAGTCTGGGTGCTGAGATTCCTCCAGAGCACACTAAACAGGAAGGTAAAATCCCATCCCCATGCTCAGGCTGCCTTGGGCAATGCACACAGAGCAGATGTTCTGCAAGGAGAGCTGCAGGGAGCTGAATTTGTGGTTAAATCTGTTTACTCGTGGCTACACTGCTCCCCATCCTGGGGATCCTGGGGTCACTGGCAGTCCCTGGGTGCTGCACCACCCCCAGGTTTCCTGCTCTGCAGTCATTCCTCCATCCCTGCAGTTTTGCCCCTCCAGGTGAGGATAATGGACACAGAATGCTCATCCAAAACTGAGACTGACAAATTAAAATGTTGTTTGTTTTTTTTTTCCCCAGTCAGTGCAGTGTAAATTTTTTGCCTGACCACTTCAGCTGAACATGCTGGAGCACCCAAACTCCTGGAAGCATTTTTCCCCTCCCACAACAGCCACTTTGGTGATAGCAGCTCCCTGCTTTGAGCCCCAGTGATGTGCACAGAATCCATCAGGCTCTGGGTTGCTCTCCCTCCCATTCCCTGCTCTGCTGAAAGCAGCTCGTGTGTTTAGGGATCCCAAAACAATTCCATTTACTGCACTGGGAACTTCACCTCCTGAGGAGCAGCAGAGAAAAACCCAATTATTCCCATGGCAGCTGCAAAAGGGGTTCCAGTTGGAAAAGTCACA
Organism: Molothrus aeneus; assembly: GCF_037042795.1. Lineage (NCBI taxonomy): Eukaryota > Metazoa > Chordata > Aves > Passeriformes > Icteridae > Molothrus > Molothrus aeneus. Next base: position 2,985,993 of record NC_089660.1, read on the forward strand.
GAGTGCAGCCCTGTTGCCATTCAGCTTATTTACAACTGCCTCCTTTAGTCACCATAAATCTCTGCAGAAAGGGCTTCATTAAGACATGATTAGGTTGGGGTTATTGCACATGATGTTCTTTCCAGAGCTTATAAATGTGACAAACTCTGAAATACGGGTTCCACAGAAGAGGAGAGGGAAGGAGGGAAGTGGTGCTTTTACTGAAATACACCACAATTCCCTAATTACCCCTCTACTCTAGTGACTCTGAGTGGTGGATAAAAACAATTAAAGAAACATTCTCTGTTCTGCCCTCTTATGCCTCCAAACCCATATTCTCTTCAGGGACTCAATTTAAGAGCAGCTGTGGAATAAGACTTGAATGAAATTAGGCTGATTTAGGAGCCTGCATGGAGCCCTGAGCACATTGTGCAGCTTTGGACATGAATTCCCCTTGCTTGGGCTGCGCTAGCAGGAGACGTTAACATCTGGAAATGACCAGAAACACCTTTGGGCAGGGACAAAAGGGCCTTTGCAGCTTGTGTGTGTTCTCTTTAAAGCCTGCACTGAGGTGCAGCTCTTCCATCCCCTCTGTGTGCCTGGAGCTGGGAACACAGGAGAGAATCATCTGAAACTGAGAATTGTTGCTGCTGCAGCTGAGGAGGAGCAATTGCTGCTCCAGTTCATCTGGACAACACTCAAATGTGATAACCTGAGATAAATATTTAATGTCATGTAAAGGTGGATGAAGTGGTGCTTTCATATTAGAATGAGAATCACAGAATGGGCTGGAAAGGGCTTAAAAGATCATCTCATTCCACTGTCCCAGGCTGTCCAAAGCCTCTCCAGCCTGGCCTTGGACACTTCCAAGGATGGGAATTCTCCCCTTTCACTGTTTAATATCAACAGCCACACAAAGGACCGTGGACTCTGTAAGAATATTTGTTCAGAAGAGGAATATGGCAAAGAAATAACATGCATTGATATGTTGAAGGAAACTATTTTCTTTTCCCCTAAAGCTGGGATGGAGCCAAGGAATACCCAGCTCTTCCTACACCTTCTCCACGGTGATATTTTTTTTTATTAACACCATTAAAAGAACATAATAAGCAGGTGTTTAAAACGTACAAATCTGTCCCCACCAGGTCCTTTTGATCACAGTGACCTCAGTTTGCAACATCACATTTAACATCTCCACCCCCTGAACCCCCTGTTGTTTTGAAATATTAGCCACTGGCGTCCTGGGATTAAAATAGAAAGTTTTCTGCTTTGACTCCTTGCCAAAACCATTAAAATATTCTCTGCACTGTCACAGCTTGTGCCACCTCCCAGGGGAGTTGATTTAAAAGTAAATTATATGTAAGTGTCAGATGAAAAGAGCTTCATTATCTAATTCTTCCTACACCAGCATTTCTTTAAATTGCTTACTAGGGACAGAAGACAATTAGTCCTGTGTTTGAAAGGAGAAGTAATAAGTATCTGTCACTCCCATTAACCACTTTTTTTTTTTTTTTTAATATGCAAATACAGTTGCTTTCTAAAGAAGTTTGATGGGACAGCCACGCTGGGACACACTCAGCACCCTGGGCTTCAGGGTGATTGGACCAGCCCTGAAATAATGCCAAAAACCAGGAATGCTCCATCCCTTTGCTGGAACAACAAGCACACAAACGTTGCCATGGCACCAGGCAGCTCCCAGGCAGATTTCAGGGACACCAGGGTGTCAGCAGGACACTCACAGCCTCACTGGAGCTGGGACTGGCACAGCTCTGCCAGGACGGGGCAGCTGAGCCTAAAAATGCATCATTAGCAGAGATTGACCACATCCTCACTTATTCCAAGTCCTCTGAGAAGCCCCTGTTGTGGGCAGCACTCGGGTCCCACTGTGGGCACCTTCCCAGCAGGGTTCTCACCTGAAACTCCCCCCCAGGTTCAGTTTAAATCTGTCTCATAGCTGAGATGCTCCTGCTCTCATCCATCCTCACAGGGGACAGTCTGCAAGTGCTGGGTCAGGATCAAAGAGCAAACTGAACTAATCCAGGCACAGACAGTTCCTTCCCAGTCCATGTCATCCCAAATCTCCCTGCCAGAGCTCAGAGCCTGCCCTTTGAGCCACATCACCTGCATGCTTTAGATCTCTTCATTTGCTTCCTCCTGGATCTAAAGGCGCTGTGAACTCCTGTCAGGATGAAAGGGCTCCCCTGGGATGGAGATGAGTTCAGTGCAGAGTGAGCAGCCTTGTTCTCCTCTGCAGAGGAGCCAAGGTGCTCCTCAGCTTCCAGAGCTCGGCTGTGGGACCTTCTGCACGCGTTCATCGCCAGCTGGGCTGCACAAGGCACTTTCCCCAAGTTTGTGAGCCCTGCCATGCTTGGAAATGACCTTTCCATGCTAAGCAGTTAAAATGTAATTAGCCCAAATCCTTTAAAATCGTTTTATTGGGCACATGGAGTCTCTCTAGGGCAGATCTCAGCACTGAGGCACCTGGGTGGCACCTGGCTCTCCAAGCAGCTCACGTGCATCTGAGCAACAAGGGCAAAGAGCTGCAGAGCTCTTTCAGGCACATTTTGCTGCCTCTCTGCTTTCTTTGCGCTCAGGGCTGCAAGGTTACTGCTTCCATACAAATCACTCTGCATAAAACACTCAGAACAGGAGGCTGATATTTTATGAGGTGAAGAGCAGCCTTTGCTGAACTGATGACATCTCTAATTCCGTGGCCAGTTATTAAACACACAGACTGTAAAACCAGAGAGAGCCAAGAACACACAGCACTGCCTTTAAAGTGACCTCACAGAGCAGCAGGACCTGCTGGGAGATACTGTCAAGAACCCAGACACCTTGGATTTATTTTTGGCTCTCCCAAATATGCTCAGGAATCTTTTGCAAAGTGATCAGGGTTCATTAAACAAAACACTTAAGGATGAATTTAAGTGACTTATCTAATGGGAATAAACTTGTTTGTGTAGCACGGATTTACATCTCCCTTCTTAAGCCAAGAGAATTCATATTTAAGGGTTGCAAGACCAAGTTCAGTGCTGAGACAAAGGTCAGCAGAGTAGGAAGGACCTTTGAACAGAGCAGGACAAATAAGAGAAGCAGCTTGGATTTGGCAGCTCTGTTACTGCCCAGGATTTACTCCTTTCTCCTGACTAAACTAAACCCCCTGCCAGGCCTAAGCTGGCTCAAGGCCAGGATGTAGATCTTAATTTCACACAAATTTCTGCTCTCACCTCAGTCTGGGAGGCTGGATGGAAGCAGGGAGAGAATGGATGTGGTCACTCTCCATGAAAGGCACTTGTAAATTATAAAAGCTTCCAAGTGCAGCAAGTAAAAGACTCAGCCACAGCAATTGTGCTTCACATGGGCACTGATGCTAAAGTTACCTCAGTTCTCATGCAGAAATTTTGATGTCAAGTGGAGGAGTAATATTCAGCAATCAGTTTGTGTTTCCTTTAATGCCCCTGCTGTAACCTTTAGGAATGCATTTCACTGCCCTTCTTTTTGAAGCTCCAAAATTCTGAATTTTGTGTTTAGCTAATAATTTCCTTTGTCTCTTCAGCAGTTCCTCTGAAAACAAAGCTTCTGCCTCTGCTCTGATAAAGCTCCCAACAGCAAAGGGAAGGAGGTGTGAAAGATATTGAGGTCCTCGAAATAAAAGATATTCAAGATATTGAGGTCTTTTGGGTTGCATAAAAACAAGCCAAAGGAAAAGCTGCAGTGTTATCCTCCACAAGCAAGCAATAGAAAAGTATTTATCCATGCTAAGGGTCGAGCAGCAAGTAAATAACACCAGCTCTGCCAGCATTTAGAAATGCTGTCACACCTGCCCTCCCCCTTGTGCAGGCACAGGCAGACTGGAAGTCACCTGCTGGATTTCTGAAGCACACACAGGTACCAGGAGGACATGAAAAGGGGTTTTTATTTGTGATTTGAAGCTGAAACCTGACCAGATGTCTCTGAGATTGTGCTACTCCTCTGCACAACGCATGGGGCCCACAGGAAGGTGTATTTTGAGTGGGGGGAAGGCAAAATGTTTTTAAATAAATTTTTTTATGACAAGGACAGGCAGCTCCTATATACCACTTCCCTCTCCCCACTCCTTCCACCAAGGAAAATCCCTAACCCTGCCTCTCTGTCCCTGAACTTCACTGCCTGGGTAAAGTTAATTTTAATTACAGAAAATTCTCCACATTGCACACTCAGACACAAACCTGAGTCGTGGCTGCCACAGCTCACACTGGGCCCTGCACACACCAAGGGGGTTCATTCAATATTTGCTGCCACTCACCAGTGTGGGAATGTGTAAAACTTGGGTGTGGAGCTGCTGCCTCATGCATGCAAGAATGCAGCAGTGGAGAGCACTGAGGAGGGTATGTTCCTTTAATAAATGGCAGCTTTCATCACAAACCCCAGAAAAATCACAGGGAAAACTGTTTGGCTTCACACAGACACTGGGCTGAGCTGACATTTTGTCTATAAAACAGTGAATTTCAGGGTGAATTTCTAGTTCAGCAGCTCTTGCAGAGGACTGCTGTAGCCTGCAAGATGAATGACATGCATAAAGTGAGATTTCTGAAGAAATTTCATTTGGGAAGGAATCCAAAGGGAGCAGAGCTGCCTGGAGAACCTGGGCTGTTGTGGGAGCCCCTCTCCTGACAGCCCAGCACGCTCCAGCCCTGCCTGCTGCAAATTCCCTACCAAGAGCTGCCCAGCTCTTATCTCTGCTCTCCACAAAAGCTTGAGAGGAGCCTGTGGAAAGGCTGCTCTGTTATCTGTGCCTGCCACAGCCAGCCCAGCCTGCTGCACCTCGCTCAGAACAGGCTGAGGTGAGCACAGGGTCCCTTTTTCAGAGGGGTGCGGGCTTGGGAAGGAGCGAGGAAAGCTGAAATCGCACTGCACTGTCCAACAGCCAGGCTGTGTATTTGTGTCTGAAAGGTTTCAAGCAGAGACTAATTAATCCCATTGTTGATGCTAATACAGTTCTTTTTCAGGACTCGAGATTCAGCCTCGGAGCAAATTTACCTTTGATCTCTAGCTGAGAGCACCGAGGTTTTTATCAAAATGCATTTGTCTGTGCTTCAGCTCACACATGGGCTGGGGCAGGGCAGGAAATGCAAAGTGTCACTGCAGTCTCAGAAGGAAACTGGAGGAGCTGTGACCATGCCTGGCCTGTTTAGGAGAAAAAGAAACTTTGCCAAAATGATTTCCCTGACTGCAGAGCCCAGCGTGATCTTCTGGGTATCATCCCAGGACTGCTCTAGGTTTGTCCTGCTGGGGAAAAAAAGGTCTGTGTTTCTTCTCTAGGCAAAAATAAAAAGGCAGGATAAGGCAGAGATGAAATGTGAAGCTGCTTTGCAGAAATAAATCAGCCCATTGGGGTCCAGCTCAAGGAGCTGATTATGGATTATTTATCAAAGTGCAAAGGGCTGACAGGTAAAAAATGTCCATGATGTCAAAGGAGTGTCACAGACACACAGAATTTATCCTGTGGATGAGGTGTCTTGGGGTGATTAATTAGGAGGGATCTACTGCCAGCTCTGTCTGCTGAGCTCAGCCCCAGCCTGTGCCAGCCCTTGGCTCCAGAGCTGCTCTTTGGGATGAATTAGAAGAAATTCCAGCACTTGGGGTTTGCCCAGCAGAGCCAGAACCTGAACTGAGATCCCAGCCCAGGGGAGATTGCATTTTGAGCCGAGCTGAATAAACAGGCTGAAGGATGCAGCACTTGGGAAATGGATTCACTGCTGGAGAGGAAAGGACAGAGATCCATGGGGCAGGGCTGAGGAGATGAGATTTTCTCTGCTCTGCTTCTCCAGCCAACCACTCCTACAGGTCATGCTTTGAACTCACTGTTAGCTCATGCCTAAAGCCTTAAAAACCAGATGAAAATTCAGTCCATTTCATGGGAAAAAAGCCCTGCCATAGCACAGCAGGTAAGTGCAGCAGTTTTTATCCCAGCTCTGGTGCCACTTCAGCTGGGTGCCCTCTGCAGGAGCACAGCCATGCCTGGGGTGCAACTGATCCTGGATGGGTTTTGGGAGGGCTTTTAATTAATTCAGGACTGCCTTGCCAATCCTATGGGAACTGGCCACGTTCAGGGAGCTGAAACACAGAGCAGGCTCCATCCAAGAAGGGCTTTTACAAGTGGTGTGTGCACTGAACCCTGCAGGGTACCAGGATTTCCCAGCATTTCTTGGTGGAAACTGTGACCCAAGGAAGAGTCGTTTTGAAGATCATTAATTCAGCAGAGCTGCAGACTGAACTACATCCTGCACCTGTTTAATGGGGAGGAGAGGGCTTGTCACTGCCTGCACCAGAGAAATTCAAACCCTCAGCCCTTGAGATCTTTGATTTTTTCACTCCCTGCCTCGAGCACTCGCTGCAAGCACAATGATTAAGTGGTGCTTCCATGTGTGGTGCAGACACACAAAGGGGAGGCAGCTCAGGATCTGAGTCCTATTGATGTGAACACCCAAACCCTTCAGACAGCTTCAAAAAGAGACTGAAGGCTACATACCTACTTAGTGAGTCCTGGAGTACAGGCTGAAAGCACCAGGGGATTCATTCCCATCCTTGTGGTCTCTCTGTTAGACCACACTGCCTCCCAGTTAATTAATTCTATTGATTTGTTTGTTTTTATTGGCCTTTTCACACTCAGCAGTTATTTAGGACTTACATGGTAATGCATTTTCCAGTTAAATTGATCCTACTTTATATATCCTTCCATGCACTTATTTGAAATTTCCCTGGCAGGTATTTTAATGTTTTCAAGCTGAATGTTGATTTGTATTATTTAAAACACCCTGCAAGAGGCAGAGGGGAAGAAAGTGTGGAGCAGGACAACTACTAAAACTGGCTCTTTAAAGCTGATTAATGGCCAGGGAGGGTAAAACACTTCCCCCCAGCAAAACAAACAAAACTACCCAGAGCATTAGATGCAGTAGAACCTGTTGGGATTGAGTTTAATTTTCTTTCACAGGGCCATAACAGAACCCCCAAATCTGCCTTACTGCTCTGCTTTAGGACCCAGCCAATTTAGGTCAATGAACTTATTTTTGGAATGGTGTGTCCTGGTGGCTGTTCCAGACCTTGCTGGGGAGCCAAGTCCCAACTCCTGGCCAGGCTGAAAGGGAGAAACCTTCGTGCCCAGCAGTGGCCTTGGCCTGCAGGTAAATCCCTGAATCCTAAGTCCTGTCCCCTTCAGCAATAATTTACACCTGATGGCAGCTGCTGGGAGGAGTCTCCAGACATAATTTAGCAGGGGAGTGTTCAAGGGCCAAAAATATCATGGGGTAGCTCAGTGTGGGTGATCTGGTTTGGAGCTTAACTCCAGCTACTGCTGACAGGGACATCATAAACCCTGGGAGAGAGGGGAAAAGGAGAGATGGGAGTTTATTTTCATATTTACACTAAGAGAAAAATGAAGCTATTGAGCTGCTGTCACACTTTGGAAAAAATAAATATGTTTAAATTGGTGAAAAACCTAAGTACTGGGGTGGGTACAGATGTATTGAGGTACTTTTGAGCAAGTTCGAAATTTTAATATAGAAGTCACTTAATGTTATATTAACCAGAAAATCCCTTTCTGCTTTAGGCCCAAAGAATCCCTTCTGGCAGGCCAGAACTGTTCTTTAGCCAATCTTTATGTGCCATGGCTGGACATTGTCCATCTGCTCAGCAGGAACCCCCAGCTGTGGACAGCTCCTGCAGCCCCTGGATGGGCTGAGCAGCTCTGGCAGTGACTGTGGGCAGCTGCCTGTGTCTGGATTTTAGGCTGTGCTGGCATTAAATGCTGCTCCTCTAAAATGGGAAATGATTTTCCAGAGACATTTTGAAATCTAACCTTTCAAACCTACTGCTTTGCTCAGTGGAGTCACTCCCAGGGTGACTGACTTGCCCTTGTTGGATTATTTATGCACCCTCAAGCTCCCTGGATCTCTGCTGTTTTTTAAACCCAGTGATCCTGAAACAAGGTGATGCCAGCCCCTCCTGGGTGAACTCCTGGGCTGAGATGGTGATCTGGAAGTGGTACCAGGCTTTAGAACAATATCAGGTCAGTGGCTCCAGCACCAACTCCTGCTTGGGAGCAGCCACCTCTGTCGCAGACATGTTTTATGAAAAATCCCTTCCTTGGGATTTTTCCTCCTGAGAAGCTGAGAGGCCTCAGGAACAAAATGTAACCAATGGTTATCTGCTGCTGTGGAATGCAACAGGTGCATCTGGGATTGGTCTCATGTGGTTGTTTCTAATTCATGGCCAATCACAGCCCAGCTGGCTCGGACAGAGAGCCCAAGCCACAAACCTTTGTTAGCATTCTTGGCTATTCTATTCTTAGCCAGCCTTCTGATGAAATCCTTTCTTCTAGTCTTTTAGTATAGTTTTAATGTAATATATATCATAAAATAATAAACCAAGCCTTCTGAAACATGGAGTCAGCTCCTCGTCTCTCCCCTCATCCAAGAGCCCCTGTGAACGCCATCACACACCTCTTCACCCAGAGAGACCCCAGCACATCCCATGGACAGACAGACAGCACAGCTCCCACACACACCTCACACAGAGCTGACTGGGGAGGAATATTCAGGCTGACAAGATGGACAGCACGTCAGAGCACCCCAGAGCAGAGCAGCCCCTGTCCCTGAGCAGCAGTGACAAGTGTCTCCAGGGATGCAGCATTAGGAGAAGCCTGTCCCCAGAACAACCTGCATAAATAAACCCCAGCCCCAGCAGCTTTGTCAATCTTGGTGACAGAGATCACAGCATTTGGATAAGGAGCCCAGCCAAAACCACATTTCTATTCCTCTCTTCATCATTAAACTTGATAGCTGAGTGATAGGCAGCTATTCAGGGAGATTAAGGCTTGCGATTAAAAGAAAAGACACAGCAATCACAAACTTCCCTCCCTCCATTTCTGTATATAAGCTTTTTTTGTTGTTCAGTTTACAGTAAGTGGACAGCACAGAAGTGCAATCTCCATCAGAGAAACATCTCCAGCCCATTTACAATGAAATCAATTATCTTAAGTTGTTCAGGCACAACAAAAGACTATTGCCAGGAGGACCTGGGAACAAAGAGGACTTTAACAGGTGGGGTATCTTTTAAACCTAAATGAGTTTTGGATATTTTCATGCCTGCACCTCCCTGGGTCTCCCTCAGAACCTGGGACTGGGTGTAATTTCTCTCCATCTGGCCAGGACTCAAACTAAGCCTGACATTTTGATGAGCTTCCTAAGCCGTAGACAATTGGCACATCTTAGAAAAACATTTACTGGCCAGGGATAAGAAATCAATTCAAACCTCAGATAACTACCTCAGATCAATGGGGCTGAGTCACTGACACAGCAAATATTTATTTATAAATGCAGGATAAGTGGAACCAAGGGCACCTTGCTGCCAAGTTATTAACAGCAGCAACTGAGAGGCAGGATGGATCCAGGGTAGGGACTCATCTGCCTCATTTCAGACATGCACAAAGCTGACTGGGGAGGGCAGGCACATCTGGCCTGCTTGGGAAGTGTGTGTTTGATTAAGCTGAACAGGTCCACAGGAGATTCCTCGCCAGTGATAGCTATGAGGAAACCCAATATTGGACCTAATGAGCTGTCAGACCTGATGAATCCATCTCTGGACATTAAAAGCTCCCTCCAAAAGCATTTTCCAGCACCTGCATAGCTCAGGGGTTTAGCCTGATCTATGATGTGCACCAAGAGGTGCTCTGCTGTTGGTGTTCTTTTTAGGAAAACACACATTTTTCTAAGGGGAAGGCAATTCCCCTTAGAAAGCACAGTTAAGGGTCACCTCCCCACCTATTTCTGGGAAATTTAAACTCATTTGAAAAGTCTCAGCTTCAGCCAGAGCAGCCAGTGCAGAAGAGTTCAAACAGCTCCATGCAAACCCCCCCAAGGCCTGGTGGTGCTCATGCCAGCATTATCTCACTGCAAGTACCTTAGAAGGGTCAAATGCATTCAGAATCTCAACAAGACCCCCAAGCACATGGAATTTATCTGCCTAGAACTGGAAAAAGTTATCCCACTGTCCTCTCTTCCAAATGCACCCCCTTCAAATTGTGCTGGAGCACCAGGCGGGGAAGCAGAGCTGGCAGGATCCGTGCAACTCCCCTGAAAATCTTCCTCCTCTGAAGCCTCAGTGGGCATAATTAGGAAGTGGAGTTGCTTGCTCTGCAGATCTAAACCTTGTTTTTCTCCCCCTCAAACTTTAGCATGGCTTTCACTGCAGCATTTTAAGTGTTAGTGGAATTTTCCTGTGCTGAACACAGTGCTACCAAGTGGAGATGCAGGAAAAGGTGGGACAGGGCACTTCATGGAGGAATTCATCAGCTGAGGGCATGTGATGGGCATTCACTCAAAGCAGCATCTTCCAGCCACTGATTCATTCAAAATCAGACATAAAAACTGCACATTTTGTCAAAATGGCTTTAACTTTGAGGAGCTTTGTCTTCTCTCCACACCTCAGACATCTGAGATGTAAACGCAGATGCAAGGCCCGTGAGAGGTAGAACCACAGAACAGTTTGGGCTGGAAGGGACTTCAAAGCTCATCTCATTCCACCCCTGTCATGGCAGGGACACCTTCCACTGTCCCAGGTTGCTCCCAGCCCTGTCCAACCTGGCCTTGGACACTTCCAGGGATCCAGGGCCTCGCCACCCTCACGGAGAAAATTTTCTTCCTAATATTTAATCTAAACCAACTCTGTCAGTGTGAAGCCATTCCCCCTTGTCCTGTCACTCCAAACTCCTGTAAAAAGTATCTCCCCATCTTTCTTGTTGGCTCCTTCAGGTACTGGAAAGCCACAATGAGGTCACCTCAAAGCCTTTTCTTTTCTTTTCCAGGCTGAACAATCCCAACTCTCCCAGCAGAGCTGCTCCATCCCTACAGTCAGCCTGGTGTCCTCCTCAGGATTTACAGGATATGAGTACCTAGCAGAGGGAAGATTAAATCCCTCAGCAGCATTTGCAGGATGGCTCCAAAATGCCAGCACACATTACATGTAATATATTCCAAATTAATGTTGTGCCCATGCCTGTGGGGAAAAAAAGAAAAGCAGAGAGGAGGAATCTGGGCTCTGCCTGGCTTGCTCCAGCCTTGCAAGGTCTTGTTTGCAATATGTGGCAGATGAGGAAATATTTCAAAGACATTTTCTGAGTCCACTCAAGCTACATCCAGCAGCACTGAGGTTGCTGCAAGCAGTCACTGTCACTTAATGTCATTGTAAAAGTCAAATCCTCACATCCTTCCTCAGTTCACCAGCAAAACTGAGCATCTCCAGTCAACTGAATTTACTGGAGACTCCTGAGATGAGTGGTCTGCCCACTGCTGATCATGGGCACAATTAAAAGTGACTTGCCCCAGAACTGCACAATGGCTAAGCCTGACCTATTTTACTTCTGCAGAGACCTTTCAAATGGGTCCTAGAATGACCCATGAAGAACAGAAAAGCTTCTTTAATAACCAGTCTAATAAATTAATAAACCAGAGATCCATCCATTCCAGCTGCTCACATATCTTGAGTCCCTGGCACCAACAAACCTCAGGAAATCACAAATGTCACCTTCAGAGCTGAACCTGGGCTCAAACCAGGCCTACCGAAAGATATTTAGGAGTAATTAGAACATAAAAATAAGGCTCAAGAGGTCTGTTGTAATCACACTTTCCAGGGGGACAGTTCAAGAGACCCTGCTCTATCTCACAGCAGCTTGATGAACAACCTTTGCTTTCCAAGGGAGGGTGCCACACAAACAGAAGGGATCACCCACACACCACCTCACTAACGCCTCCCGTGACCTTTCCTGCACCGAGGAGCAGCAGGAAGAGAAATTTGTGCAGTGACTGATGCTGCCCTTCCCGGGGAGATGCAGCACATCCCTCAGTGCTGGTGGAACAGGTCCCAGCTGTCATCTCTGCCTGTTCATATCCAGTTACACCCTGCCTGACAGGAGCTGCTCGAGGGCAGCCCAAGAGAGCAGCTGGAGCAGCTCAGCTCGTGCACAAGCCCTGCACACAAAGCAGCACGAGCACTGAGGGTGCTGGGAGCTCAGCTCTTGGGACAGCAGGGGCAGGAGTCCCTCCTGCTTGGATTACATCTCCAGAACCTCCTGCCACAGCTGGGGAATTGAGCCAGAGCAGCGTCGCTTCCATGAAGAATTTAAAGAGTTTTCCCACCTTTCTCTTTTGGCAGCTTTTATCAGAGCCCTGCATTCAAAGCTCCTCTGCACATCTCCACTCTGCTGCAAGGCTGCTCAAGATGTTGCTTATTAATATTCCTTAATAAAAGCTACCAGAATTAAATCTTTCCTAATTAGTAGCGTTGGAGTGCCTTTTCCATTATTCATTAGAACAAAGAAATGGGTTATTCCTTTGCAGCATCTTGCAGAGGAGCAGCATTATTGAGGTTATTCTGATACAGTTCAAGTGTCTCCAGCTGCAGCTGTAAATTTCCACTCAGATTTTCTGTCATTCCTCCTCTGAGATCATGTGCTCTGGCTGCTAATCTTGCCTGCACATCCCTGCTGTGCCCTGCACAGCACACCATTCCAGGGGCACACACAGACAGCAAAGCCCAATCTCTCCACACACCCAAAGCTCAGCCAAACACAAGAATTTTCACAGGGAAATGTGGCCTGGCATCCTCCTGCCTTTTCCTTTTGGAAGCAATTTGAAGGGCAACACAGCAAAAACTTTGTGCTGCTTTCATCCCCCCCACTCAACATTGAGCACACCTTCAGACAGATTTGGAATTCTGCTCTTTGTACCAGGTGTTTTGTCATGGGACGAGGCATTAGGAAAGAATTGAGGATGGTAACAAGAAACACCAGACTCCAACAGGCAAAAATAAAGTCTTTAAAGTCTTTAGGCTAATTCCCTAAATTCCCATTCCTTAAATCCTAATTAGGCAATTACCTGATTCTCCTTCCATCCCTAGCTGAAGAGAACTGAATTATCATCCCACTTTGGGCTAAAAATATGAATGGAGCTGAAAAATTGTTCCATGTTTTTCACATGCAGAGAATGTGATGGTGGGGAAAGAGATTTTTCCTCTCAGCTCAGATATTCAGAGAAGTGAGGTGAAGAGAGGCAAGAAATAATGGAGGGATCAACAATTTAGGGAAATAACTCTTCTAGCAAGGGGAATAAATTGCTTTTTGGTATATTGCATCTTCTGGTTCTAACCCATGGGTGGGAGCAATCCCCAGGAATAAGAAACAGTGGCCATGAGCTCTGTGATGTTCTCTGCCTGCCTGGGTCCAGTGTGATTTAAGGAAAGCTTTTGGCTCCCAGGAAAGAAGCAGTGAGATATTTAAAGGATATTTAAAAGGCATTGTGTTTTTTTTATCTTTGCCTCAAATAATGGGAATAATCTGCCATTTTCCATTTCACCCCCTGTGTCACAGTGCAAACCAGCCCAGAGCTGGATGCAATATTTGCTTGAAGGACCTCAGGAGCCTTTCACTGCAAAATTCTTCCAATTTTTTTTTTTTTTTTACCACAGAAGGAACCTCTTGGAAGGCACTGGACAACAGCAAATCCCTGGGATGTGCCTGACAAGGGAGGATTTCAACCTGGAGGATGAAGTTCCATTAAGCACAGCAGGTTAATCACAGACTCTGATCCTCCCCCTCCTACAGGGCCCCCCCAGTGCCTGCTTTGCCCTGGGAGGGGCAGATTCCCAGTTTGGAGTCCCCCATGGGCTCCTTGTTCCTCTCTGGAGCCCAGTGGGGTCAGAATGGCTCAGAACCTCCCCGGGGGTTTTTATCCCCCTGGAAATGATGGCTGGAGATGACAGCAGGTGCCCAAAGTGCCCCAAAGCTCCTGAGAGCTGTTTCCCCCAGCACTGGGGGAGTTTGGGGGTTCAGAGTCACCCTGCGCCTCCCAGGAGCTGGGGGCACCTGAAACAGCTGAATTTGTACCCAAAACCAGCCTGGAGTTGACTCCAGGACTTGCCTGGAGCAGAGGGCCCAGGCAGCCACAGCATCCTCTGCTTGTCAGGCAATAATCCCAGAACTCCCCCCCCAAAACCACGGAATTTCCCATGGAATCACAGAATCAGGGCAGCTCCTGGACCTTGCCTCAACACCTGGGGGATGTACAGAGCTACAAACACACCCCAAGTCTGCTTCTGCAGCCCTCAGACCCAGCAAAACCCCCTGAAATCCACATATGTTTTGCCTGAGCAAGAACAAAGGAGAGCAGAATATATTTCAAAGAAATTTAAATTGTTTTGCTGCCATAGGCTAAAAACAAAAAAAAAAATTAAAAAAATCCCCCTTCCCTTGGGCTTGGAGTTTGATTTGTATTTCAATAAAAATAAATCAAAGTGGACAGATTAGTGTGTTTTGAAATGCAAATGCTTTGAAAACATTAAAGGACAAATAACAAGGTGGCATGTTCTAAGTTTATTTTTGGTTATTATTTTATTTACCCTTTGCTCTTAAATGATCCTGTGTGCCTGATGGAAAATTTTGGTCTGTGCACCAAACCAGCTGTAAGAAACAGGGAGAGCTCCTCCTGCAAGATTTCCTTATGACTGAACAGTGCAAAGGAGCTCCATAATTTCAATATTGATCCCCAGACACACCCTAAAGCCTCAGAAAGCTCCTGGGTTGTTTTGACTCAACCTGAATCCAAGGAAATCACAGGAAACAGTTTTTCAGGTGGTCCTCAGGCACTGGGATTTGAGAGTTTCTGATCTCTCTTAAACAAATAAAAGCCAAGAGGAGCACCTGAGTCAGTGGTGGAGTAACCTCAGGGCCAGAAAGAAAGGCCTTGACCCAGCCCCAGCCACGGTTTAAAGAGGTTTTCAGGGTAATCCATAATTAATAAGGCAGCATTGTGGTTCCAAGTTAATGGGCAATTAATTGAGAGTGCACAAGGTGCTTGCAGGGAGTGATGAGAGCTCTCAGCAGGACAGGCAAGACCTTCAGGAGCTCCTCATAAAGCAGCTTTTCCACAGGTAAACATTGAATATTTTAATTCTGTTTGTCTGAGGAAGGTTCAGGAGCTGTCCCCACCCAGGGATTCCACAAGAGCTGGCAGCTCCATCCCAGCAGAGTCCCCATCCATGGGGAGGTCTCACACACAGAGGAAGCAAATCCCCATCATCAGCTCCCTGAGCACAGCTGAGCCAAGCACAATGGACTTTGTAATTCAGAAAATTGAGCAAACAAAGTGTTCAAGCTTGGCTTTTATGTCTTCAAACAGCTTTTTTTAAAGGACTGAAGGAACACTTCTCTTTGCAGTGGATCACAAGATCTTGTGAAAACAGGCAAAGAGAAGCCAAAGAGGCTTTCAAGTGCTGAGGAAGAAAAGAACTTCCTAAATTCCTTGGACCACTCTGTGTTCCTCCCAAAATCATTTCACTTTAATATCAGAGGCAGAGCTTTAAGCCTAAACTTCCCATCCTTCCAAAGCTCAGAGATCTCTAGAGCCCAGCCTGGAGATCCAGCCTCACTTGGGAGAGAGATATGCCACAAGCTGCAGACCTAGATTAAGTGTTAAATTCAGCTTGAGGCTGTCTAGCAAGAGAGATTTGTCTGGTATCATCTGCACACACTCCAAGGCAGCTGACAAATTCACTGAGCTCTTTTAAGAGACTTGAACAGAGGATTTGAAATCATTCACAGGCAACAGGAAAGAATAAAGTTCTGAGTTCAGGTCTAAGAAGGACAGAGAGACAACAGGAAAATGATCTTGTGGTCACAGAACATTCCAGATTTGGGGCATTCTGTCCTGGGAAGAGTTGTAAATTCTGAGTGAACACATTTAAAGGTAAAATAATTCCTACACCTGTTCATTGCTGCCAGGGAAGCAGAGAGAAGAATGTGCTTCAGTGGGAGAGGTCTGTGAGGGATTTTGTGCCATCCACACACAGACTTAATTTATTTATAAATACAAAGGTTTCCCCAGGACAGTCTCCATCCCTGCAGCCTCTTTTTACAAAGCACAAGGGCAGGGGGAGGCATTTTCCAGCCTCCTCCCAGGAACTGCCTTCTCTGCATTGAAGGGACTCGCTTGTATAACGTGAGGAGTTATGGACAACTTCAGTGTGATGGGGACAAGGCATTCAGACAGCCCTTAAATGATATGTTAACCCCTTACTTGAATGCTCAGAATGCACAATATCAACACATCTGAAACTTGCTGTGCAGCACCCATTTTTCAAAGGTAAATGAAATTCATGTAGAAATTGTGAGAATATTAAATCTGTCATTGAAGGTACAGAGCATTTCTCAGCCATCTCAAGTGACACAGGGAGGGCCAAAATATTTCACTTTTCATGTTGGAACTCCAGTGAACACTAAGTACCCACAGCCTTTACAGTCACAAGACGCCACTGGAAGGAAAGTGCTGCTCAAAAGCTGGAAAAATGTGAATTTCACTTCTCTAAATGCCCCCCTCACTGAGGGCATGGTACATCCCAAAGTGGTATTGAACACCATGTAGTTAAAATTCAGAAATATGCTGCTTGCTCAGTTCCTAGGAGCCACTGTCACCTTGTATTTGGACACAGAATTTAGAATTTAGAAGTGCAGCTATGAAAATTAAATGGAATGAAAGGGACAAATCAGAGCTTTGCTCTGTAGAGCACATGGGAAAAGAGCTCCTGCCAGCCCTGGGCCCTGCACCAGAGCAAGGCTCCTTCACTTCACTTGGAGGATGCCAAAAGGATCATTTTTTAAAAGGAAAACACATTTTAGAAGTTGTTCTGGTCCACTGTGGACTTGATTCTCTTCCTTTTACACATTTTTAAGTGGTGTTTAACACAGCTGGGCACAACCCATCCATCAAGAGCAAGAGACACACACTGAGCTGCAGCCCCAAGAACTCAAAGTGCCCAGGTCAGCCTGCACTGGAAAGGAGCAGGAGCCTCCATCCTCTGCCTCTGGAGCACACCAGGCTCTGAACCACAACTGTGGTTTATAATCCCTTTTCACAGATGTAAATACCACAGCAGTGTGAAAATGGCCCTGTAGATTAATGGAGCAACAGGGCTGAGATGATAAATTTGGTTCATCACATTAATGTTTAATCCATTACCTTTGAGCACAGAGCAGCAGCAGATATTACAGCCCACCAGATACTTGCTGAACACTCAAACTTTTGGGAGGCAGCCCCAGTAGCTTTTCCCTTTCCAAATATATTTTCTCTTTATGAATTCAGCAGAGAGTATCACTTGCCCAGTTTCAGCAAAACTGCAGCCAGATGTCAGCTTTGATCTCATCACCACATAACGAGGAGAGAGAAAGGACAAATAGGTTACACTGCACTTCAGCAAGAGGAAGAATTAACTTCACTGTTCCTTGCAGCACCATCTGGGTTTGGCAAAGTTAATTCTCATCCATGTCAAGAGTTCAATCAAGGAAATAATTTTGTTTTCCAAATGCTTTTCCTTCCTGTTTCTTCTGGAAACGTAATGCCTGATCCCCTGACCCACTCCTTCTGTCCTAATTATTCATACTTTAAGCATCTTAAAACAAAAATACTGCAGACAACTGCTAGAACCAGTGCTAGGCGTTTAAAGCACATTTTTAATACATAAAATAACATGCTGGGATGGATTTCCAAGAGAGAAATGAAAGGAGAAAACCCCAACATCCTACTACAGGTCAGGAAAAGCAGAACGCTGCGTTTCAGCTCTGGGTTTTGATGGATGCCAGAGCCCTGGCAGAGCTCAGCCTCCATCCCAACACCCCAAGGACAGAAACTGCTCAGCAGCCCTGGGGATGAGGCACTGCAGGACCAAAGGCACAACTGCTCCACCAGCCAGAGCCCAAGCTCTGAAGCAAACAGGGCTCCACTCCAGAAACCTCTCAGTTTTCTCCTCCAAAACACCACTGGGTCACCAACTCCATCCTTGGATGCAATTCAGAATCTCCAAATGACAAAATGCTTCAACCACACAATCTCCTCACCCCAATGCCCCTCCAAGACACCACAGGGTACTCAATTCCATCCTTGGATTCAATTCAGAGTCTCCAAAACACAAAATATTTCAGCCCCAAAATTTCCTCATCCCAATGCCCCTTCAAGACAACACTGGGTCACCAATTCCATACTTTGATGTAATTCAGTCTCCAAGAGAAAAAAACTGTTTCAACCCCACAATCTTCTCACCCCAATGCCCCTTCAAGACACCACTGGGTGCTCAATTCCATCCTTTAAAACAATTCAGAGTCTCCAAAAGAAAAAACATTTCAGCCCCGCAATCTTTTCACCCCAATGCCCCTCCAAGACACCACAGGGTACTCAATTCCATCATTGGATTCAATTCAGAGCCTCCAAAAGACAAAACATTTCAGCCCCACAATCTTTGCACCCCAATGCCCCCAGCAGTACCTTTTTCTTTTCCAGGTGCCTTCAGACAGCCGAGGAGCCCTTGTGGTGCAGCAGCTCCTGAGACCTTCATCCCCTGGCCTGGCCCACCTGGCTGGTTTAAATAGTGCTGTGGGGCAGGGCTGGAAGGCAGGTGTTTCCCTTAAAGGGATTTCTATACAACAGAAACCATTATGTCAGCAAGGGTGTGGGTCCCTGCATTAAAACCTCCCAAAAATGTTTTGCTGCCAGCAGAAAAAAGTTAACAAAACTGCATGAAAATTTGCTGCGTTTCCCATTAATGTTATTAATGACATCATTTTTAAATGCTGTGTTTTAAAAGTGTTAATCTTACTCATGGCAAGATCTTCCTTCTGGGTGACCAACCTATTATTACAAATTGTTTTTTTTTTAATTTTCACTTTCATACCTCTAATTTTTTTGTTTGTTTAAAAATGTACAACACTTATGTCTACATCTTGATGATACATCCCACCATGTCAAACAAATGCTCTGTGCTGTTCCCATCCTAAGCACAGAGTAAGGAAGGACAGAATATAATACAATTTTCCATGAAACTCATTGCCAAAATCTGTAAGGACAGCTGCTAATTAGCAGAGATCTGAACCACCTTATTCTTTAGATCAAAGTGTCCCCAGTTTGAGTTTGTAATGAAATAGCCTGACACTTTGAAGAAGAAAAGAATTATATTAATTAGGGGGGGAAAATGTAGTCAGTGTTTGTGGATTCGCCTGCAATCTTCCCTTTTAGCAGAATCCTATGGACTTTTAATTTCACTGGAAATGCTGATGGATCCAAATTTCCAGGGAAATCCATTTCAAAGTTTCAAGAACTTAGTGTAACCCTCTCCAACTTGGGATTGCTCCATCCTTGAGGTTTCCAGACATCAAAACACTTCATCTGCAATTGGAGTGACAGCCTCGCCTGTCCTGCACTGTTGGTTCTCCAAGCACCCACCAGGTTTTTTGGCCACTCTTCATGTCCTTAAAACATGACAGGGACATTCTCTGCCGTGTTTGTCTCGCTGATCAGCTGAAATAAACAGAGGGAAAACGGGGATAAGGCAAATGTGAAGTTATTCCCCCCCAGAGGATCACGTATCTGGAGCGCCTGGCAAGGCGTGAAGACCGTGTTTGTGGTTTCTGGGAATCTGTGGGAGTTCTCCCGCTGAGAGCTTGACCCAGAGTGTTTCATGTTGTTGGAGGCATATGTTCCATCCCTCCTGCTGGGGCTTTGGAGCTTTTCTGCTTCCCTTGCTGTCCCAAGGAATATCTGCAATGCAGGTTGTGCCTCGGTGCTGTAAGAACACCCACACCCAAAGGGACCTCACCAGTCTCAGCAGGGTGGGGGGGAAAAGGACCCTCTGTGGGTATTTAAGATGAATTCCTTGAGGATATCAATCCACACCCACAGAGGTGCCAGGTCTGAATCTGGTTCTGACAGTGCTGGAGGTTTCCACTGAAGGTGCAGGAGTTTTGCAGGATGAGGTGCTAGAAAGCAGCTCAGGATTTTAGGGGATGGACAGCATTCTGTTGGATATTTGACCCCAGGAATGGTTCAAACATATTTGAGATGGCTGTGCTGTAAAGGGCAGGCAATTTCTGATGAGATGTGGGCTCCTCTGTAGTCAGAGGAGGGTTTTTAGCAGCAAAGCTCTGTTTGATCTCACTTCCACTGATGTTAACTGCTTTTATAGGTCATTTCATTATCGCCTCATTGTAGGAGATTGGAACTCATTAATATGCAGCAGATAAAGTCCTTTGCATTTTAACATGCTAATTTTTAGGTGTCCATATGGCAATAAAGCAGGCTTTGAGCCATCCATCCATATCTTTATGTGTCCGTCTATATAAAAAACAATTTTGTGGTCTAGTGAGTAGGGCACTAAACTGGGAGTTGAAACTGGGGCTGTTGCTGTGTTTGCCATTGACTTTGGAGACAGGAACATGAACAGATTATTATGGGCTACACCAGCCTGTGAACTCCCCATATGCCATCTATGCTGGAGCAATGCCCCGCTAAATAAACTTCTGTCCAGCAGAAAAGTAAAGGAATTCAACCTTTTAATGAAAAGTGGGGGCTGCTCCATGTTCCAAGTGAGCATGGCTGAGTTACAGCCCTGGGCTGGTGCTTGCTCTCAAATTTCACATCCCCAGGTGCTTTTTTACACAGCTCCTGCATTTCCCTGCATTTTGGAAAAGCTCCGTGGGATCACTGTGCATCCCTTCTCATTCTGTCTCTTGTGTTTGTTCTGCTGAGCCTTCAGCAGGATGAAATCTCTCCCTGCATAAAAGCTTGGGGATGAGGGAAAGCAAGGAGGCTCTTCTGGGATCCAGCCTGCAGGCACATATCAATTATAAAAGCAGTGAATGCCATCTCTGACATTTAGAAGAAGGTGATTTCATTGTAGGTGGGTAAAGAGATTTAAAGCATCTTCAGGTGCCATCAAGTGCCACTGTTGGGCCCATGTAGACAAATGCAGATGCAGCCTCTTTGTTGTGTTCCTTCAGCTCTTATTACTGAATTTCTACTCCTCTCTGTTCATTTTCTTGATATATTTTCCCTGTTGGGTTTTAAATTTGTTTTCAAACAGATAAATGAGGTTGTGCTTTCTTTAGCTGAACACTTTGGATGACACTGGAGCCGCTCTACCTGGTGGGAGAGAACAGCACATTCCAGCTGAGGCACTGAAGATGGCTCCTGTTGGGATAGCTTAATTGCCTTTCTGCTAATTAGCTTTCTATCTAAGTCTTATTAATTTTGCTTTAGCAAAGTTGCTCCGAGTCAGAACCTGCTAAACTGGTATTTCTAAATTCTGCCTTTCATCTACTGGTGCAGCCCAGGCTGGGAGAGAGAAAGATCCAAGTGTGGGGCTGTTCTCAGAGAGAGTCAAATAAACCCCAGGCCACTGGTGCAGGTTTGTGCTCAAGGAGCATCACCCATAGTGGCCTCTGCTCCCAAGGACAAATGAACCCATCTGTTCCTCTCTGCAAAAAGGTTCCTTAAAGAATGGAAGACTTGTAATGTTCCTCTAAATTACTTTTCCTGCTGCAGGGAACATTTTGCCACGGGCAGAGGAGATGGGCTGTGTAGCCTGCAAAAGGCTATTTTTGCATCCCTGTTATCTCTGGAAGTGGTTTGAGGCCACTCAGTGATTAAGGATTGGTCAACATGTTCTGCCTTAATGAGTGGCTATTTGTTTCTCAGCTGAAGGGCTCTTCTAAGCTGAAGCCCTGTTCACCAGAAAAAAAAAGCTTCTATTCCTGAGCAAACAAATTATTAAGAATTTCCATCTTCTCATTATTTAAGTCTTTTTTTTACCCCCAAACAAAAACATTATCTGCAACCACTGCAGCTAAGAAATGAGATGAATAATTCACTCTAATTTCACACCATTTAAGCTACTTTACTAGCCTCTAATTAACATGTGTAGATTATTTAAGGACGAGAAATTTGCTTTAAAATGCAGGTAAGAGCAAGCTGACTACCCCCATGTATTATGTGATTTGATGACTTTTTAGAACACAGCCATGCTGATGAATCTCCCAGGGTTATGGCAGCTGAGGACAAAAGTGTATTTCGTGAAGAGTGGGCTAAAGATGTCCCTGCAGATCCCATGAGATGTCCACGATCCTGTGGAAATTGCAATTTTGGAGGGCAGTTTTCAGTGCTACGTGCCCAGCCTGCCCTGGCAGCAGAGGCCTCAGCAGTTTCCTTGGCTGATCCTTTCCATGTCATTCCCAGGTTGCTCTGGAGCTGGGGATTCATTTTCTGGTCTCCTCCTTTGGCACCGGAGGGGACATCAGGAGAACAAATCCAATCAAGCCTTGCAGAGCACCAGGCATTGCAGCTGGCCTCTGCAGTTCACCAGCCTCATTTCTGTCTGCTCAGGGTCTGTATTTTTTTCTCTTTGAACGCCCAGAGAAGCTGATCTGACAGAGGAGCCAGCCCAGAACAAAGAGCTGCCCTCCCAGGCAACTTGTGGCATCTCCAATTCTGTCAAGGTGATGTGCTGAGGACAGACCTGGCTGCCAGAAGGTCTTTAATCTCTTTTTTTCCCCACACCTTGTAGACAATCTGAGACTCCTTTTGATTGGGATGCTCCCTGAAAATCATTCACCAGGAATGACTGGAAATGGTGTGCGCGTCAAGCTGATTTTCTCCTCCCATCTTTGAGGCTGCCTGGGGAACTCACCCGTGTTTCCTGTTAGAAACAGCTCCTGTTTACCCCAAAAGGAGCTGTCTGGACTTGGAGAACAAACCAGAGCTCCAGGCAGAGCCCTGCTGTTCCCTGAGAGCAGGGAGCTGCCAGAGGCAGAGCTAAAGCTCCACTGCAGCCCACAAATGCACCTGAACACCCTGACGGGAATCATCAGTGCTCTCAGATGGTGCTTAGGGGCTACAGGCAGAGATTTCCCAATGTTTTGCCAACAAACTGATTTCTGACACTCGTTTTTACACTGGGATGTGCCCATCCTCCTGTGAGGGTTTGTGCACACACAGGGCATTAAAATGTTTTGGGCTCCTGGGGTTTGCATGAAAGGAACCAAAAAATGAATGTCCAAAGCAATCTGGTCACTGAATCATCTAAACTGGGAAGAGACTGGTGCAGAGAACTGGGCTGAGAGTTGGCCAGGGTGAACAGTGAACTCATCTTAAACTCAGAAAATGGGATAATTATACCTAAATTGCTTTTCATAATTAAAAAGATGCGACAAATGAATCAGCTCTCATCTTCAAACAACATTAACCTGAACACCAGGGTTTGAGCATTGCTGAAGGAAATGGTGGTTATCAGATTAATGGCAAGTGCATTTTCAAGCTGATTAGCTAAAAGCCCAAGAAAATGGAGAAAGAAGCAGGCTGCTATTTAACAGCACGATCTGAGCATTTCCATACCAGTAAATAAGAGGTAGGATAATAAAATCCTCATTAAGCTGCTGAGGCCTATTTGGTTTTGTTTCCTTTTTAAGGGAATGTTTTAACTCTGCAAACAAGCAGGAGCAAAACTTGGGTTCATGCAGGCTTTAATTGCCTGGGGATGGTTTCCAAGTCCAAATCCTTCTGAGAAGTTCCTCCTTGCCACATGCCCTGGGTCTGGCTCATCCTCCTGGCTGGATCAGAGAGGCATTCTGCTGTGTGCTTTGGCAAGCACCCCCCTGATAAAACCCAGCATTTGATTTCAAGTTTGGATCACTGAGGGGAGGCTGAGCTGAATTCATTTCAGTCTGGAGGAAAATTCAGGAAGCTGAGGGCACCTTTGTAAGCAGCACCTCTTCCTTCATGCCAGCAGCAGGAAGAGGTTTGATTGTCAGCTGCTGCTGAACTTGGTGACAATGATTTAATATTTTGAGGCCTGGAAGGCTCAGCTGGAATCACACAGTGCTTGTTGCACAAGAACCTGCTGGGGAACAGCCCTTCACCTGAAAGTTTGCAATCCTGGGCCCCAGTCCTGCAGGAAATCTGTGCCTTGCTTGAGGCCTGCCCACAATTAAATGTGGGTAAATATCTGCAGGACTGAGATGCAAATGTACAGAGCAGACAGGAGAATGAAGGAGGGAGGGAGAGAGTTACCCTGATTTCCGAGCTGCCCTGCTCTGCTGGCTCTGAGTTTATCTGTGCTCTGGGCCAGCATAAATCACTCCTGACCTGGATCAGATGTGTCCTGCTGGGCAAGCAGCAGAGCACAGATCCAAGATTGATGATCACCAAGGCAGAGACCTGGGCCCCTCTGCCAGGAGAAGATGAAGCATCCTCTGGGGAGCTCTGAGTGTCTGACAACCCTGGGAGCCTCTGCAGCAAGCTTGGAGCAGACAGCTGGGTTTAGATAGCTGGAGTTAGGGCAAATGAATTTCCCTCCTGAGAAGGTAAGTGACTTGATCAAAATCAAACATGAAGTCCTGGGCATGAATTAAGCCCTGTGATCAGGGAAAATACAGGAATGAGACTTAAATTGATGGGCGGTATTTGGGGATTTGGATGAAGGGTGGTTTTGGTTTTTTCTTTTGTAATTGAAAGATGGGTTTGATCAGAAAGATAAAGCTTGATAAAGTGTGATTTGCAGGACCTGTGGTAGCAGTAATATTGGTTTCCCAGCTGAAATTTCAAAGCCTGGGCAGTGGGAGGACTCAGATATCATGAGCCACAATTAATTAATCATTAACTCTTTGTTTATCTGCCAGTTTTGCTTCCTGCAGTTCTGTGCTGCTGGAGAGCCTTGGTGCAAATGAGGAAACACTTGACACCACCATCTTCCATTTTGGAATCCTAGGAAATGGAGAGGAAAAACCACCAGCTGGTTTTGGGAGCGTTTCCCCAGGTTTTGGGGGCACTTCCAAAAGTTTGGCTCAATCCCCTGTGCTCTTGCAGGAGACCTGAACCTCATCTGTATCTGGGGCAAAAACAGATGGAGAAGGGAACAGACCCAGGGCATTCCTGGTGCCCCCAAATCACTGCTGCATCTGTCATTCATTCCTCCCTCTCGCCACACCCTAGGCAGAGGGAAAACCTCATATTTCCACTGAACCCTCCAGTTCTCCAACACTTGGACCTAATGGACACTGGAAACGTCCTAATTTGCCATAAACTGGACCTGAGCTGCAGTGGCACAAAGCCAGGGCCCTTTCCCAGGTGAATGATTATTGGTGGTGAAGAGAGAGACACAGAGACTGGGTGAGGTGGGCAAAGAATCCAAATTTATTGTGGGATACAAGTGCTTATAGTATTTTAGGAAGCCTAGTAATGTCTTACTACAGTGGTTGGGTTAATCACCACATAAACAAACTTCTGCATTTTACAGCACCTCTGGCTTGCAGAGTTTGATGCAATTTTCTTGTTCTGGTAAATCTGTCTGATTTAATCTTCTTGCAATCTTGATTTAATCCTCAAAGTTCTGCTTGCTATTGCCAAGGCATCCTGCTATCAAATCTCTTATGCTCACCAAAGTCCATCCCCTGGCGTGTGTGTCCCAGTAAATGGTGAGGGATGTTGCTCACCTTCAGCTCCCCCAAGCCAGTTGTTCCCTCAGGGATGTTTCACACTCAGCCCTGCTATTCCCTCCTTGCTGTACCTCTACAGCCTGAGCTTTCAGATTGAGATGAAACCCATTTCACTTCACAGCAGCTTGAACACAGGTCCTTGAGTTGATTTATCTCCTTTAGCCCTGTGCTGTTGAGTTCTCTACTACTTCACTCATATCTCCCTGGTTTTTTAGCTACAGGATGTGACTGGTGTCTGAATTGTAATTTTCCATGCTTTCAGGCATGGTTAAGGCACAATAAAGTCTTCATGCTGCGTTTGGATCAAGGTGAGTGAAGCTAAAAATGTGGTTTTTAAAAAATAAGCGTTTTTTTCTCTTTTGATTTACAGTGCTGAGCATGTTTACATTTTGCTGAGGTTTTGAAAGTGGTTTTAATTGGGCACAATGCTTTATGGCTTTTACACTCTTTCTTCTCCAGCACTGAAGGTGTCTCCAAATAAAATAGAGAGGCCACATTCACTGTGAGTCAGCTGCAGCTTGGATAATGCCACAGGACAGCTGCTCACACCAGATTTTCTCCTCACTGTGTTTGGTGGAGGCTGAGCTGTTTGCTTTGTCTGTTGAACTTGATGTTTTTTCCTCCTTTTTTTTTTTTTTTTTTTTTTTACAGAGTGAGAAGTTCCACCTGATAATTCACCCCTGGCACAGCAGGGTGACACCAAACCCTCTCATTCTGAGCATTCATAGAATCATGGGATATCCTGAGCTGGAAGGGACCCACAGGGATCACCCAGTCCAAAAAATCCCAGCCTGGGCATCCCTGGAGTGGTTCCAAACCCTCCTGGAGCTCTGGCAGCCTCAGGGCCATGCCCATTTCCCTCTTTAGGACCCTTAAACCATTTTTGCAGCTGGCAGGAGAAGTAAACCCTCTAAGGAAGGTAAAATTTGGTGCCTTCAAGCAGTATGTTTCCCACCATTTCCCTGCATGGCTCTGTGCAGAGCCCGTGGGTGTGCACAGGGAAAGAGCTGGGACACAATGATGGAGCAGGACTGCCTGGGCACCATGAGATGTCTGAGGTGTGACAGTCACCCCCAGGGTGGGCAGCCACTCACCAGGGGCCAGCTCAGCTCTGGGTCCCGTTTTGGGGTGGTTTTGGGGTGGTTTTTTCCCCTGTGCCTCGTGCTGGTGAAGCTCTGATGGGTGGCTGCTGCTGGAGTGAGGTTGTGCCTTCTGAAGGTCACTGCTGGGTCTGCTGGAGATGTCCCTTGCAAAATGTAACACCAACAGCTGCAGAGAGGGGGAAAGCAGGGAAAAAGACCCGTGGAGTTTGCATTTGCACAGGGAGCAGCAGGGCCCAGTGTTATTTTAGCCAGCAGTGTGCTTGGCCATTATCTGCCCTGACAGCTCCAGAGCTCCAGGCTGCCCCTCCAAACACTGCTGCTGATGTGCTGCAAATGTTAAACAGCCACACTGCAATTCTTTGGCAGCAATACAACTGCCCCCTGTGCCCTCTGGCTGTGTGGCTTCCATGGGAAATGCTCCACCAGGAGCAGGGAGCTCCCATCCTGGCTCCAGGAAGGTGTGGGAGATGTGACTCCAGTTCTCCTTCACTGGAGCTCCCATCCTGGCTCCAGGAAGGTGTGGCAGATGTGACTCCAGTTCTCTTTCACAAAAGATGCAGTTGCTTGCTCTGGTCAGGATTTTGTGCTCCCATGGCACAGAGCTCCCAGGATGAGGGAGGTTTCCATGACTGGTCTGGCTGGAGTCAGGAGTAGCAGCTGGAGCTGAGAAATTGTTCCATTTCCTAAAGAGGAACCAGTGCTTGAGTCTCAGAATCACAGGAAGTGCCAGGTTGGAAGGGACCCACCAGGACCATCCAGTCCAACTCCTGGCCCTGTGCTTCCCAAACTGATTTAGATTCTTGCACACCATTCAAAACTTTAATTTTGGTGGAAGAAAGTGTAACAGAGGAAACCAACATTTATTATGGAGATTTGTATGTTTGAGTAATACCCCAAAATATTTTTTGTTTTCTGGGGTTATTTTTTGTATGAATAAGGTACACCCAAGACCTGAGCAGGTTTTTCTTAAAAAATAATATGCCAGTCATAAGTCCTGCTGTCCATAAAAAAGAGTTTACCTCGCTCAATCTTTAGCTGTGTGCAAAAGAACCATTCAGAAGTGCTACTGTGATAAACTGAGGGGAGTTAATGCCTGGAAAAGTGCAGAAATCAGGATAATGGCATTGGCACAGGGCACGGGAGAGAGCAAAGCAAAAAGGAGAGAATTACACCAAAGACAATCTGAGTTTGGTTTCATAAAGTTTCACTAAATTAGAGCTAGGATGCTTTTAAACCATCTCAAAAGAAGCAAAGCCACCTCATTTTCTTCAGGTGGATTTTGAGCACCCAGTGAAAGGATCTTTTTGCAAGTCTTAGGCTGAATTTCTAAGCTCCACAAAATCTCCAGGGTTGTGCTGTGGCTGCATCTCTGCCTGGCTGCTGCAGAGAGCCTTGGGGGATATTTCTGAAAGATCAGTACAGCCTGAGATGCTGGAGGGATCCCGTTCCTTTTTCATGCTGTAAAATTTCATTTAAGCACCAAATAAATTGGGGTTCCTGCCCAGCCCTGAGGGCTGACATGACTGTGCTGTGTTTGCTGAGCCTCCCACTGATTATTGATGACTGAATTACATCCATGATGGATATTTTTTGCAGATCCCACCCAGAAGGCCTGAAGTTTTCAGTTCTTAGGGGGATCTCATCCTGATGGCAACTTCTGAGTGAGAAACATTCTTTTTACTGCCAGAGGAAAGCAGCCCATGGCTTTCAGTGCCTCTGTAGCCACCAAGCAGTGTCTGAGTAATGACTTGTCTTTATTATTCCAGAAACGTGTCCACAAACAAATGGAAAGCCATGAAGTGGTGCTTTGGTAGCATTTCCCAGCATTGATTTTTTTTTGAATTAAATTAGTCTTATTGGTTTATAAATTTCATCTGTGTGCAATGGGCATCAGAATCCTCGTTCTTTCCAATTTAAGGTGTGCCATGAAATTTTGTTAAAACCTTTTTTTCACATTTACTCACACACAATTTTTTTTTTTTTTAATCAGCCTCTCCTTATGAAAAATGCTCACGAAAGCCTCATGGAGGGAAAAATGAAGGTTTAAGTCAGGAGTTTGAAATTAATGAGTGGCAATGCTGTCTTTCATCCCAGTTCTTCTGCCCCTGGCCCATCTGAGGTCACCTGAACAACCAGCACGTGAAATTAGGCCAGGAGTAGGGTTTAGATTAATTAGAAAGAGATCTGGATCAGGTATTATCTGGTGCTGAGCCACCTCTGAATAAAGTCAAATTATCCACTTCAGAGCTGCTCATTATCTGCTCCCATTTTGGAGTGGATGATGATGGTTTTTCACTTGGAACGAGGTAACCTCCATTTCCATCCTGGCACTGCTGCTGTGCAGTGTGTGGTCAGGCACCCACAGCACAGCTCTTATTTGGATAAAATTAGCTGCAGGAAACCTATCACTGAAATATTTTCTGCTGCTCTACCACGGCATAATTTGGCTGTTTCATGCTCTAGTAAATAACAACTAAACTCAGGTGGAAGAGGAGACAATAGGCCAGGCTGATCTCACTGCCCATGTCACCAAATAGCACAGCCAGGGATGGTTCCTCTGAGGTGGGCTTAGAAAAAAGGGCTGGCCAACAGCTTTGGGAAATCTCTGCCTCCTTTCCCAACACCCAGGTTTATTAATGCCACATTAAATGCTCCCAGCAGGTCACAGAAGGGCATTGGTGCATTATCTCTGCTCTGTGTTGCAGTTGCTTTGCCTGCATGAAGGAGGTTTGGAAGTTTGGAGGAGAGTTTTGTGTTTTTCAGACAGAAAATGCACACCCAAGCTGAATAAAGCTGGTTTTGAGTAGCCTTAAACCAACTAAATTCAGGCATGGGAGTAAAATATGGAAATGCCGCCCTCCTTTCTGGAGCTGGGGCTGTATGTGGACCATAAATCCCATTCCCTGATTTCCCTGCCACGGGAGCACAGGGAGGAGCTGGGCTTGCCCTCCTGGCACATCCCCTCCAAAGTCAGCTTGGCGCTCAAATCACCCTGCTTTGGGGGGCTTCAGAGCTGCCCTGGGAGCCTTTGCCAGGCAGGAGAGACCCTGGATTAAAGCTGGGGATTCCCAAAGGAGCCCCAAGACTGGAGCACAGCATTTCAAAGGAGGGTGACAGAACAGGCTGTGAAGACTGAGATGTGTAAGGACATTTTCCTGCCACCAGTAATGAGTATCTCATTATTCACAAAATGCCAACTCCTTAATTCTTCTAAACAACAGCATCAGCCCTCCACCATTAATTTAAGGAAATGGCTGGAAAGAATAGATTTTGTTCCAACATTTAAGTGGCATGTTGCTCTTTTCTCCTTGTTTTTCATGCTTGTTTCAGAGTGCTCTTCTCCCCACTGACTTTTGGGCATGTTCTGAAAGGTTAGACTTTGAGAAAGGATTGAAATTTATTTATTTTTAAGCCACATACACCCCCCCCCCTCAAATCAAAAGGGCACCTTGAAATATGAAGGAATATTTTGTATAACTGCAAGGTAAAGGAAGCTTTAGTTTTGTGGATTGGCCATGCCCACCTTTTTAATTCAAGGACAAAAGATGAACTCTAGCTGTACCAGTTCCCTAACAGCAGAGTTTTTACAAATGTAATTACATTTTTCTCCATTTTTCCCTCTGTCTATCCTGCTCTTTCCGTACTTAAAAAGATTTCTTTGTTTAGAATTATAATGATTTCTGTTAGAAATTATATTCATTTCAGCTCCTGTCTTTTTGGAGTATTAATGGATCCCGTTAAAGGGCAGCTCTGCTTTGAGCAGAACTGGCTGAATTTTAATGGTACATAAAAGGATTTCTGCATAATGGTAGACTTGAACAGGGCTGAGAGAGGGAGTCTTTTTTATTTTTTTTTAATCACCCTGGGGATGTGCAGAAAACCCCTTTGGCAGTTTTTCATCCTCACATTCCCTGTTTGGCTGTGCTTTCCATCAGCTCTGTCCATCCATCCCTGTCCCCAGCAGTTTCCAGCTGCAGTTCAGGCAGAGATGAAGCTCCCACCATCAGAGCATTAATCACCACAACCCTGCTGCCCTTTTTGGAGAGCGTTCACTCCTCATGGGTGGTGTTTTCATCCACCACACACCCACCAAACTCCAGGTTCCTGCTCCAAAGGATGAGAGGTGCACTGGACACACGGACACTCACCACCAGCAGAATCTCTGACTGCCCAGCTTTGTTAAAGCAGTGTGAACTTTGCTAAAGCCCTGGAAAAGTCACAGATTCACCTGAATTTTAGACCTTTTTGTGGTATAAAATGAGTTCAACCACTCTGTGGGTTCACATTACCTCAGGGAAAGTAATGGAAGGAAAACTGGAAGCTGTGTGAGGAAATTTCCAGGAAAACTGGAAGCTGTGTGAGGAAAAGTGGAAAAAGAGCAACCACTCCCAAGAAAGCAAAAAGCAGACATGGCACATGGCAAATCTCAGCTAGATTTGGAAGATCAGCTTGCTCTGAAGGCATTAAAATAATAATACAATAATAATATAAACTGCCCTGAGGACATCAGGAGCCTTCTGGGAGTCTGGAGGGCAGGGAAGGGTGGTGGAAGATTAATTGGGAAGATTAATTATGGACCCCAGTGTTCCCAGCTCTGGGGTTGAGCAGGGCTCCTCGCCAGAGCCTTTCTGTGGGAGGGACAAGGCAGAAGAGCTGAACTGCTGGAGGAAGGGTCGGGGGATGAATCAGAGAGTGAAAAAGAGCAAATTGCCAGGAGCAGATGGGCTTCACTCCTGGATTCTAATGGAACTCAGGTCTGAAATTGCTGATAATGGGGAGAGGGTGAAAATCTGAGGTTTTCATCATCCGCAGCACAGAGAAGGCAAAGGTTGCAATGGATCCACTGATTTTTTAAAGGCTGAAGGGGAGTCTGGAAAGCTGCAGGACTTTAGGGTGCAAAGGACAAAAGTTTTACTAAAGAACAGAATTAAAAGACTGGGATAAGGATGGCAAAAGAGGAAAGAACAGGACTTTGCAGAGAGAAGCTGTGCCTCACAAAATATTTCCTGAGAAATCAGGGTGGCCATGAGGGTGGTCTGGTGGCTGCAATAATCTGGGGTTCTCAAGAGCTTTTAACAAGTTCTCTCCCTAAAGGTTCTTAAGAAAAATAAGCTGAAGGGATGAGAGAGAAGGTCCTTTAGTGATTTATTTAGTGGGTAAAAGCTCAGAACAGTGGTCTCACCCTGCAGAGCCTGGGGCTGTCAGTCAGGCTTCACAAAAAACATGCAAAGAGCTGGGGCAATTCCATTTCCTGGCGAAATGAGTTTGTTCAGGGCAGAAAAAGCTAAAATGAAGGATCTGCAGAAGCTTCTCGTGGTTCTGAGAGAGTGGGGGATAAAACAGAAGATGAAATCCACATATTAAGAAATGCAGGATAATGACCACTGTGAAAAAACAACATTAATTACAACCTCCACAGTGATGAGCTGTAGATTAGCTATTAGCATTCAGGGGAGAGATTTGGGGCTTGCTTTGAACGGCGCTATGGAAACAATAGCTCAGGGCTCAGTGGGAATGAGTCAGAAGGTACAGAGAATTTTAGAAATTATTAGGCAAGAGAACATAGCAGGAAATGTAATTAAGCACTGTTCAGGCTCCTTGAAAGCTGTGCATAGCTCGGGTTCCCCTGAGATGGAGAGGAACATGGAAAAGCACACACAGAAAGGCAGTGACGAGGGCTGAAAGCCCAAACCAGCTCCCTCATCGAGGGGCTGAACAGGGAGTGAGGCTTCTTTCCTTCTCATTATGCAGCAAGCTGCAGGCCTCCCACAAAACAGGCCCAAAATATTTTGAAACAAATGGGAGGCAGTTTTTTTTTCCTGGCACAGGACATCTCTGAAGTGCAGAACTCATTTCGTGGATGCCACATTCAGCCACTCTAAAAATCAGTAGAGAAATTAGTGCAGGGGAAGAGTTCTGTGGATAAATGATAAATCCTTGGGTGGAAACAGCCTCAGAAAGCTGGGAAGGTGGGCTAGGGAATGGATCAGTCTTCACTGAACCTGCCCTTGAAGATGTGGAAGGAGCAAAGGTCAGAAAGAGCACCCAGGGCAGAGGGGACTTAGTGCTGCCCTGACTGCAGCTGGAATTCTGCTGGAGAAACTTTATTTACTTGGAAGAAAGAAGATGAACCTCACATTACAGAAGCCAATCCTCCAGGTGGACTCCAACAGGCAGCACACAGATGGATTTTCTGTTGTTTCCTCTGGGTAGAGCCTTTTCTGGTTGTGTCCTTGTCTTCCCATCGCCCTGGTTTTCTCTGCCTGGCTGCTGCCTGCAGGACCATGTGATTGCTCCTCTTAATGACACATGGACAACATGAGGTGTCCCCCCAGCTGATCTTATTGAATTTATTTCTAATTATACTGCTTTCTAAAACCAACCTGGCACACTGAGTGCAATTCTTCTGTTGTTGCTGCCGACTTTGGTGGGACTCTGTGGGGTGCCAATGGAACAGCAAAGGAAACACAACATTTTGGAATAGAAAATCTGAGCTTGTGTTGGGATTTTGTCATTCTGAGTAATCAGTTTGAAGGGCTGGTTTTGCTGTTTCTCTCAGTTGCTGCTCCTGGCTGGGTGGCACTGGCACTGTCACATACTGGAGAGAACACTGTGGGGCTGTTCCTCATCCCATGTCACTGCAGGTCACTTGGACCTCGGGAACCTCAGAGCCCTTCTGCCCTCACCACCAGCCACCTTCTGGAAGAATTCAGAAAGAGAGATTTTTTTTATGCTTGTTTTAAGGGTTGCTCCCTTCTGGCCTTTCCAAACTCCAACCTCTGACACTTCATTTTCACCCACGCCAGGAAATTTCATATATTCTCCATTCAGGGTGAGATTTTACTTGGCAGCTGTTCTTTCCATATGGCTTTTTTTTTTTTTCATTTTCTACACCAGGATCACATAAAGCTTTAGAAATTAAACCCTATAATTCTTTTCCATGGCTTTCACAGTAGTTCTACCTCATGGAGGGAAAACAGTGGGAGCTGGAGGTGATGTGAGATTGGGAAAGGCAACATCCCTGAAGACAACTCAAATCCTGCCCTTCACTTGTTGGTTTGCTGGGATGGGGATGCTCCAGGATATTCCTGGAGCTTGGGAAGCAGAGCTTGCTTGAGGAACAGCCAGTTTAGGAGCCTGCAAACCAGCTTTGCCTCCTTAGACTTTCTGGAGCACGTTCCCTCTCCTTGGGGACCTGCAGGTGACACTGATTTAGTTGTAGGAATGATATTGGCAGGCTGTGTCACTCCATTAATCAGGTAGGTCATATCAGAGACCTGAGACAATAACATCCCTGTCGTACACACAGCACACACACACTGAAAAAAAAAAAAGATGAATTGTTGAGTGATTCAGCTTTAATCTGAATTAATGCTCCCATTCAAGCCGTGGCTCTGCTCGTGCGAGGAACGCCGGCGCATTTCTAATTTCCTTGCCACACGAAATTGTCAGCATAATCTGCTGGCAGGAGCCAGAACTGCTGAAAAGAGGACAAAGGGAAGGGCTTGTGGAGGAGGTGGGCAACAAAGCATCTCTGCTGTCAGGCACGGTTGGGCTGTCACCCGGGGGGTGGGTGACAACAGACGCCGAGCTGGGGGCAGGGACAGCAGCAGCAGATGGTGAGAGATGCCTGCTGCAGCCTGCACTGAGCTGGCCCTGTCCCCCGGTGTCCCCATCCCACCCATCCAATCCCCCATCTCACTGAGCACACATCCAGCCCCTTCCCAGTCCCCTCTCCAGCCAGAGTTACAGGTGATGCTGGAAAAATAAAATATTGAGAGGGTACAGATTGTTAAAATCCTTTGGGGTCCTTGGGTATTTTCACTGTTTTCATTGCCTTGTCCCCTATTGTTGCCTGCATTAAAAGGAATTTTTGGAGAGGGCAGCTACTGTGTGGGGAATAAGATCACTGAGCAAACTGCTGTACATATCCAGTTTACATCACCAGAGTGGCTTTTTAGTCTTTCTATTGTCTCTAGAATTACTAATTATAATTAATTTATTGAGGATATGTCTAAGCTCAGAATAGATGTAGAGAACAGAGCTGGAAAAAAGGAGAATTTTGTTTTGCTAAAGTCAGTGCTCAGACAAGGATGGGGTCCTGTTCAACTCCTTGCCCCAATCACTGAATCATTCAAAGATCTGATTTCACCTCAATCCTCTCCCAAATCCTAAGCTAATGACCAACCTTCCCTGTTTCCATCTCTTTCTAAGTGCCTGTCTCCCCCAGGTGTGATAAGAAATTCTGAAGTGGGTATGAGTAATGCTCCAAAGGAAAATAAGCTATAAAATCAAGCAGATCTCCAGGAACACCTTTGAGTTTGTGATTCAGCACTTCCTGAAAGGCTCAATTCATCAGAGACAGGACTGATTGGCTCCACATGAACTTCCTCTCTGAAAGAAATCCCTTGCCTGGTTCAGGGAGCAGTTTTAATCCTGATATCTGTGGGAGAAAATCGATCCAGCACCTCCAGCCATGATGCCTGGCTGTCTTCAGAGTGACTGCATTATAAATGATTCCAATGAATATTTATGGGGGATGCTTTGCAGTTTTTTACTCACTTCTAATCTCTGAGTGATGATCTAAGAGGACTGGTGTAGCTGCTCTTCCATATGGGCTGGTGATAGACGTTAATAAGCGCAATAAGGCACGCACAGAACCTGTGATGGGCATGGAAAGTCTCTGAAGTCTGCAGCTCCTGCACTTCACAGCTCTGCAATCCTGCAGGAGGAGGCAAACCCATCCTTCAGAGGAATTATTAAAAGGGGGTGATGCAATCGATGCCTTCCAGCAGCACCAGAGCTCACCAGCTCTGCCTTTAATGGTGTGGACAGGGAATGTCAAAGTTCATTCCCGAGCACGAGGAGCAGCAATTCCCCTCTCCTTATTCATCTGGGAGAGGGAACTCTGAACAGCAGGATGGGTTTGAGAAGCAGCTCTGCTGGGAAAACACTTCAAAATGAGTGCTCCTACAAAATACCTGCAAGACAGAGTTTGATTCACTACCACAGCTGACTCAGTCATTTTTACTTGTTCTGCACTTCTGAACAGCAACATTTGCCTTCCAGAGTGCAAATGATGTCAACTATTGGGGTGTTCATCTTCTGGCAGCAGAAATAGCTGTGAAGTCTCTCTGTGCTGGCCCTGGGGAGTGACTTCCCAAAGGGACTGAGGGTAAGAAAGGCCCATGTTTTGTTTGATGCTGAGGCTGCTCTTTCATCCTGCATCATTAGGCTGTTCCAGTTTCCTCTGCTGGAAAAGAGGCATTTCTCATTTAGCCAAGCAGTTGTTTCCCAGCATTTAGAGAAAAGAAAAACCAAAACCAAATGAAAAAAAAAAAGCAGAGATATTAATCAGGAGGAAATCAGGGAATAACAGTGGAGAAAAGAAGGTGTCAACTTTTCCTGAGTCTCCCGAGGTGCCTGAGTAGAGCTGTGACTGTGGAGCCCACTGCAGCACACATCCAGTCAGGACACTGGAACTGAGCATTGTCCTTTCTTGAGCAAGAAGCAGCTGTGCTCAAACCCAGCCATCTCCACTGCAACCTCCACCCTAAAGTTAACCACTCTCCCCCGTGAAAATCAGCTGGAACAAAAATGTCTTTGTTTTGTAACTCTGGACACAAATAACTGCTCAAGACAACCCATAAATCCCCGTCACAGACCAAACAGGTTGTCCTGTGCCAGCAGATAGAAACATTCAGCCATGCATCCTTCAGGACATGCCCCAACGAAGCCACTGGGGGGAATTAAACTGCTGGGAATGACCTGGATTGGAACTTGGCTGCAGCACTGGGATTAATGCCTGGTTTTGCTGTGGGAAGTGCCAGGGGAGCTCATCAGAGATGCTCAGGCCACCTGCAGAGTCACCTCCAGCCCCAGCCCAGCAGAATGAGGCTTTGCATTGGTGGGGAGAGCAGGGAAGTTTAGGCAGATGGACAAGGAAAGGCATCAGGCTGGAGGCTCTAAAGGAATATGGGATTTTTGTTTGCTGTAGCACATCCAGTGCATTAGATTCCACGTGGGGGCCCTCATAACTTTTAAATTTGGTGCTTTAGGACACAGTCAGATCATCACAGGTGAGGGAGTTGGTGTGGTTTCAGGAAGCACTGCTCATTACTACAGATTTCCACTGCTCAGCTGGGACGTGGTAATTGCCTGGAAGTGTGCTCCTAGCCCAGTGTAATGGGAAATGTGATTATTTTCAGAGTGCTGGTCACCAATTCCTTCCCACAGACCCTGAAAATAATACTCAGCTGACACGAGATTCTTCCAACTTGGGAATACGTCAGGCTTAGCTTGATTTGTGTGTCATGCAATTCAAGCATTAAATCTTATTTAAAGACAAGGGTAGAGCCTCTTGCAGGAGGAGATCTGCAAGCAGAGAGATGAGATCTCTGTACCAAGGGCTCTGAACCACATCAGTGAATGCAGAGAATGCACAGTCCACATGAGGTACAGGCCTCATGCTCAGCATGATCCACTCAGTGATCATTAAAGAACTACAAATCTGATCAGCTTGAGGAATTTCTGGGAGTTCTGGGCCATCTGTGTGAGTCCTGTGCACAGAATAAAAAAATGCCAACATGCATTAGATCCCAGATATATAGAAAGATCAACCAACTGCCAATAAAACTGTGAGAAATGAACAGAAAATCTGTGTACTGGCCCAGCTCTGGCTGGAGGAACTATTCCCTGGAGCAAGGCAGGTGGCTGCCACCCTGCCTTGTGCTGGAGCAGAATAAAACCTCCTTCCTGAGAGTGATTTTCTTAAATTCCAGCTCTTGAAGGAGTCTGTAGCTGCAGGAGGTCTCACACATTTTGGGCTGCAGGGCTCAGCTCTCACCAGGTGAGCAGCACTGATCTGTGCTGGGGCTGGCTGCTGCTTTCTCAGATTGCACCACAACTCCATTAATATTCAGGCATTTTGAATTCCAGCGTGTTGCTCCCTCCCAAATGCTGGTTGGGGATGGGATTGACTGGAACACTTGCACAGAACAAGCACTCCAGGGAATGCAAAGAGCCCCTCTTTTCATTCTGGGCAGAGCCAAACAGAGGAGGATTCTCTACAATTACCAAAGAAAACCCTATGAGAGGCAGATGTGATGCAAATCAGGGCTGTGTTCGTGTGTGTGTGCATTGGGGGAAGATGCTGTGAATTCACAGCCACAGGGCTGGGCTTAAACCCAAAATATATGCAGAAATTCTAAATGCTGTACAGCACTTTCTGTGCTCAAAGCATGTGCTGGAGCACAGGCAGCTGCATGGCTGGAGGAGGGGGAAATCACATTTATTTCCTTTTGACAGATCACTCCATTTTACAAGGGTTATCTGCTGCACTAAGCAAATATTTAAATAAGGTGGCCCTGAGAATATTACAGGAGGATTTACTACAATTTCATCAGAGATTCATACATTGGAGGGCCTGAAGATCATGTACTGATTGCTATTATTATTATTATTATTATTATTATTATTATTATTATTATTATTATTATTATTATTATTATTATTATTATTTAATCTTTATTAGGGCAGTGTCTGGAGCCAGCCCTGCTGAGGAAGCCCTTGGACAGGGTGGCTGCAGTTGATGGGATGGGGTGAGCAAGGGCTGACCCCCAAACCATCACACCAGGCTGGGATGGCGCAGCCACAGCTCCCAGCAGCACCAACCACTGGGATAAATTCACCCAGGGAGTTTGTCCTTGAGCTGAAAATGCTCTAAAAAACCCAATTTCTCTGTTTTTCTGCATGAGAAAGGCAACAGCTTGCCCAGCTTTATTCCCAGCGAGGAGGGAGGTGAAGCATTTGGTGGCAGCAGTGCCACCATCCCACTGCCCATCCATGCAGAGCCCAGGCTCAGACACACATCACTACTCAACTGTTCGCCTTTTCCAGGAAAAAAAGCCACACCAGAACTGTGGAGAGAGAATATTTGGTGTTGCCTGTGAGCCTCGAATGCCCTCTAGTGCTGCTCTGCACCCCTGACCAGGATCTCGGGCTTGGGCAGGAGTTGGAGCTGCCGACAAAATTCAATTCACATTTAGGATTTTATTTTGTTAATTAAAATGCTTATTGATGACTGGAGAGAAGCTGCTGCCTGGCCAAGAAGCAATATCCTGAGTCAAATAGCAGGGAAGCAGTTGGAGAGAGTGATTTCATCAGCAGCAGATGGGAAATTGAGCTCTGTAATGCAAACTGTTCCATCAGACTGTCCGGGGCCGTTTGTTAGGATGGCAGAGGAGCTGCCAGCTCTTTGCAGCATTAAACATTCTGCATCCTGCAGAATTCCAAGGTCCTCGATGTGTTAGACCAGTCAATATCAATTTGTTGGCTTGTGGAAACACACAGGCTTTACATCTTTATCAGGCTCTGTGTTAAATTAAATCCCTCCCTTCCAAACTTGCAGCTCTCCATCTGCATTTATAGAGCTTTGTTTAATACCCCAGAGCAAACCCAGCTTTCTTCTTTAAATAAATCCTGGTGTCTAAATTTTCATCAGAAGGCTTCAGATTTAAAACAGGTGGGGAAACCAACAATAACTTGATTTTAGGCTGTAGAACTAATCACTTATATTGCTTTGTGTGATCCTAAGTATTTCCAGAAGAATAAGCTCCTTCTTGCCCCAGAACTGCTTCATGTTAGGGAGAAAAATCTCCTTTCCCCATGCCCATTTCCAGACTCAAATTCATGCTTGGGCAAACCCCGTGGCAGTCCCACTTTCCTGGCAAAAAATATTCTTTTTAGTCAAGAGTTAAATATCTCATTGACACCTTGTTTCCTCAAGTCCTGGTCCCCAATCAGGCTGAGCAGGTCCACGTGAGTGACATTCATTTTAAGGTGGGAATTTTAATAGACAAACTGCAAGCCCCCAGTCACCCCTGGAAGATTACTCTCCATAAAGGTGAAAATGAATGAATTTTGATGAAGGTGGTTTTATTTTAATGGTACTTCTATACCATAAATCATCGTGTAGGCTCCAGGATGTTTACAAAAGCAAATTATGATGAGATTTTTCTTTCATGCCCAAGATGACTGAATCATGGAGATGGGGAATAAGAGAGCTCTTTTTTAGTGAGATTATGCAGCATATGACGTCTTCTTATTTTAGAGATTTTGTTCAAATAAGAGTTGTTAAATTTTTGGAGAAATCAAGTATAAGTTGCCTGTTATCCTCCTTTTCTTTATGGAATTGTATTCACATATCTCTGC